>NC_141062.1:56752902-56977902 GCF_041138505.1 Cibotium barometz
TCGGAATAAACTGACACATTTTAGTCAACCTATCACGACCACCCAAACCTAATTATGGCCTTTGTTCGTTTTAGGTAATCCAAATATAAAGTCCATTGAGATACTCTCCCAATTGCCATCTGGGATCTTTAGAAGTGGACTTAGTAAACCACCTATCTTTAGGCATTCTGCTTTATTGACCTAGAACTTTTGGCATTTTAAGACATAGTCCTGGACGTCCTTACTTAAGCCAGACCAATAAAATTATATCTTAAGTAGTGCATATGTCTTCCATATAAAAAATCACTCTTGATTTGAGTAAAACTAAACTCGTTAACCATGGGCATGTGACTTAATGAATCAACTACACATTGTAACGTCCTTTTCTATATCTCAGTTTGAAAGTGAAAATCTTGGAGCAACTCTTCCCATCGAGCTTTGCATCCTTTCAACTCTTTTTGACTAGATAGCCATTTGATACTCTCATGATCAAAGACTATCTCAAATCTGGCACCATATAAATAATGCCTCCACTTCTTTAAGGCATGAATAATAGCATATAACTCCCTTTCATAAGCTGAATAATTTTATTGAGCTCTAACCAACTTTTTACTTTCAAATGCAATAGGTTTCCCCCCTTGTAAGAGGATTGCACCTACTGCATCATTACTAGCATCTGTCTCCCTACCACAAAGGGTTGATTTGGATTGACAACTTGGAGAATGGGAGCTGTAGCTATATCTACCTTAAGTTTTTTAAAACTTCTTTGCTAGGAATCCCCCCAAACAAAGGTATTTCCCTATCCTTTAAGCTAATCCGTCATTGGGAACAACTATCTTAGCATAATCTTAAACACACTTTCTATAAAATCCAGACAAACCAAGAAAAATTTGTAATTCTTCTAAGTTTGTGGGATGTGGCCATTTTAATATGGCTTCAACTTTCGCTGGTGGATCGATACGAATACCATCTTCCGAGATTATGTGGCCTAAGTATTGGATTTCTTTTATGAATAATTCACATTTACTCTCTTTGGCATAAAGTGAGTAACTCAAATACTTGCTATAAGTGTTCTAGATGCTCTTTCTTAGTATGACTGTAGAGCAGGATATCATCTAGGAAAACCATGATAAGTTTTCCTAAATAGGGTTTCAAGACACTATCCAATGAGTGTCATGAATGTGGCTGGAGCATTAGTCAAACCGAAGGGCATGACTAAAAATTCATAGTGACCAAACTTAATTCAAAAAGTAGTCTTTTAGACATACGCTTCCCAAATTCTCACTTGATGATATCCGGATCGTAAATCAATTTTCGTAAAGTAATTGGCCCCTTGGAGTTGATCAAACAACTCATCTATTCATGGCAAAGGGTACTTATTCTTAATCGTGCATGATTTGATTCAAACCACGATAATCTACACATAATCGCATAGACCCATCTTTTTTCTTCACCAATAGAATTGGTGAAGCCCAAGGCAAAGCACTTGGGAATGAATCCACTTTTAAGGTTTTCTCCTCGTTTAAGCATGTGAGCACTGTTAGTATACACTCAAGGCCCGCCTCTTAGCATGTATCTCACTTTGATGTATAATGCACATTTGTTAGGTCCCCATTATGAGGAGTAGCCATGGTGCATATGTATTTAGTGGGAACCCTAGCTTAGATGCTGATGTGTTCATTATTATGACCATTGATTATGGTTATGAGATTTTCAAGGGTACGAGCGTTAGCTGGGCTTGGGGCATCGCCCCAATATTAGGAATATTCCCTAGAAAATTTCTTCAGATACCAGGTCCATCATTAGTGAGCAGTGGTCGATGGTCAGTGGGCCGCGTTCTTGATATGCAAGTGGTACCGTGTCTATACAATGTAACCGCTAAGGCTACAGAGGCTTGGATCATACTGAGAAATCAGTATAAGGCTCAAAATCAGACCAAGATTCAGAACCTGGAGAATCAGCTTGCTACTTAAAAGTTTGTTGAAGGAGAGGTTGCTAAAGCATTTATCTCGTGGATCAAAAATATGCAAGATCAAATGGTTGTAGGGATTACACACACTAGTGAGGAGTTGGTTCAGAGGTGCATCCGAATCCTTCCACAAAAGTATAATGGCTTGGCTACATCACTAAACACTCAGGTTAGAGTACCACCTTTATCATTTGATGAATTTAGTGCTATGTTACTTGAGGAGGAGATGCGTCTGAAGACCTATGATGGTGGGTGATGCTACATTTTTGGTCAATGCTAAAGGCAAAGGCACGGCATCTTCTGAGATAAGAAGAAGAAGAAGCCAAAGAAGAAGAAGTTTCAAGGGAGTTGCTATTACTGTGACAAGAAGGGTCATGCTGTCAAAGACTATAGAAAGAACGGCACCTTGAAGTCTTCATGGAAGGGAAAGGAGTTAGTCAACAATGTCAAGACCGAGCTTGAACTTTGGGTCACCATTGAAGAGGTATGTTCATCTGCTTAGGCTCTAGTTGTTGATGATTCATGGATTTTGGATAGTGAAGCATCCCCACACATGACCAGTAAGAAGGGCTAGTATAGTTCCTAGAAGCCTCTATAGGAACCCATCAGTGTTGTTGTTGGGAATAATGCTAAATGTCCAGCCGAAGGGTTTGGAACCATATATTTTGTGGCAACTATAGGTGAAGAAAAGAAGCTATCATATGTGCTCTATGTACGCTAAATAAAGAGAAATCTACTATCAGTTATTGTTGTAATGACAGATTGTGGGCTTGAAGTGTGCTTTGAGAAAATTGAAGCATAAATTCTAGATGATGTTGGCAAGGTAGTCAGCAAAGGAGTAAGGCACAACAATCTCTACGAGCTAAGTGCCCTTACAGTGTCTACAGATAAGAGCACAAGCAAGCTTTGGCATGAGCAATCTGGTCACATTACATTTGCAGTGCTAAAGGAGATGTAGAAAAAGGGTATGGTAGCTAATTTTCTTGCATTTTCAAAATCGCAGGAACCATGTGAACTTTGCATGATGGGCAAAAACGCAAGTATTTCCATAAGAAAGCAACAACAATCAAATAAAGACTCCTCTAATGCTGATCTTTGTGGTAAAATGTCTACTACTGTATTAGGGGGATCTTCTTACTTTATGATGCTAGTCGATGATTACAGTAGGAAGATGTGGGTTTATTTCCTTTGGGATGAGGCTGAAGCTTTTGGCAAGTTCAAATAGTGGCATAAGCTTGTGGAAAATGAGACAGAAAAGAAGGTGAAGAAGTTTCGTATCGAGGAGAATTTTCAAACAGAATTTGACAGCTACTGCAATGCGAATGGCATCCAGCGACAACTCACCACTACTCACACACCTCAACAAAATGGTGTTGTAGAATGCCACAATCGAACTCTCATGGAGATGGCTCGATGCATGTTGAAGGCAAAGGGTTTGCCTAATACATTTTGGGCCAAAGCAATCAACACATCAGTTTATGTCCTCAATCGGAGCTACACAAAGGCACTCAAGGATGCTACACCTCAAGAGGCCTACTCTGGTAAGAAACCTTTAGCTTTTGACAGAACATTTGGCTATGCATATTCCAGATGCATCCAAGACCAAGCTAGATGCCAAAAGCAAGAAGTGTATCTTTCTTGGATATAGTCAAGAGTCGAAGGCATATCGGCTCTATGATACAGAGGTAAAGAAGATTATGGCGAGTTGAGATGTGGTATTTGTAGAGCAGCCAAAACTCAGTGGAGAGAGGTCCATCCACTCTATCATCAGCCCTGGAGAAATAGTCCACCATAAGCCCAACCCACTAGACAGTCAGATTTCCTCTCGAGGAGGAGAAGTTTTCAAAGGATGAATACTCTCACACATTACAATAGCCTACTCCTGCACCACTTGGAAAGCCACTTCCAAAGTGGGCACAAAATCTCTTTGATATGAGTGTAATCCAGTACCTGAGAAGCCAGAATATTAGGTAGATGGACCACATAGATCAAGGAGAATAGAGGAGTAGAGAAGAGACTATCAAAGTACCAGACATGCTAATCTATCATTGACATGCATACATCATGTATAAAAGGAACATAATTGTAGGCGAACACAATGAACACCCAATCATCATGTTGTGCATAATTTACTCACTCCTTCTTTTTTAGCACTTGGTGTTGATGCATCAGCCACCACAGCCTTCCTGACTCTTTCTACTTCTCCTTCTCCAATATTTTTCTACATTCATTAATATCATAGTCTGGCTTTTGATAATAGTTAAGTGCATTTGCCTTTCTTCTTAGGAACTCATCCATTAAATCTTCCTCATTAAATTCATGAGATCGCTAATCCTTGTGAGAAACTCATCCATTAAAACTTCCTCATTTATATGCTCGGTGTGAGATCTCTAATTCTTGTGAGGAACTCATCCATTAAATCTTCATCATTTATATGCTCGGTGTTAACTCTTTTTTGTACACCTAAAATCCTTGCCTCTAGCCTCAATTGTATCCACATTATGTTTAGGCTACCACAACCACAAACCTTGTTGAGTACCCTGTCGGTGCTTAGATTAGGAGTAGGGAGTGGCTTTAAGCTTGCTAGCTTATCCTTTGTCTATGAAAGTGTTATCATGGAGGATTGAAGGATCAAACTAGAGGGATTGACACACACACCTCTAGGCTTCTCTCACCACTCTTTCTAATAATAAAGCGACTTCCATAATTCAAGAAAGAGGTTAGAAAACGATGGAGGAACTTGTCTTGAAGGAGGGAGAGGAGTAGAGATTTAATTCTATTTCATTTTCTTCAATTAGCACATAATTTTTTCCTTGAATACAAATCATTGGCTTTTAGGGGAAGGATGAGTATTTGATTGAGTGTAGATTTGAGTGCATGTGTGTGTTTGAGTGTGGATGTGTGTGATCTGGTTGAGTAGAGTAGATTTTTCTAACTTTAATCCTCTTTTTGTTGTTTTTATTTGATTCTTTGACTCATAGGTGATGATGGATGGTTGAGTTGAGCTCCTCCTAGCAAGATTGAGGTTAGCAATCTCTCTTGTATGGCATTTCCATGGTCATCTAATTATTCAAAGGGTTAGTTTTCCCATTTTAATTGATTAATCCCCCAATAATCCTTTTTTTTTGGGTTAGCAAGGCATAATAACCCTTTAGGAATCATAATCAAGACAGGTACAAATGGGTAGAATACCTCGCCAGATGAATGGTGGGCTGTCGTTTACAAAAAATCGGATTGTTTGGAGTTAGCTCATTCGATGTAACCCCAAGAGTCTCATCGCTAACCAAAAAAGTGCAATTGTCTACAGAAAAGTAGAAACATGGCATAAAATATTAATCAGCCTTAAATTGAGTCGTAATAAAAAGCCTTAAATTAAGTCGTAATAAAAAGCTTTAAATTTGGGTGGGAATGGTACATGTAATTGGTAAACTAACAAATTCTGTAGAGACGTGTGCATATGATGGTCGAGGTGAGGTGCCGTGCCTGTGACAGTTTTAAATTGTGCCGATCGATGCAAATCACAATTCGAAAACTTGGAACTCAAATCATTTGAGGGTTGAATGGTCTAAACTTGAATTTATCTGAAAGTTGAGAAGTTAAATTATACGATCCAACGTACGATCTAGGTGGAAACTTTTCCACCACCAAAAATTCAAAAAAGACTTAAAAATCAAACCCCCGCCCCCAAAAAAAAGCCCACAAAAGTTCAAAAACATAAGAAAATTCTCGACGAAAAGTCATTAAAAAATAGAAAACAAGAAAAGATCAGAAACATTATTGAAAATTAAAAAAATCCATAAAAAGAACCTCACATGAGGAACATTGAAAATAAAAAAAACCATAAAAAGAGCCACACATGGAATCTAGCACTAGAGTAGATGCTTATGCATTTACGGTTAGGCTGGGACATTGCTCAGTCATAGTCCAATCCTTCTTTTGAGCATGACATGTCATCATACGCTCTGACACTAGGAAGTGGTATTGGACACAATGAGTGAAGTTGACCACCCTAATAGCATTAGACACTAGTTCCGAATTAGACTAAGAGTCTTTCACCATGGAGGGGTCTAGATCAATGAAGTGAGGAATAAGTCATGTAGAACTTGTAGCACAAATGGAACTATGGGAGCATCTTTGTGAATCTTCTAGAAGAGTTGAGAGAACCCAAGTGTGCTTCACAAGACACGTGAAGGAAGAGCAGCTAGCAAGGGTGGTGGGGACAAAATATAAATTCGTATATCAAGTGAGACCAATGTGTTACAATAGGCCTCATTGGGCTACTCCTAGAATGAAGTTCACTCTCAGCGTTGCCGCGGGGGGAGTAAAGCGGTTCAGGGGAGTCTGGACTAGTGTGGACGTCCAGGGCTATAGTTAGTCGACTAGGGTCTATATCGGACGGTTGGGTGGAGAGTTGCTCTATTCTCTTCCAGGAGTTCTCATGGAGGTCTCATGGTTGCCTCTCAAATACACTTACGATGGGGGCCCATGAGAGTTGAGAGTCGAGACAATAGGACCTCAAGCGTACAAAACTGGGCTGGAAGCACCAGCATATGGATACTCACATTTAGGCTTTGTACCCTTGGAATAACCAAGAGAAGCATATTTTGGGGTGCTAGCCTATGGATTCATGGGACCATCCTATACACAAGTACCTCCTAGAATTGAACCCAAACATACCACCATGATGGCTTAAGAGATAATTGTTTTAAACCAATGGAGACCGGATTTAGAACTCACATAAACCCAAAACTAAGAAGAGACATTGATGTTGTTCTGGCATTGATGAGACCAACCATGAGATTGAGAGATGAAACAGAATATAGTCATTCTAAGATAAGACCCTCTCTCATAGCCAAGCCGATTTTGAAGTTTGATGGATTAGGAGATCCCTACAACTAGCTGCATTTAAATGCATAGCTTAGTATCCCACCGATACCAATTCAAGTAGCTTAAACATGAAACAATGAGAGACTGCCATAAGCCATCTTTAGAGATAATTGTTTTGAACCAATGGAGACCGGATTTAAAACTCACATAAACCCAAAACTAAGAAGAGACATTGATGTTGTTGTGGCATTAATGAGACCAACCAAGAGATTGAGAGATGAAACAGAATATAGTCATTCTAAGATAAGACCCTCTCTCATAGCCAAGCCGATTTTGAAGTTTGATGGATTAGGAGATCCCTACGATCAGCCGATTTTGAAGTTTGATGGATTAGGAGATCCCTACAATCAGCCATCTTTAGAACTTGAACAGAAGTCGCCATAGAGGAAAAACTAAGCTAAACAAGGATGATTTTGTTGTTCTTGGAAGACTTAAGAAGTAAGTAACTACATGATGCATTATATGCCAAAGGTAACTAATGCTAATGGAATGTTATTTGGATGCCATAGACTTTGATTATAACTTTACATGCATCCCAACCATAGATAGCTAATAATTGGAATCAGTGAGACAAGGATCAACACACTCTAAGCGACCAAAACCGAGTAGGAAGCATCTCTGAGGGAGTGCAAAAAAATCTGGCGAACGAATTTGCCAATGATGATATCAAAAAATACATTTTCCATGATAGCTCTACAACTATTTTCCTTCCCATTAACTGCCTCTACATCAATACAAGAAGCTAGCAGAGCTCAACTTTCCCATCAAGCAAGAATCCAAAAATGTATTCTCTTTGGCTTCATTGTCACCCTTGACCTATGCAAGCTAGAAATATATCTCAGTTGCATGTAAAAAATGGAACACTACACCATCAATCAAACAAACATACATCCAAAACTAAAAAAGAACTCTCACTTGCCTTCATATTGCTCCCGAGTCCTCTTAGAAGTAATTATCCATAGAAAATAAAATTCACTGCTGTGGAACACCTCAAAAAAGGTATATTCAACCTCAAAACACTCTTCACATAAATAAAATTCACTGCTGTGGAACACCTCAAAAAAGGTATATTCAACCTCAAAACACTCTTCACATAAATAATAGTCTATGAGAATTTCAAAGGACCAAATCACGTACAAACAGCCAAAACCCAAAACTTACTTCTGTCCAATACCACAAAGTTGGACTCATTTGTCCTAATTATCCTTCTCCATAGGGGAATATGAAGCCAAATCTAGCATAAAGACATATTGTCAAGGTGCAGTGTGAGACCTACATCTCCTGAAAGGGCTTGGAATAGGTCCACCTAGACAGAGCAGAGCCTGATGTATGAAGGAATAAGTCTGTGCATCTAAATTGAGCACCTGTAGAGCAGGAACACAAAGTACATGTGTTTGCAAGGAACATAAGTAAGGTGTTTTCTCTCTCACTTTTGAAAGTCCTCACAGTGCAACGAGGGAGATCCAAAATCATGACCAAGAGTTCACACCCTTAGTTTGTGACCCCTCTGTGCTAACATAAAATATGTGCGATTCCTTGCACAAGACAATTGCTTCCCGAACCACTTTAGCCAAGAGATTTTTACCCTTTTCATTTTTTTCATTGAACTCCTTAGTCAACTTCTCCCTCCATCGAACTACCTTGTCGTCTCTATATTTAGGACATACACCCCGCTGATGATTGACCTTGGAGTGGTGTGATGATCTCTCTACTGATTGGAAGGTGAGCTTCCTCTCTTCAAAACAAAACCGCTGATGATTGACCTTGGAGTGGTGTGATGATCTCTCTACTGATTGGAAGGTGAGCTTCCTCTCTTCAAAACAAAACCACTTACATGACGATCTTCAATCTCAACGTTGGCGAGTCTTGTCCCAATGGCAATAGGCCAAACACCAGGAGCTGGACAAGGTGGCCCCAAGACCTTGGACATATCCACATCCCATGAGTGTGTGTTGGTGGAGTTGCAAAACCATATAAAAGTCTTAACTACACCACTGGGGTATCGACATTGACCCCAAAAACTAGGTGCAGGAACACCCTCATTTGCAGGCTTTCGAGAAGGATTGATCAATTTCCCACACCTCATTTTGCTCTCCGATAATAATCCAAAACAAGTGACCATGCTATGTGGTTCAGTTCTTTGAATAGACCACATGGACTTGTTGTTATCTGCCTCCACAACATCCATACTGAATTATCTTTGTGGCACATGTGGACCCACTCGCTAATTCATTGTTACGATCACATACTCTGGCCTATGACTATCATTCTCGAGAACAACACTTATGTCGCATACTATATTGTTCCCTATGATTACGCTGCATCTCAGGAGAGTTAATGCCCGCCTCTTCCATTGCTGAATTAGCTAAATTAGCAAGTTTCTTACCACAGGATGCAGCAACCTCCCCATTGCAGAACTTGTCTTGTATGCCCTCTAGTGGACCAGTTCCCAAGTGCTTACCTATAAGAAATGCATGGTAGTTCAAGCTTTGCAAAACTACCAAAGGACAAGTCTGCACACCAGCAACTTCATGCAAGGAAATGTGATCTTTAAATCCCACACTTGCTCTCATGCTAGAGTGCTTTGCCTCGACCAAATTTGTTGTCGGCACAAACAAGCCATAATTATTTTGCATAAGAAACCATGACCCCCAATGGAAGGCCCTACATCCCACCATGCTAGCCAAGTTTCCAAGCAAGGAATCTCTCCCTCCATGACATGATTATTTTGCCAAAACTTTTGCAATTTTTTCTTGCACTGTTTAGCGCGCGGCAGCCTCTGTGGGGGCTTCTTTCCATTTTGTGTACAAAATCTTGTGGTCCCCCTGAGAGGATGCACATATACATTTCTTTGTATGATTGAGCATGCTTTGCTCCCAGTGAAAAACACAAGATCTCTCCTTGCCATGCATCATCTTTTTAGCACCACCATTATACATAGATCGCACAGCTAACCAATTAGCACTAGCTTGGTCGGCCCATGAACCCTCGAAACTCTGGAGTTCCAAAGCCACACTTCTTAACCACATCATTTAGCGTCTTCCAAAACTCAACTTGGGCATTTCTATCCTCCACCTTGAACTCACATGTGGCTATTATCAATAACTCACAGATTAAAGGTTCATACACATGGGAACCCATTGTAGACTAGCCTTGAACATCTCTCTTCCTTCCCTTACCTTTAATTTCTCCGATATGGCATTACTGAGCTCATCCATAGTCATATGTACGACTTGTTTTCTTCGAGTTCCAATTTCTTGATGACTCGAGACACACGAAGTCGTGGTTGTCTGCCGATGTTCTAACATCCTCAGGTTGTGGGAATTCTAACATGTTATCTTCGTATTCGATTGCCAAATTGCAGTATGCATCAAGGGTAGCTGGTCGGGCTAGTACCAAATAATCATGCATTTTATGGTCTCTAACCCCTCTCCTGAAACAAGGTAACAATTCATCATCTCAAGTGTTTCAAGCGAGAAACATAGTCTCTCATAGACTCATCTTCCTTCTGTTTGATGTTATGTAGTTGGGGCCACAGGGCTCCACCTGCCACCACTACATGCAAAGCTAGGTACAAAAATATTTTTTAACCTGGTGAAGTTAACCTTGTCCTCAGGCTTAAGGGTTCTGGACCACTGATGAGCTTTTCCTTCTAAGGTCAGCGAAAAAGCATGTATCATGGTCACATCACTGACTGTCCGTAGGTTTCACATGAAGATTGAAAAATCTCTACATGCTGGATAGGATCTCCATCCCCAAAGAATTTTTGGACAAGTTTTGAGATGATATGGGGTTTCATCTGGGAAGGTCGAGATTCTAGAGTAGAACCCAACTCCCTGACCATCCCCCTACCCATCTCAGCTGCAATATTCAACAAGTCTGTCCTTGTGGCTCCATTAAGGTCCATGGCTGGATCGTTTCTAGGTCTCTGGGGAATTGCTCCCCCCCTTCCTAGACCTCGTCCCCTACCCATATTGTCTCTTCTTGGTATCTCAGGTTCGTGGACTAGTCCGATTGTGGTATCCTAGTGGGATTCCCCAATAGTAGCCTCTGTGCGTCTTTGTGTAGTTAAGAGCTCCATATCTTGTAAGAATGTAGGGTGATTGATCATTAGCTCTTTGTCGTTCTTGGTATAGAGCCGGTCCTCAACTTCTATAGCCAAGTTGGCTATGTTACGCTCTTCTTCTCTGGTTGTAACTCCTTCCTCCATTCTAGATTCCTCATTGATGGGTTCCAGGTTTGGAATATCCCCATCGCCTCTACCTGTAGCAATTTCAGATTCCTTTTCTCGTGATTGGAGATGGTTAACATTATCTGTCTCCTTTCTCTCAGCTCTTGTCCTATGAGTATCAAGCTCTTGTTTTCTTAAGCTCAATTCTCGGAGTTGTCATTCCACCTCACTTCATTGTTGGAAGTCCAATTCCATTTCCTCGGTGTGGTGGGAAAGAATATTTGACCCGTCCTAACTGCACTTTCCATATCTCGTCTAATTCGAGGACTGCCAGTATTTTACAGCCTAGAATTCAATGTCTGGAATGGCCCTTCTTGTCTTGGACTGAGTCAAGTGCTAGTTGACGAACCCATGCCCGCGCAGATTGTGCTTCTTCATCATGACTGGTTTGGAGACCAAAAAATCCCCGGGTTATATCAATGATCCCACAGGACTTAGTTGGAGAGTGTGGTTTGTCACCTTCCCCAAACCCAGTGTATCTCAGCCCTTCTTCCATGGATTCCTCACTACTAGGAGTTGCGGTGGTCAGGTTTCTCAAGACACTTAAGTGTGTGCTTGCAGACTGTCCCGATCCCACACTTCTTTGATATAGGAAGTTCCTGGATGATTTGATGCACTATCATCAGGTGTAAGATCATCTCCGATAGGTATGATTTGATAAGATAGTATCTAACCCAAATTGATTCAATTCCTGGTTCTATCGCTCTGTTCAGGAGGCGTGAATTAGCAGAGAATATTTCACGTCATGAAATAGCAGGACTTAGATCACGTCGTGAAATTGCAGAACAAATGATTCACGTCATGAAACAAAAAGTGTTTCACGCCGTGAACTATTTAAAAAGTGTTTCATGCCGTGAACTACTTTGAAAATGGTTCACGTCATGGAAAGTCTACTGCACTTTCACGTGATCCAATCTTTCTCCTTAAGATTAAATTCCTTCTTTATCTAATCCTCATAACCTTAGTTTTGGCAATTCGTTGGTTTTGGTCTTCTCGTGTGAAACAACATGATTGAGTTCACATCGTGAAACGAAAAGTGTTTCACGTCGTGAACTACTTAGAAAGTGTTTCATACTGTGAACTACTTCAAAAATGGTTCACATCGTCAAAGTCTACTGCACTTTCACGTGATCCAATTTTTGGCGAACTGAATCGTGTCAGAGGTGGCAGGATAAGGGTTTCTATTTTTGGAATGTAATCTCATGATTTTTGGCTAAAATCTTGGCACTGATTTCGTGAGTGACTCGCGGTGTGAAATTGCAAGAAAATGGTTCACATCGTGAACAACTTCTTGCACTTTCACGTGAAGTTTTCCACGTCAGCAATTTGTAGTCTTGGGTGCATAATACTTATCCAATTGATGAAAATTAGATTGTGCCAATGCTAGGGAATGAAATGCAAGTTCCTGGTTCAATCAATGGTCCCTTATGTTTTTGATTTTGTTGAATTTTCAAAAAAAAGAAGAAAACAACACACAACCTGATTCTTTACGTTGGTGTTTTTTTTTGTGGTGCTAACATCAAACTTATCAAGAGTAACCAATGAATCCTTTCCTAAACTACTTTCCACAACATTCACAGCATCAAAACAATAATTGTTTTCTCAACCACACACACCTTATCCTTCCATTTTTCACACAATGCATTACCAAAATGCAAAGGCAACAATGAATACTACTATGCAATGGGGGCTGAAACTCAAAGAGTATGAAAGAAACAAAGGTGTTTCCCCGATAGTGGCGCCAAAAATGTTATGCTAAACCACACCTCCAAGAGGGAACTCTACACATTCACCTAATGGATGATGAGCAATGAAAGACAACCGTCGTGGGGTACTTACCAATGCTTCAAGCTCGTGTCTCTTGAAGCCTCCAAGCTTGCATGTATGCTCCAAACTCCAAGATCCACCTCCACACTGTCACCGTGGAGTTGCTCACACCATCACATAGGCCAATCACACTCTCTCTCACTCTCTCATACAAGCATAAAAACACAAGCATGAGAGAGGCACAATGTTAGAATGCTCTCACTCCTCACTCTCTCATAAGTACAAAGGAAGAGCTCTCAATAGCACAAAGGGGATTGTGTCCTTTCCTTATGAGAAAATACCTTATATACAATTGGCCCTTATTCACACTTGGGCACCCAAAACTTACTAACTAGGCCTTGGGTGCCCAAAACTTACTAACTAGGCCTTGGGTGGCCAATGTCTCATAATGTACAACCTTTATAGTGTTTTTACATAACACTTATTAATGTCCTCAATTGAGGATCATGGTGTTAATCCAAATGGGATTAACATTCCCCCTTTCCTGAAGTAGGTTTTGTCCTTAGAACTTGTTACCAAGGTCTGAAGACCTGGTCACCGAATTCATGGCGATAGAAATTGCGGGGAGACTGAAGTTTCTTGAGTGTATGCCGGAATGCCAAATGGGACGTCTAGAACCCGATGTCGATCATGTCTTCAAATGTTATGTGCATATAACCTGGAAGACATCTTAGACGATGGTAATATAGCATTATACCTCTGTTTGATGGTCCTTGGTTCATGTCGAACTATAGATGCTGAGCCTCGTAGCCATCATAAGGTTCTCTAGGTTGGTCTATCAAAACCACTAATAACTTCATGAACCTGACACTGGCTACAATTGTAGAATCTGGTATTTTTCACCAAGTTTTGATCTAATTGAGTAGTTGTTGTCTTTGTGCCTGAATACTGGCAAATGTTGCTGGGTTAAATATTGGAAAATTGTAGCAGATATGAGAATCCCTCTCTTTTGCTTGAAACTCTAGCGGAGTGTACCTCCTCTTGATAGGCATGTAGAGTGGATCCACTCGTAATGTTGGCGGCGCACTCATGTAAATGCTACTATATTCAGTGACTATTAAAAATTCTTTTCTCCATGAAGGTTGCACTCCAAAATCTTGTAGTTGTGGTGCCTCTTCATTTGTGTGGATGGTAGTGTATCCACCTCTGGTGTGCACTGGATTTTTCCTCCTCCATCATCTGTAAGAATAACTGATCATAAAAGTGACCAGGCAAATTTTCAACAAGTCTGAGAGATGGGGGTTTGCCATCTTCGTGTGTTTTGCTACATTGGCCCATAATGTTCCTTCTCCAGCCAATGGCAGTAATTCCTGTAATTCTAGGCCAGTGGTGCGGAGAAGGTACGGCACATAATGTTGCCGTGTGGGGGTGACTGCAGAATATGCCTCTAGGAGAATCTTGCTTTATAGGATCGAATAGGGTAATCTGCATTAGGGTATTAGGGCATTGAACATTAGTTATGGCTTTAACAGTGGATTTCCTTGTTGTATGAACTCTTTGTATTCTATAGTTGTCATGGAATCCAAAACATTATTGTCAGTGTAAGGTGTAACATTGTCAACTGGAGACAGATTACGTACCTCCTAAGGTGGCCTTGGTGGAGATGGAACAGGTGCCAATATCTCCTCGGGGGAGAGAGTGTTAGTGGGAAATTATAATTCTGGTGGGGGGAGAAGGAAGAGTAGATGCATCTAGCTTGTGAAGAAGTAGTAGGAGGCATGCTTGGATAGGGATCAAGAAGCCTACTGGTGGCGATATTAGTATACACAAGGTAGGTGTTTTTGAAAAAGAAGATGGACCGTCATCCTCATCGTGACCCAAAGTAGGGGGTGGGTGGCTAGGTTTATGAGCTTGGAAAAAGGTTTGAATTTCAAGGATTTCTTCGTTATCCACATCTGGGTAATTTATGTGAGTTGCATCAAAATTATTACTTACGTTGGTAAGCATAGCTTATGGAACGCTTATGGATATTAGTATATAGCTTAAGGATGCCCACTGGGTGATATAAGGTAGACCCACAAAGATTTAAATGCTGGTGGTGGTATATACTTCTAACCACCCGTGACTGATTACCCATTGATAAGTATTAGCCACAACCTCGTAGTTGGCTGGTGTTGCTGGTATGTCATCTGGAACAAATAGGTCGAGTTTGTTGACCCTGTTGTCCAGAATTTTTGAATTTTGTAAGACACGACACCAACTACGGAGGTTGAGGACTATTGGATGCAAAGGATAAAAGAAAATATCTTGTGGGTTAGTTAATATCAGATCCCCCCTCAAAATGCCCATAATGATGGTTGGTTGGGTTAGCATCACGCTTGTATTTTGTTTAATAAGGGTTAATTCTCCTAAACCTATATCTTTAGCTAAGTTAATGTTATACTGAAGTAATGAGAGTGTTAGTGGAGACAAAAACAAGGTAAGAGTTTGAGAAGGGGCCCGAGGAGTTACTGGCAATTGTCCCAATTCCAAGGCACGCTCAAGGAGGGTACGTAAGTCATCTATGGGCTCCGGCCTTTGACTCCTTTCCTGTGTGGCTAGTTGGCAGGCCAGTTCTTGCATGCGGATATCAGCGTTGCTGAGCTCTGTAGAAATGGTTGTTTCTCTGATCATCCGTTCAGCATCCAACGCTTCAAATCTTCTTATTGCCATTTCTTGTGCTCTTGTGGCAGCAGCTTCTCTTTGATTAGCTTCAGTAATTTGAAATACCTATTGTGTTGCCAATCTTTGTGTATCCTGTAATTGGTTTTCCTATTGTGATATTGTTTCTTGGCTTCTTTGCACCGCTGTTTGGTTAGTGATGATTATTTCATTGAGAGCCTTTAGTTTTTCCGCATGTGCTTTGTTAACCTACTCCTGATCCTGTTGCAGTCCTTGTACTCTTTCTTGTTCTTCTTTGAGGTTGGTCATGAGGAGCTCTATTTGTTGTCGAAGCATATCCTCAGTATGCTTTGCACTCTCCTGGTACTCCTGCATTTCCTTAGCATCCCTAGTTGTTAGGCTCTTTGTGTGAGCTATCTTCTTTTGTATCTGCTCCTTTGCTTGCTCCAACCTTGCATTCAAGTCAGTATTCTCATTTATTTTTTATATAATGGTTTGACGCAAAACCAAGTTATTGCTCTCCAATGCACTGCATCTTGTTTCCTGTTGTTCTGCAGCCTGTAAACTCTTTATGATTACTTCTTTATGAGTTTTCTCTGCTATTGCCAAGGTTACTTTCACACTTTGTGTTTGGGCATTGGCGTCTTCTAGCTGATTCCATAGGCTTGCGTTCCTGTCATGCAACATGTGTGTTATCAACAAATGGCAACGCCATACCTACTGTTCCTGTTCCCAGTTGGTACTAGTGGCCGCACTTATTTTTGTAAGGGGATCATTGAGGAGTGTGTCGAGGCCTTCCAAGGTATCTTGGAGGAATTGTTGATAATCCACCTCCTTGAAAGAACCAAGATGCGGCAGTGGCTCATCTTGATCCAATCTTCGTTGTTTGCTTGGCATGGACGTCTCTGGGGAGTGTGGCCTCTTACTAGATTCTGCTGGCTTCTCTAATTGTTGTTGTGCAACTGATGCCTCCTTGTGCTGGTCCTTCCAAGGTATGATCTTTCTGTGTTTGTTCTCTAGCTTCCTCTGTGTGTATCTCCGCTAGTTGTCCTTGAGCGGGGAGAGGTCTTTGAATATTAGTTGTGCAAGGCCCGTTAGAGGGGAGAGCTGCTGGTGTTGTTCCTGCATAGTAGGGCTTTGTAGTTTTTCTTGGAGAGCCTCTTGGTATGTCTTGATCTCTCATGCCATAGCCTCTTCCAATTGCTGAGATTCTGTGGTGACATCCACTAGGAGCCCTCTCATCCTTTTGTCAGTCTTCTTCTTTCAATCTTTCTTGATTCACTTTATGAGCTGTTCTATCTCCATTAACACTGCTTGTCCTTCATCCACCCTTCCAATAGCTTTGGTAGGTTGACTGGGGATTAGGGCTAGTGATAGGTTTTCCTCTAGTTCATCTTTCACTGGCCGCTGTGCCACATGGTTAAGTATTTATGTTAACAGGTACGGGTTGCTGACCTTGGACTAATGTGCCTTGAGATAATTTTCCATTTCTTTGTGCATAAAAAAGGCCCAATCGTCCTCCTTTTCTTCATGTGCTTTGGCGATCCTGTTAAGGCTGACCCTGTTATACCTGTCAACTAGTTTGATTTGCATCATCAAAGACATTGCCCTCAAGCTTTCTCCGTGGTTTCATCCTTGATGTTCTCGTACTCTGCCCCATTGGATTTATAAGAATCTCTCTTTAGCATCTCCTTGATGGGAATTGTATCTATTGTGTATCTGTGGGCCTTGACTACCGAGGGGAGGCTGTAAAGCATCTTTGATGAGGTCTTCTGTTATGAGCAGCTCTTCCATGGTACCATCTGCCTTTATAATTTTTCGTCTCTTTGTCTGCTTGTCATATGTACAGAGATATTCTGCGCAAAGGTCTGTGTCAATCCCTCTGGGTAGCATTGTAGCCATTCTGCCAAGGGCTGACTTTTTCCAGCTTATCCTTTATTTTCGTGTCTTCCAACAGATGGAGGCACTCCTTACTATGGCACTGCATAGTGATTTTCCCATGTGGTGTAGCGACCTTTCTTCTGATGAGAGTTCCCTAGAAGGACTGGGCGTAAGGGCCCAAGAAGTTCGGGGACGTGAAGTTCTCCCGCGAAGGTCTGGGACGTGAAGTTCTCCTGTGAAGTTGCAAACTTGGGGACGTGAAGTTCTAGGACGTAAAGGTCTCCCGTGAAGGTCTGGGATGTGGTCTCCGTGAAGTTCTCCCGTCGTGAAGTTGTAGACTTGGGGACATGAAGTTTTCTCGTGAAGTTGCAGACTTGGGGATGTGACTTCAGTTTTCCCATGAAGTTGCAGACTTTTACAAATTTTGCCTGACAAAGAGGCTAGTTTTTATTTGTTTTCTATCCTTATGTGTTCATGCAGATTTTTCTTAGAAGGTGGATATCTAATGTTTTCATTTGTTTATCAGTCCATGAATCAGCAATCAAAAGAGATATACTTTAAACACCAGTCCCAAAAAAATTTATACATTCAAAAGAAACAACAACGAAAACAAAGATAAAAAAGAAAAGGAAGGGTATAGCTCCCACCTTGAGAGGTCGGGAAGGCGATGTGGGGAGCAAAGAGTCGAAAGCGCGCAAATAATCAATGAAAGAGAACGCGAAATCACAAGTGAAAGTGATGAAATCAAGAAAACAATCACTTTTATAGCGTAGCCATCGGACAGGGCGACTACGTTAAATGATCAATCCACGTGTCATTTTGTGATTAGTTCCGCAGTTCTTACCGTTTCATGGGCGTGAACTTCTTGTACTTTTTCACGGCGTGAAACACTAAAAAGGTTCACGTCATGAAACAGTTTGGGGTTCTTCACGGCGTGAAACACCAAAAATAGTTCATGTCGTGAAATATTTTGGGTACTTCACGGCGTGAAGTATTTTTCTATTGTTTTACGTGAAGTTTATAAAATCAAATTTTTGTGCTCAAACACACCCTCATGCACATGACGATGCATTGATTTTCCATTTCTTTTTCTCTGGTATTTTTAGGCATTGTTTGATGAAATCTTTTTAATTCTAATTGGGAGATTTTTAGTGTTCCTTCCACCCAATTAAATATTTTTGTTTCGGTTCTGGTTGTGTATTGCTTATACAAGGGACACCCTTGTTTTTTCCTTCACACATATTATTCAATTCTTTATTTACTGTGGGTAACAAGTGCAAGTGGGGGGTTTGTCCTTTTGGGGAGTTGATGCTGAAAGCTCTTATCTTCTTTTGTATATTGATCCAAACCTATTGTGGCATCTGTCATCAATTTTCTTCTAGGTAGCCATATTGTTGTATTACCTTGATAGTAGCCTTGTGCTCGCAGTAGGTCCTTTCAGATCCACTATTATTGACAATAGTTATGAGGCTTCTGCAAGTTCTTGACCTTGTGCCACTTTGTAGGAGGTGTCAATGGTTGACTTTTGAACTGGATTCTCTCATGAGAACGTTCATCATTCATTGGTTCCTTCCTGTACTGTTTAACCCTTTGGGTGAATCTTGGGTACCCATTTGTATGTACTCTTGTATGTTGGGCTTTGTGTAGGCAATTTGAACACGATAGTACCACTTCTGCACAGCGATTTGTTTGCCCTGATTTGCTGAGGTCCATAATGGTATGGACATTACTTTTGTACCGATGGTTAGCGATGTTGTTCTGTCTTCCAATTGGATATTGCACTTGTTGGCACATATCCAGGATCGTCCTAAGATCATTTCCTCTTCCATTGTACATGCAGATATTACAAACACCTTTCTAACCAAGGGATTATTACTGATGGAAATGTTAACATAAAATACCCAACGGCCTTTGTGGTTGTTAAGTGCACACTACAAACTTTTGCATCCGTGTGTTCCAGGTTTGGTTTCCCTACGGCTATCCAAGTATCATATGAGATTAGGTTGTGGCTCGATCCCGTATCTGTCAATGCAACACTTGTTGTAATGTCCTTATTTGTTGTGAGTCCCAACTTGAGTCTTGCTGGTTCAATGTTTAGATCCTCTTCGTCCACCATGGCTATGGATGCTAATTGACATGAATCAGGTCCTGCATTTTAGCTTTTGCTTGCCTAGCTTTAGCCTCGTCTTGCGCTTGTTGTTACTGAATCTTTTCTTTTGCTAATTGCTTCTATTTTTTTGAGAGGTGTTCTTGGAAGAGCATCTCTTGGGTTAGTGGTCCAAAGTATTTTTTTAGTTTACTCCCATTGACATAACCCTCCATTTGGATGCTGTCAATTGTCTCTATTCAGACAGACCCTTGAGGTGTGATTTCTGATACGCGGAATGGTCCTAGACCGCGATATTTCAGTTTCTTTTTCTTGGCACTTCCCACACTATACATGAGGACAAGGTCCCCTATTTTTAACTCTTTTTGCTTGAGGTTTCTATCAAACCAATGTTTTATATGCAACTTTTCAACCATGAGTCCGTGTGATGCTATCAACTGGGTTTCATCCGTGTGATGCTATCAACTGGGTTTCATCCAGTTTTTCCAAGTCAATTAGCCTTTCAGCTAATGCATTTTCAGTTAGACGTTCTTGTATAGCAATTCTTAAGCTGGGGAACTAAGTATTCCATGGGCATAACTGCTTTAACACCATAAGCTAGATGGAAAGGAGTATATCCTATTTCCACCTTATAGGATGTGCGGTAGGCCCAAAGAACGGCTGTAAGCTTATGCTCCCAATCTGTTCGACTTGCTTCCACAGTTTTCGTCAGGATGGTACACAAAATCTTATTGATACTTTCTGCCTGACCATTTGCTTGAGGGTAGTATGGTGACAATTTACAATGGATTACCAAGAATCCTGCAAGCAATTGATTAATCACTTCATTAATGAAATGTGAGCTGCGGTCACTCACCAATTCCAATGGGAATCCGAAATCGTGATATGATTTGCTCATATACAAATCTTGTAGTTGTTCATGCATCCACTTTCTTTGAAGTTCTGGACTCCACCCACTTTGTGAAATAATCAGTGGCTACGATTATGTAGCGGGCTTGTGATGGATGAGCTGCCGGGGACTTATAGGCCCCACAAAATCTATTCCCCAATTCTCAAATGGTTGCGTGAGAATGATGAGGGTTAGTGGCATCCTGTCTCTTTTTTGCGGTACCACGAAATGTTGGCATTCCTCACATCTTTTGACAAACTCATTGGCATCCCCCAATAACATGGGGGGCCACCAGAGTCTAGCTTGGAGTACCTTATGAGCTATAATTTCTCTGGAAAAATGCCTGCCTGCTATCCCGGAATGAGACTCTTCCAGTATGGTCACGAATTCATCCTCCCTTACACATCGTCTGAGCACATTGTCTTTGCCCAGTCTATACAACTCTCTGCTGGCAATCAATTGATATGGTGCTACAAGCTTGATAACCCTTCGCATCTTATCCTTATTTAAGGGTACGTTTTGAGGGAAGCCATAAGCCAAATACTCTGAAATCTCTTTGCTCCACTCCGGTACCATATCCAATTTGAATAGATAAGCATCAGGGAGGTCATCGTCGACACCAACTGTTG
Organism: Cibotium barometz; assembly: GCF_041138505.1. Classification (NCBI taxonomy): domain Eukaryota; kingdom Viridiplantae; phylum Streptophyta; class Polypodiopsida; order Cyatheales; family Cibotiaceae; genus Cibotium; species Cibotium barometz. The sequence goes on from NC_141062.1 coordinate 56,773,903, forward strand.
GTTCTCCATTTGGAACTCTAGAAAGGTGGTAGTCGGCCAACACATGCTATTTTCCCTTCCTTACCATTATAGTAAAGTCAAATTCCAACAACAATAGTAGCCAATGTGTGATTCTTCCTGTGGTGCAAGGTTTATTCACTAGATATAGCAAAGCTTGATGGTCCACAAAAAATATGAATTTGTTAGCTCCACCAAGAGATAATGTCGCTATTTCTTGACTGCGTAGACCATGGCCAATCCTTCTCTTTCGGTAGTGGTGTAGTTCACCTCTGCAGGCATCATGACTAGCAAAGCAAGCTGGATAGTCTAACTTGAATTCACCAGGTTGGGCAACCAATTGCAAAATTTGATGCATCGATGTGTACGTGGAATATAAGATCCCAATTGGGGGGTTGCAAATGCGTGCGCTTGCCAAGGCTTGCTTCAGACAATCATAAGCCTCTTGACACTCCTTGGTCCACTCAAAGACAACGAGCAGTTTATACAAGGGTCTGGCTATCTCCACATAAAATATGATGAAGCGTCGATAATAACCCATATGACCCATAACCCATATGACCCATAAACCTTTGCACACCTTTATAGTTGGTGGGTGGTGGTAGTTCCAAGATCAACTTGACCTTGCTATCATCAGTGGATATGCCATTTTTTGTGACTATGTGTCCTAGTATCACACCATGCTTGACCCAGAACTGGCACTTCAAAGGTTTTAGTGATATCCGATATAATCGGCAATGTTCAAACATCTTCCTCAAACAGTTCAAATGATCTTCCCATCGAGAATGTGCACATAGATCATCAATAAACACTTCCAACCACTTTTGCAAGTAGTCCTTAAAAGTTGTGCACATCAATCTTTGAAAGGTTGACAAGGCATTTGTAAGACCAAATGGCATGACCTTGTAAGCGAATGTTCCCCACATGGTATTGAAGGCAATCTTATGTTGGTCTTTTGGCTCTATGGACACCTGATTGTACCCTGAAAACCCATCCAAGAAGCTGTATGCTTCCCTTCCAGAGCCACTCTTTCCAAGACATGTTTAGTATACGGTAATGGGTAATGGTCCCTTCAAGTGGCTGCATTTACTTTCTTAAGATCGACACATCCTCTCAATTTTTCATTATTTTTAGGCACTATCACAATGGGTGATAACCAATCCATATGTTTGATCTCATAGATAAAGTCAGCACAGCCAATGAGCTTATCAATTTCCTCCTTTACAATTGTTGCATACTTGGATTCATATGGTATGGTTTCTGCCGTGATCCTTCCATAATTGGAATCGTATGTTGTACCACTTCGGGCGGCACCCCTTTCATTTCCTTATAGTTCCACGCAAAACAATCCTTGTATTCCTTGAGAAGAGCAATAAGCTCTACTTCTTCTGCAGAGGTCAAATCTTTGGCAATATATATGGGCCTTGCTTCTTCCCCTGATTCCGCAATATCAACCTCCTTGACTTCTGCCGGGCCATCGTATGATATCGACAGCCCTTCCTCTTTTACCCTAGTGGCTGTTAACCGGACCACTCTTTGATCATCAATTGTATAGTTCTTGAAATGGTTAGGCACTGAGAGTACATCCGTTTTGTCCTCATTGTCTTTTTTTGTTTCTTCCATGATTTTCTTGGCCTCACGTTCTGCCTTTGCCAAGGCTTGTTGCATTTTCTATGTCCCGTTTTTGTAAGTTTGGGTGTATCGGTTTCCTTAAGGGTGTTTTCCTCTAGATTCCTCCCTTCACGATATTTTACTCAACTCTTCACCCCAATCCTTAGAGAACTCATCATGTACACTTGTAGCCTTAAGGTATCTCAACCATTGGGCATCCATTGTGGTTTGCTTCGTAGCAATGCATTTCGTCGAGCTAGGTACCGTTTTTGTTTCCGCCATTGCCTGATGCATTGACTACTGGTTTGAATTCGTACCATGGTTCCTTCTGTACTTGATGTCTCCTCCATTGACTCCCCATCCATGGTTTGCCAATCAACCATGCAGATAGAAGTCATAGGGATGTTTCCAGATTCCAAATACTGGGTTTCCTTAGGTTGCATCACATCAATTATGGCCAACACATAGGGATGTTTCCAGATTCCAAATACTGGGTTTCCTTAGGTTGCATCACATCAATTGCGGCCAACACATGCATCCAATTCTCATCACAAAAATCCAGGGGAGGTAGTGATGCATACATCTTCGTATCCTCCTCATCCTTGGTTTCCCCCTCTTATTAAAAGATTAAGGTCATGTAAAAGGGTAGGAGAAGGGTGTGTGTGTGAATGGACTTATGGTCCACTAGCTCACCTATTTAAAGGTGAAGCTAGAAGGCATTATGTAGTGTGCAAAGGCCAAGTTGTATGCATAAGCAACTTAATAAACAAGATTTGTTCTTGTATTTTATGGGTCTCTCTCCTCCACTCATCTTGATCTAGCATAAGCACCACGAATTTCAACACCTCTGTGGGGGCTGGCATATCTGTAGGGATGTGGTTTGCTCCGTTGTGACCGAGTCGTTTACCGAATAATTGCCATTCCATGGGGTGTGCCTTCCATGCTCTTAGATCAATCTTTAATGTTTGTTGTGAGTCCCTGCGTACATATACATCATGATCCAAAGCCCAATCATGCACCAATTTGGATTCCCTCATGAAAGGTCATCCCAATATTATGTCATATGTATCAAGTTGGCATAGGAAGTCCATGACCACAAATGTATGACGATATTGAAATGTAAAGAGTCTGAACTTCACATTTTCCAAGATCCCAATGGGTCTTGAAGATGTTCCATCAGCCATCTTAACGATTAGATCTGCTCTTTTTAGATCCGACTTACCCCAATTTTGGTAATGATGTTGACACCTGCCCCACCATCTAGGATGGCTAATGCCTGGTATCCATCATGATGAATCGGAATGGTAGAGTTCGTGTCGTCACTCTCATAGTAGCATCCCAGTTGGTTAACTGGTATCTTAACCACTCGCGTTTACTTTGTATGCCTCAAGGGTCTTTCTACCAAGGGTGGCAGAGCCTCATCCATATTTTTCGTTGGCCTTAGACCTCCTTTGACCCATTCTTTTACAACTGTCCATAGGGTGGGTGAATTGCATAATAACTGACCCAAGGGCATCTGGATAGGCCTGGATAACACAGCTACTAGGCTTCCTATATCCCTGGGTTCCTTAGATATAGAGTGTTCTTCCCATCGAGGTGTTTCGTACACCAAGAAAGAATGAATGGACCCCTCCAACTCATTTTCCTCGAACATTCTAATCATTATGTTTGTTTGGGAGTCTATTTCAGTTTCTTCAGGAATCGGGGTGGGTAGGTTCAAGGCCCTATTCTGGGTGATACATCTAATGGATAGATGGTATCCCTTACTCGACTGGGACCTAGGCTTAGTTTCATAAATTTGTTAGTACTTTTCAACTAGGGCCTTAGCATCATATAACTTCCTTATTTCTTCGTCAGCATTAGGATATTCACCAACCCCCTTTGGGGTTGCTGGTTGTTATCCTTGTTTTCCTCAATCTAACCCTTCCAGATTGATCCCTGGTTTTCCTCAGTCTAACCCTTCCAGATTGATCCCTTGACCCCCCTCTTCCTTTGATTGTGTGGATCCGATATCAATTGTATCTTCTTCGGATCCATCTTGAATTGTAACCCGTGTGTCCCCCTTTCCTAATTTCTTCACTCTTCTCCTGCGCGACCAGATTTGGAAATAGTAGCATCCCACCGGTTCCTTCCTTTATCACCCAACTGAGCTTGAGCTTGAGCTCATGTTAGAACATTGAGCGGTGTGATCTTCCCAGACTGTACACTAATGGTACGAATGGTGGCCTAATTAGCAGTAGAAGTTGAACCACTTTCCCGATAGGGACAATCTTTGATCAGATGATCAATTCCACACTTAGTGCAAGTGAGCATTGGCATGTCATTGGGTGTGGTCACCACTTGTTGTGTGGCTGGTGTGTATGAGTCATATTCTTATTTGGGCATTCAGCTACTCGATGTGGCCCACCACAGTCATAGCATTGTAAAGGTCCTCTTCTCAGATTTGAGTTGATTTCCTTGCCCTTCCACTATACCGTGGTTTGAAACATAGGTACTGGCTTGTTATTCTATAGGACATAATACTCTGGCGTGACATCACCCATATCCTCATAGTATTCCCCACTAAATTCTAGTTCCTGTGCCAGTTCAAATTCTTTTGATGGCTCTTCAATCACTACTTGATTGATATTGGCCTTTGTAGTGGTTGTGGCAGTAGATTGGTGGTGGCAAGGAAGAAGCGTCTTGTACCTGGAATATCTCCCTAGGTAAGTAAGAAGGGTTGGGTTGTACAACAGTGGCAGTGGTTTGCACAGCTGGTGTCAGCAAAGCCATTGGGGCTCTATTTGTTTGCAATTGTGCTATATTTTGAAACCTTGGAAATCTACACGATGATGTGTCATGATTGCCCAATTTTACACAATGTGCACAATATAGTAATGGTCTTGCCCTTAACTGCAAACATTTAGTGGTGGTATGGTTTAGTTTGCACACACATGGAGCACCACACCAGTTCCCTGCGGGGGTAAAGGTGACTATGCCCATGGCCTAACATCTCTCTTCCTTCCCTTACCTTTAATTTCTCCAATATGGCATTGCTGAGCTCATCCATAGTCATATGTCTGACTTGTTTGCTTCGAGTTCCAATTTCTTGATGACTCGAGACACGCGAAGTTGTGGGTGGTAGTTGCCGATGTTCTAACATCCTCAGGTTGTGGCAATTCTAACATGTTATCTTCGTATTCGATTGCCAATTTGCAGCATGCATCAAGGGTAGCTGGCCGAGCTAGTACCAAGTAATCATGCATTTTATGTTCTCTAACCCCTCTCTTGAAACAATGTAACAATTGATCATCTGCCAATCTTTCCCGAATTTTGCATTTTGAATTCATGTGTTTCAAGCAAGAAACATAGTCTCTCATAGACTCATCTTCCTTTTGTTTGATGTTATCTAGTTGGGCTCCACCTGTCACCACCACGACGTGCAAAGCTGGGCACAAAATAATTTTTTAACTTGGTGAAGTTAACCTTGTCCTCGGGCTTAAGGATTCTGAACCATTGAATGAGCTTTTCCTTCTAAGGTCAACGAAAAAGCATGTATCATGGTCACATCATTGACTAGTCTGTAGATTTCACATGTAGATTCAAAAATCTCTACATGATGCTGGATAGGATCTCCATCCCCAGGGAATTTTTGGACCATCTGGGAAGGTCGAGATTCTAGAGTAGAACCCAACTCCCTAACCATCCCCCTACCCATCTCAGCTGCAATATTCAACAAGTCTGTTCTTGTGGCTCCATTAAGATCCATGGCTGGATCGTTTCTAGGTCTCTGGGGAATTTCTCCCCCGCCTTCCTAGACCTCGTCCCCTACCCATATTGTCTCTTCTTGGTATCTCAAGTTCGTGGACTTGTCCGATTGTGGTATCCTAGTGGGATTCTTCAATAGTAGTCTCTGTGCATCTTTGTGTAATTAAGAGCTCCATATCTTGTAAGAATGTAGGGTGATTGATCATTAGCTCTATGTCCTTCTTGGTATAGAGCCGGTCCTCAACTTCTACAGCCAAGTTGGCTATGTTATCCTCTTCTTCTCTGGTTGTAACCCCTTCCTCCATTCTCCATTCCTCATTGATGGGTTCCAAGTTCGGAATATCCCCATCACCTCTACCTGTAGCAATTTCAGATTCCTTTCCTCGTGATTGAAGATGGTTAACATTATCTAATTTCTTTCTCTCAGCTCTTGTCCTACGAGTATCAAGCTCTTGTTTTCTTAAGCTCAATTCTCGGAGTTGTCATTCCACCTCACTTCGTTGGAAGTCCAACTCCTCGGTGGTGGGAAAGAATATTTGACCCGTCCTAACTGCACTTTCCATATCTCGTCTAATTCGAGGGGCACTAGTATTTGACATCCTAGAATTCAACATCCAGAATGGCCCTTCTTATCTTGGACCGAGTCCAGCGCTAGTTGATGGACCCATGCTCGTAGATTGCACTTCTTCATCATGACTGTTTGGAGACCGAAAAATCCCCAGGCTATATCAATGGTACCACTGGACTTAGTTGGAGAGTGTGGTTTGTCACCTTCCCCAAACCCAGTGTATCTTAGTCCCATGGATTCCTCACTACTAGTTTTGCGGTGGTCAGGTTTCTCAAGACACTTAAGTGTGTGCTTACAGACTGTTCTCGATCCCACACTTCTTTGATAGGAAGTTCCTAGATGATTTGATGCATTATCATTAGGCATAAGATTCGATGAGTTTTCTAGATCTTAAGTGCATGTAGGTATGATTTGATAAGATAGTATCCAACCCAAATTGATTCAATTCCTGGTTCTATCCATCTGTTCAGGAGGCGTGAATTAGCAGAGAATATTTCACGTCGTGAAATAGCAGGACTTAGATCACGTCGTGAAAATATGGTTCACGTCGTGAAATTGTAGAACAAATGATTCACGTCGTGAAACAAAAAGTGTTTCACGCTGTGAACTACTTAGAAAGTGTTTCATGCCGTGAACTACTTCGAAAATGGTTCACGTCATGGAAAGTCTACTGCACTTTCACGTGATCCAATCTTTCTCCTTAAGATTAAATTCCTTCTTTATCTGACCCCTTAGTTTTTTCAATTCGTTGGTTTTAGTCTTCTCATGAAACAGTAGGATTGAGTTCACGTCGTGAAACAAAAAGTGTTTCACACCATGAACTACTTAGAAAGTGTTTTATGCCATGAACTACTTAGAAAGTGTTTCACGCCGTGAACTACTTAGAAAGTGTTTCACGTCGTGAACTACTTCAAAAATGGTTCACGTCGTGAAAGTCTATTGCACTTTCATGTGATCCAATTTTTGGTGGACTGAATCGTGTCAGAGGTGTCAGGATAAGGGTTTCTATTTTTGGAATGTAATCTCATGATTTTTGACTAAAATCTTGGCACTGATTTCGTGAGCGACTCACAACGTGAAATTGCAAGAAAATGGGTCACGTCGTAAACAACTTCTTGCACTTTCACGTGAAGTTTTTCGCGTCAGCAATTTGTAGTCTTGGGTGCGTAATACTTATCCAATTGCTGAAAATTAGATTGTGCCAATGCTCTAGGGAATGAAATGCAAGTTCCTGGCTCAATCAATGGTTCCTTATAATTTTTATTTTGTTGAATTTTTAAAAAAAGAAGAAAACAACACACAACCTGATTCTTCATGCTGGTGTTTTTTTTTTGTGGTGCTAACATCAAACTTATCAAAGAGTAACCAATGAATCCTTTCCTAAACTACTTTCCACAACATTCACAGCATCAAAACTATAATTTTTTTCTCAACCACACACACCTTATCCTTCCATTTTTCACACAATGCATTACCAAAATGCAAAGGCAACAATGAATACTATGCAATGGGAGCTGAAACTCAAAGAGTATGGAAGAAACAAAGGTGTTTCCCTGGCGCAGCAGCACCAAAAATGTTATGGTAAACCACACCTCCAAGAGGGAACTCTACACATTCACCTAATGGATGAGCAATGAAATCGTCAACCATCGTGGGGTACTTACCAATGCTTCGAGCTCGTGTCTCTTGAAGCCTCCAAGCTTGCATGTATGCTCCAAACTCCAAGCTCCACCTCCACACTGTCATCGTGGAGTTGCTCACACCATCACATAGGCCAATCACACTCTCTCTCACTCTCTCACATACAAGCACAAACACACAAGCATGAGAGAGGCACAATTCTAGAATGCTCTCACTCCTCACTCTCTCACAAGTACAAAGGAAGATCTCTCAATAGCACAAAGGGGATTGTGTCCTTTCATGATGAGAAAATACCTTATATACAAGTGGCCCTTATGGGCACCCAAAACTTACTAAACTAGGCCTTGGGTGGCCAATGTCTCATAATGTACAACCTTTATAGTGCCTTTACATAACACTTATTAATGTCCTCAATTGAGGATCATAGTGTTAATCCAAATGGGATTAACGATTGGTCAAGTCCCTATACACTATAGCATTTGACCACAATGTTTGGAAGAGAGACTTCCATATTCAAGACCAACAATTCCTATTGATCATGTTCTTTTCAGTCTTCCTTTCCATTGTGTCAAGTTGTGCTCATCATTCTTGCCGGGTATGGGTAATCAAGATTCAAGCATCACAAATGACCACCACACCTACTAAGCCTGACATCACTTGTAAAACAATCTGATGTGCAAGTAATGTATTCTGTCCAAACATGCCCATCATGCTTTTGATCCATACCAATCATTGTAGAACTTGATCCACAAGAGGAAGCTTAAATGTAATGTATCCATCAAATGCAAAAGGAAAATCTTCCACTTGTAACACTTCTTTTGCACTACCACAGGGCAACAGACAAACTACTATTTAATGGCAGGTTCCCTATCAAATCCAACACACTCTGAATGGTAGTATTTTATGCATGTCCTGAACAACCACAATCATCTTCAAGAACAATATGAGCTATTCGTGTGTCCTATTCAACAAAAACTTTATAGAAGGAATGAGTATCTACATTAAGAACAAAACTATCTTCCCCAATTGGTATAGCTATTTCTATCTTCAGCTTCTCACTACCCAGAGACAATGGCCAAAGTGTGATAGAGCATCCCACCAACTCAAAGTGTTGAAGAATATCAACAAGCTTAAGATGACAATATCTTGCCTCATTCATAACAACAAGCTTTTTTTCAGGCACACATCTGTATACAGTAATATGGCTAGCCATTCAAACTCCTTCAGAATAGTAGAACAACAAGAAATCACTTGCAAAAGATAATTGTAGTGATGGAGAGAGAGAGAGAGAGAGAGAGAGAGAGAGAGAGAGAGAGAAGAAGAAGAAGAAAGAAATGCACTCACAATGGAGTACCACATGCACTAAAGGGAGTACCACCATATCCATGGAAAGCTTGAAACTCCAAGAAAGTATGATTTGATTAGCCCTAATTACAATTTGTTCACTTATATACTTGCCCACCTTTTCACACTTGCCCCACCAATTGAGCTCATTCCAATGGAGATGTGAAGTTTTGAAACATGGCATCCTTGAATGCCTCCCAAGTGTCAAAATGTATACCCACATGTTGAGTAAACCGCCACCATGAATGGGCATAATCTTCCAAATGCAACACGGTAAATTGTACTTTGTCCTCCTCCTCACGGGGGTACAATGCAAAGTACTTCTCCATCTTGATAATCCACTCCTACAATTCTTTGGTGGTTGTGTTCACCCCTTTGAACTTGGGAAGTGTAATCTTGTCCTTCACATCTTTGACCCTTGGTGACTCCAATGTAGTATGTCCATGGGTAGTGTGTGGTATGTCCCATAAACCCCTCAATACTCCATTCAAGAGTCTCCCACTCACATTGTGCACACCCCTTGAAGAGCCCTCCATGGGATCCAAAACTACAAGCTGCTTTCCAAGCCTAGAACCCAAAGCATGCCCAATTTGATGGTCTCTTGAAGGCACATTTGACTTTCCTTGCATACCACAAGATTCCCATGTGGATTTGGTGCATGGTCAAATCTGTCCACACCCCTTTGCACACCCAAAATCTAGTCTTCAAGACTTGCAAAACTTTCATCCATCTTGTCCACCATTTGATGCATCAACTTGGCATTCTCATTACCTTGACGCACGAGCTCACTACTAATGTAGAGCACCTCCTTTTGGGCATCTCTTTGTGCATCCTTAATTGCACTAGTGAGATGAGAGAAATTCTTAATTTCATCAATGAGAGAAATCCTTAACATATCCAAGGTGATGTTCCCCAATGAGATTTGATCATGTCCACTAGCATGCACCGGTATGCGTTTATTCACAGTTTGCCCACTAAGGTCATGTAGAGGTACCCTTTCTTGTTGCATTGCCCTTGAGTTTTGCCCATGTTCAAAAACGAAATGTGTTTATTCACAGTTTGCCCACTAAGGTCATGTAGAGGTACCCTTTCTTGTTGCATTGCCCTTGAGTTTTGCCCATGTTCAAAAACAAAATGTGGTGCCATATTTTGACCATGTTGTGGAACCACACATTCTACCAAGTGGTTAGTAGGGCAAACAGTAAAATTAAAACACTTTAGAAATAATAATATCAAATTGACATCTTAATATCAATTTGATATCAAATAATTGTTATTGCCTTTATCAAACCATATCAAATTGACATCTTTATTAGGCCACAATAGTAGTGAGGCATGGGGCATGCCAATTGTTTTTAAATAATATCATATTGACATTTAAATATAAAATATAAAATAGAATAGCCAATGATTTCTAAGATCTTGGTCTCATCAGCTAACCATTTTAATATGTATAATATAATAATAATAGTGCTACCATTTTATTATAATGTAGCCCCTTGCCCTATTAATTAATAGTAAATTTTAAATAATATTTCAAATAATATTAGCTCTAAATTATTATAAGGCAAATTAGCAACCCTAACTTATTATTGGAAATTATTTTGTTGGAAAATTGGTCTAACTTACTACAAGGAAAATTAGCAACCCTAACTTATTATTGGAAACATTTGGGAGGTTTATGGGTGGTAAGAAGGCCGATTACCTGCAAGGAGGTCTACACATCACCATCGAGCTTGCAAGGTCACCAGGTATGCCATACTTTCCTTCGTTTTGTTTTTGAGGACGCCAAGTTTTATATCATCACCATGCATTCCCTCCCTTTGTATTGGCTTGGTTTTGAATTTCCACCAATTGTATTTGTGGCCATGGCTTGGCCATTGGCCATGGACATTGCTAAGTAAAGTGGCCATTGGACTTAGGGTGAGCATCTAACAAAAACGCAACATCCTTTGAAAATTACAATTAAACACACGACTTAGAGTGAGCATCTCAAGAGTATTTGACTATTTTTATGATCACCAAAAATCCTTGGCCATTGGCCATGGCCAATGGACATTGCTAAGTAGAGTGGCCACTGGCCATGGCAATATATATCGAGAGAGATCAGTAGTATTATCTTTCTGATTAGAGGCAGAATGAAGGCATTTGCTAATAATGTAGATTCGGGCTAAATATTGATCTTGATACTGAATAGGAGGTAAGTCGAGTTTGTGTAGTTATGGTCATGACCAATGATGGAGGGTGGAGGCCATGACCAATGAACAATGATATTGGACCCATTGCAAGCTTTTTTTGGCATCCATGACCAATGATGTTGGGAAGCCACCCCCATCAACATGGGCGTCTTCCTAACATAAGAATATTGTACCTCTACAACAGCCAAGGGACGCGAACATGAGAATACTCTAGTAAAGAGCTTAAACCCTACGTGCAACTTGATGATGCTCCTAGTGCAATAGCAGAACAACCATGGCATGTATGTTTTACACAATGCTATTGGGAAGTAGCCCGCGTCAATGTGGGTTACTTACCCCCAACACCATGAACAACATCTCTGTTAGGGGCTGACTTAGGGTACTCACTAGTTATTTACTTTTCATTATTTATTTGAATAGTCATCTCGGAAGTTCAGAAGGTTCTTTAGAAGTTCATTGGACTTTCAGTTAAAAAGTAGTTCTTGGTCTTTCCTCTAACGGTCATGAAGCCTATTTTGGCGAAAGCTTTTGTAATCTTTGCAGATGAATGAAAGATAGTAGTGTGTTTTCGAGTCTGTGTTGTTTCCATGTATGATATTCAGAGTCATGCTGTGATACCTCTCTTCAAGTACTCCTGTGTAGTGTTTGCTATTGCAGATGAATGAAAGACAGTAATGTGTTTTCGAGTCTGTGTTGTTTCCATGTATGATATTCAGAGTCATGCTGTGATACCTCTCTTCAAGTACTCCTATGTAGTGTTTGCTATTCTGATGCTTGTTGAGTGTTGTTATACTGTGGCTTAACACTGGCGATCCTGCTGGTTTCTATCTGATAGGTAGACTTAGAGCGTGCTTAAAGACTTTCCTATTCGAAAAAATGAAGTTTGAGTTTTTTGTCTGTTCTTATTCCTTGTTATGTTTGTGGTGTTTGTAACAATGTTATGAATGTATGTTGCTTAAGTAAGGAGAGGATGGAGAATGTTATCCAGTATAGCATAAGATATGTATGAGTCAGAGTGATAGAAGGTTGGTTTCTTGAGTCTATTTTACTCACTCTATAGCAAGGAATCAGAGCACATAATCAAGTACAGAAGTCCCAGATCTGTTTGGATATAATGTGGGCGATATGAAGCAACTGATGAGTGGAGGATCAATGGAGACTTACATTGGGGAGTCAAGTAGGGGAGGAGAAGTTGCTGGAGAAGAAGAACATTACACTGATTCAGAAGAACATTTGAGTGAAGAGCAAGAAGAAGTTGTCCGAGGTTTTCATCATGGTGGGCACATTAGCCCTATCACCTCTATTGGTCAGAAGGAAGCTATAATTTGATCCGCTCAAGGGGAAGCCAGAACCAACACGGAAACCTAAGCTAGTAGTTCAACCCAACATGGTTGCTTGCAACCGCTAAGTTGAAAGTCAAGTTCAGAAGATTTCAAGGCAAATCAAAACAAGACCCTGATTGCCATATCGCGCAATTTAAGACGCGGTGGCAGGCTAGTGGATTTGACGGAGTGTATGGTGATGCGAAAAAACAACATCATTTTGAGGCAACACTGGAAGGTAAGGCAATGGAATGATTAACTTTGGTCCTCCTCGTCATTTTGTAGATTATAATGCTTTGAAGACTACATTCTTGGGGAGGTTTCGGAAAGAAAAGGCTCCCAATGATGTCTTGGTCAAGATTAAAGAAATTAAACAGAAGGATGTGTTGGTGGAAGACTATGCACAGAAGTTCAGACAGCTGTTTTTATGAGAGTGATGACACGAACGACGACAAGGTTGTCTTCTGTGCAAGCAATTCATAGAAGCGCACGAAGGAGTGTGCGGAAGGAACGTGAAGAGATGCTGGTGGATTTGTAGTCAGAAGATGAGTCTCATATGAGCCCTATTGTGGAGGAAGCAAAGCAGGATGTTGTCACACACAGTCTCAAAGTGCAAAGATTGACATTGAAGATGAAGATACGAAGGTGTGGCTGCAACAGCGAGTGGGTCTATGCCAATTTGGCAATTTGCAATGGCAATTGAAGGAGAACGCAAAGGAGAGCAGTGTGAAATTTTACGGAGCAGTGGGGTGGTTATGTATCTCCTCAGATACAGGTAACCCCTAATTTTGTAGCCTCAGTATTTAAATTCCCTAGGGTGTTAGATTAGAGGTTGGTCAAAATCACAAACCCTATCATGAAATTTGGGTTCGGGATGCCTGAGAGTACAAGCGGTTATTTCATGGTTAGAAATGGGGAGGAGAAATGCATGAGCCACTTTAAGTGGTATTTGGAGAAATTGTGTCTGGTAAAAACCAACTATATGATTAAGGATGCATTTGCCCCGCTGTATATAGCGCACAGAGAGGAGAGTCGCTAATTGACTGGAGTTGGCTGCATGATAGAATTCAGGTGGTTTGGGAGGTGAAGGACAAATGCAAAAGACAATTAGTCAACAAGCTAGTGGTGTACATGGCAACACCGTTTGCATATCTGCCAAATCCAGAGGTGGTTGGTAGCTGCAAAAGTACTCCTGCAGATTTCGTGCAGGTGCGGGAAGGTAAGCTCCTAGTGGTTGAAGAGAGTAGCAGAAAATACAAGTTAACCTGGGAAAAGGATGACACAGTGGAAGTCGGGAATGTCAAAGAGGAGGAGCAGGAAATAGAAATCAAAGTCTGTAGGAGGGAATAAGGTGGGACAAAAATTGCAGATTAAAAGGAAGAAGTTGGACAAGGAGGTTGTTTTGAAGAAGGTGCAGATGGAAGTCTCAGAGCAGAAAGTGGGGACACCTGCTGTGGTTCCTCAGAGTTCAACCAAAGTTGGTGTTAAAGGTTTGAAGCAAGTCAAGGAGCAAAAGGATGTGGAGGATGTAGTTTCAACTTTGATGTCTGTGCAGAAGTTCGTGGTGGAACAGGCGGTGAATTTGGTAAAGCAGCAAAATAAATTCTCGAAATTGGAGCAGAAGCAGGGTGTGAGCAATGATGTTACTCAGAAGTTGATTAAGGCTAAGGAATAGTTATTGAAGGTTAGGCTGGAATAAGAAAAAGAGTTGGCAGTATGGAAGTCTAAAGAACGGAAGTACAGAGATATGTTGCAAGAAGCTGCTCAGCGGTCTGTGAGGACTTCGAGGATTGGACGAAAGGGATGCAGCAAGGAGTGCATGCAAAGTTGGCAGGTTTATTTGAGAAGATGGCAAGTTTGGAGGTAGAGAACAATTTCCTTATGACCAAAATATCTCCATTGATGGCACTTGAAAAGTAGGTCATAGAAGAAGATATGGAGACGCAAGGAGTGTTGGTGTCTAAAGGAGATATAGATGTTCTGAAGCAGGCGGTGGGCTAACATGCTCAAAAGGTGTGGCAGGAATTTGCAGACAAGATGGAGAAGTGGATTGGCAAGCCATATGATTCTCTGAAGGTATTGTTCAGATTAGACCCAGATGATGCACTGGTAAGTAGAGTCAAAGCTTTGGAGGAGGAGAACACAAAGCTCAGAGAGGAACTGTTGTGCAGCAAAGTCTCAAGTTGGATGCAGATTCGAGCAAAGGAGTAGTGGTGGCGGAGCAGAGTCTGAGGGAACCAGAAACTGTGGTTGTCACCTCCCATAAAGGAAGTGAAGGATGCACAAGTTGCAGATCAAGCTGAAGAGCAGATGCAGATTTCCTCTTCAGAGGATATGGAACTTAATAAGTATGATCTGGTATGAGTGCAGGGGACGGCAAAGTGTAGAGCAACGCTGAAGCTTTAATGTCTGTAGCCTTTCATGCTAGATAATTACCAAGATTAAGCACTGGTTGATTAAGATCAAACTTTTTGGTTTTTGAAGTCAATATAGTCGGATCAAGGGATTGTGGGAACCGAGTCAAGCCACCGAGCTATGCTAGGTGTTAGGGACTAGTTATTTACTTTTTGCTATTTATCTGAATAGTCATCTCGGAAGTTTACAAGGTTCTTTAGAATTTCATTGGACGTTTAGTTAGAAAGTAGTTCTTGGTATTTCCTCTAACGGTCATGAAGCCTATTTTGGCAAAATCTTTTGTAATCTTTGCAGATGAATGAAAGACAGTAGTGTGTTTTTGAGTCTGTATTGTTTCCATGTCTGATATTCATAGTAGTCATGCTGTGATACCTCTCTTCAAGTACTCCTCTATAGTGTTTGCTATTCTGATGCTTGTTGAGTGTTGTTATAGTGTGGCTTAACATTCTACAATGCACTTGTTTTGTTGAATCCCAACAATATGAAGCATTTGTTTTGTTGAATCCCAACACCATGAAGCATTGAAATCCTTGAAAGGACGTAACTACAACAACCTTTGTCTTTGTCTTTGGTCTTCAAAATCTCTGAGAGCACAAGCATTGTTGAAGTAGTGTTCTCTTGAATAAAAGGTCCATAAAGTAACCATGACACATGTAGCATACAAACCATTGACCAAGAAACCGAGAAAAACCTACTAAAGATATACAAAGATGTACTATTAATGTAATGAATAAGTACTTCAGAAAATATGAACACCACCATTCCAATCAAACTGGAGGGCATGACCACGAGTAAAATCCTAGATATAGGGGAGGAGCATAGCCACCAAAAATATGGGGTGAAGATGGGGAATCAAGTCTTTGAAACCTTCTAATATTATCCTTAAATTAGCTAATGGCAATTAGAAACATCTATAGAAATCTTGAAGGAAGTGGAAGTAATGTCATGTAACCTAGCCTATAAGCATATCTTTGCTATTGTTGTGTAACTGAAACCACTAGGATCATGGGGAGACACACCGTCCAACCAAAAACCAATTGATTCATCTCTTCAATTAAATTGCCATAACCAAAATATCAATAAATAACATAAAAACATAACATAGCATAAAGAAACAAAAGAGACTCATTGGGTACAATCTATCCCCCCTCAAAGAAGTGTCAGCTTCCTTCCACTTCTTGAGTATTTATGCTTTATATTAATCAAAAATAGCCCATAAGCTAAAAATAGATGCACGCTTATGCATGGGCTTGCCCTTTACAAAAATGGGGGTTGCTTTTAACACAAGCTTAGCTAAAGTGTTCCTATCTGAACACTAAATGATATTTACAAAAGAACCCCGAGGGCTAAATGATATTTACAAAAGACCCCAAGGGATAATTTACGTGCAAATAAATAAATCGATGCCCAATATAACAAAAGTGGGCGGCTCAATAGGTCCATGCCCAAATACATCAAAATGGGTGGCCAAATACAAAACCTCGTAGTAAACACTACGCCAAAAATATCAAAATGAGAAACCATTTGGTAATAGCTCGCACCATATCGCCACCATCATGCCAAACTCACCAACCTATAAGGTTGTCCATTCAAACACACTACGAGTTAGCAACACATGCCACAAGTCCACGACAACACATAAGTAATAAATCCATACTTAGTTCCAGCTATCCCTAATTTCATATGTCCTACACATGGAATATTTGATATCACCCAAGTGCCATGCTTTGAACATAGTGGTAATTAGGCATCCCCAATTAACCACAGAAGGATGGATGGACAAACCGTGACATCTCCTGCCCGGGATAGCAACTGTTCTCAGTTGCATCATATCAATCGGCCCGTGTTTGAAAGTAAGATTGGATGATGTAAGGATAGGCACCAAAAAGTCGCTCAGGCATCCATTTGGCATTTTTGCACCAAGGATGATTTTTAAAGGTCAAAAGATATCTATTATATACAGTACCTGTGCGAGTAGTAGTGGTCTCATAGTCATTAATAGCCTCAGGTTGAAGTCTTCTACTTGGTCAACAAGACTAGGTGCTTCCCCATATACAGGATGTGTAGGAATTGGTCCCCTATAAGGCCTCAAAAGACTAATATGAAAAGAATTATGAATTCTCCAATGAGAAGAAAGTGAGAGCCTATATGCTAGGTTATTAATCTTATGAGTAATTTTAAAAGGACCATAAAAACGAGGAGCTAACTTAACAACAAGATTAGTCTCAACACTTTTAAGACGTCTCTTTTCAATATGAAGCAAAACATATGGACCTTCTTGAAAAACCATGTGCTTCCTTTTCTTATTAGCTTGTTTAGTGTATTTCTCTTGTGCATTAGAAATAGCTTTACAAACATGATCATGAATGGAAGTGAAATCAATGGTGAAAATATGCAGCTTCAATAGTGTGTGACAAATGAGTGATAGGAGTAGGTAAAGCTTTTCCATACACAATTGCAAAAGGTGCCTTTCCAATGGATGAATGCGGTGTGTTGTTATATGCAAATTGCAAAATATGGATATACTCATCCCATTGTTTAGGTTGTGATGAAACATATGCATGAAGTAAATCCAATATTGTGCTATTTGTCACTTCTATTTGACCATTAGATTCAGGATGAAATGCAGTGGAAAAGTCCAATTTAGTGCCTAGATTATCAAACAATGTAGTCCAAAAATCACTGCAAAACTTAGAATCTCTATCAGAAGAAACAATCACCTATGGTAAACCATGATGTGTGAAAATGTGTTTAACAAACAAATGTGCAGCTTGATGTGCAGTAAGAGTCTTTTTACAAGGAAGAAAATATTCTTGTTTGCTAAACCTATCAACAATGGTCCAAATCATATCATTATGGTTCGTGTCAATGGAAAACCAGTGATAAAATCTATAGAAATCTGTTCCCAAGGAGTGTTAGGAATCGGTAGTGGCATGAGTAAACCAAGTTTCTTGCCCTTATAACTTTTCACTTTTTGACAAACATCACATTTAGACACAAATTTAGCTACATCATTTTTCATTTTAGTCCAATAAAAGTCATTAGAAATAGTCTGGAATGTAGATGAAACACCTCGATGCCCTGCATAAGGTGGTTGATGTAATTCCTCTAAAATAGAATGTCAAAAAGGTCGAGTAATGCATAATCTTTTTTGGAAGAAAAGATATCCATCATCGTAGGAATACTTAGCAACAAAAGGTGTCCAATGATTGTCTCTCAATCTTGACCAAATATCACTAAAGTCAGGGTCTTGGTCATAAGTCTCACGCATAGAATCAAAAGATGTATTCTCAATCACAGAAATATTTTGAATGGAAGGTCTTCTACTCAAAGCGTCAACAACTATATTTTCTTTACCAGGTTGGTATTGAATAATAGGCTGAAAACTTTGAATAAAAGCTGCGCATTTAATATGGACCTATCTGAAATAAGTGGTTGAGAAAGCAAATGTTTGATACTCTATTGATCCGTCTTTATAAGAAATTCTGAGTCCATCAAATAATGTTTCCAAATTTTCAATGCATGGACTACAACAAATAACTCCTTGTCATAGGTACTATACTTACTTTCAGCAAGACGAAATTTCCTACTCTCAAAAGCAATAGGATGACCATCTTGCATTAATACAACACCAATGTCCTTACCACTAGCATCAGCAGTAGAACCACAAAGAAAGGACGTGAAAAATCAGGTAATTGTAACACATGTGCATGAGTAAGTGCATATTTTAATGCAAGAAAGGATTTCTCTTGAAGTTCGGTCCACTCATAAGGTTTGGTTTTCTTGAGAAGTTCAGTGAGATAGTGTGCCTTATATGCAAAATTACGAACAAATTTGCGATAATGGTTACACAACCCTAGAAAAGATCGTAACTCATGAAGATTCTTGGGACGTGGCCATGTTGCAATAGTTTCTATTTTCTTGGGATCTACATGTATACCCTTAGCAGAAACTATATGCCCCAAATACTCAATCTCACTCTGGAAGAAACTACTCTTTTCGAGATTAATGTAAAGTTCATTTTCCTTGAGCAAATTAAATACAATTTCCAAGTGTTTTTCGTGCTCTTCTTCACATTTACTAAAAACTAAGATATCATCAAAAAAGACAACCACAAAGTTTTGATGTTCAAGAAAGATTCTATTCATCATATGACTAAAAGTCACAGGAGCATTAGTAAGACCGAATGGCATTAATAAAAACTCAAAATGACCAGTCTGAGTTCTAAAAGCAGTCTTATAGATATCTTGCTTGGCCATTCTTACTTGATGATATCTAGATTTTAGGTCAATTTTACTAAAGACGCTGGCTCCTCTTAATTCAAGTAGATCATCAACTCTAGGAATTGGAAATCTATTCTTGATAGTATTCTTGATAGTATTCTTGTTGAGAGCCCTGCAGTCTACACACATACGATAAGTACCATTTTTTTTCTTTTTTACAAGAAGAACTAGTGCTCCATATGGTGAACTACTTGGTTTAAAAAGTCCCTGAGAAAGTAATTCTTCGATTAAAGTCTGAATTTCTCTTTGCTCAAGAGGGTTAACTCTATAAGGTGCTCTACAAGGTGGTGCACTACCTAGAATAATATCTATGTGATGATCTTCAGGACATGATCTAGGCAGTTGAGGAGGTAACTCATTGAGAAAACAGTCAGAGAATTTGGAAATGAAAGAGTCATGGGATGTATCCCTAGGAGGTAGCTCTCTGGTACCACTGAAACCACCAGGATCATGGGGAGACACATCGTCCACTAACCAAAAACCAGCTGATTCATCTCTTCAATTAAATTACCATAACCGAAATATCAATAAATAACATAAAAACATAACATAGCATAAAGAAACAAAAGAGACTCATTGGGTACAATCTATCCCCCCTCAAAGAAGTGTCAGCTTCCTTCCACTTCTTGAGTATTTATGCTTTATATTAATAAAAAATAGCCCATAAACCAAAAATAGATGCACGCTTATGCATGGGATTGCCCTTTACAAAAATGGGGGTTGCTTTTAACACAAGCTTAGCTAAAGTGTTCCTATCTAAACACTAAATGATATTTACAAAAGAACCCCAAGGGCTAATTTACGTGTAGATAAATAAATTTACGCCCAATATAACAAAAGTGGGCGGCTCAATAGGTCCACGCCCGAATACATCAAAATGGGTGGCCAAATACAAAACCTCATGTAGTAAACACTACGGTAAAAATATCAAAATGAGAAACCATCCGGTAATAGCTCGCACCATATCGCCGCCATCACGCCAAACTCACCAACCTACAAGGTTGTCCATTCAAACACACTACGAGTTAGCAACACATGCCACAAGTCCATGACACCACATAAGTAATAAGTCCATACTTAGTTCCAGCTATCCCTAATTTCATATGTCCTACACATGGAATATTTGAAATCACCCAAGTGCCATGCTTTGAACATAGTGGTAATTAGGCATCCCCAATTAACCACAGAAGGATGGACGGAAAAACCATCATAGTAACGTAGCTTATGAGCACCCAGAGATATCAAGTCTATGTTAGTAAATGAGCATAGCTATAAGAGGAGTGAGAAAGATGAGGAAACATAATTGCTTCAATGTTAGACTACCCTCAAGAGGAGGAAAACTATGGATGCATGACCTAGAAGAATGAGAATCCATTTTTGTGTGATGAAGATGACAACATTGTTCCTATTAGAATCATATCCACCATACTTAATAGAACCAACATGAGTTGAACTGATTGAAAACTATTAGAATCATATCCATCATACTCAATAAAACCAACATGAGTTGAACTGATTAAAAACTATGAAGAAACAACTCGTGAGAAATGAAACAATTTACCACTCAATAGAACCAACATGAGTTGAACTGATTGAAAACTATAAACAAACAACTCCTACAAAATGCAACAATTTACCACTCAAAGGTTTCAGTGCGAGATTTGAGCTAAGTTGCTTTCTTAGAATTAGTAGATGATGATGCAGAGGATGAGGAGGTGTCAGGTGTCAGAAGAACACCAAGAACTCCTCCATGAGTTTCAAGGAACTCCTCCATGAGTTCCTTGAAAATTTAGGAAAGCTTCTCTAAAAGAAGCTAAAAGAACTGATACATAACAAAACAAGAGATCCACCTAGCCTTACAAATGTAGATTATTTACACTATGTTGAAGCCTTCAAAGCTACAATGGAATTCTGCTACAAATTGGAAGGATCTAATGATGAGGAAACCACATCATAACATCTTGAAAATAGATCTAGATATTGCTAAAACTTTAGCAAAGGACATACCCACATCTGCATATGAAATACATCATACCTCTACCTTGATGTCCCATACCATCAAGAGGTATAACACAATCCAATAGCATGTAGCTATAGTGTGAAATGGTAGGTGAGTAGATATGGACCTCTACACAAGAGACCATAGCATAAGCCTCCAAGCCCTCAAGCTCCAAGCCCCCTTGAGTGTGCCCCATGCCCCTATTATATAGGAGGGCCCTCAAGTGACTCTTGACTTTCCATTCCTCATGTGTGACCCTTGGATGCCTGACCCTAACCTTAACCCTTAAGGTTAGTCCTAACCCATGCTCCACTAGAGCTTGTTCCCATGCTCCCATGCTCACAAGCCTAATGTGGGTTAGCCTCCTAGTATATGCACACATAATGTGTATATAACATAGCACACATAATGTACATATAACATACTTCCCCTCTCTCAAAACATTGCACTCTTGCAATGAAAAGAAGGAGAACTGCACTGAACAATCTCAACCGACTCCCAAGTCGAATTCTCAATTTCCCTATCTTTCCACCTTATTTTAACCTCAGGGATTAGTCAACTACAAAGTTTCCTTTCCCTGAATTCAAGTACCTTATCAGGTTCATGTGGAACATAGGATAATTCATCGACTTCAACGAGTTCTTGAGGAGTAACTGTGTCATCCTCACCTCCCAGTTTTCCTTTCAATCTATCGATATGAAAGACTGGATGAACCCTAACAATTGGAGGTAGTCTTAGTTCATATGCAACCGTGCCAATCCGATATATAACTCGAACTGGACCACAATATCTAGGAGATAAATTCGAGCATTTTTCCATTGACAAAGTCTGAAAATCTTTAAGAACATTAAAATAAACCAATGCTCCTGGTTCAAAAGACCGAGATGAGCGTCTCCTATCAGCATAAAACCGTGCCCTATCATGAGCACTCCTGATAGAATCTCGAGCTTCGGTCAGGATTTCCTACATATCTCGCAAGAAATCCCTCGATGCATCAAGCTCGATGTCCTTAAGACTGACATCAATAGGTGCCCTGAGTTGATTCCCATACATAAGTATGCACGGACTAAAATAATAGCCGTAAATTTAGAACTGTTAT
Organism: Cibotium barometz; assembly: GCF_041138505.1. NCBI lineage: Eukaryota > Viridiplantae > Streptophyta > Polypodiopsida > Cyatheales > Cibotiaceae > Cibotium > Cibotium barometz. The sequence goes on from NC_141062.1 coordinate 56,796,127, forward strand.
AGGCAAATTCCATCATTGGAAGATATTTCCCAATATGATGATTTTCTAGAGACATGCACGAAGCATATCCTCTACAATCTGATTCATACCCTCTGTTTGCCCATCAGACTGCGGATGATCAGAGTAATTCACATTCAAAGTAACTTCCTCGTTGTAAACCATTCGGAATAAAGTAAGAAAACATGGCATTATAACAGCAGAAACCAGGGATTCATCGGTGCCCCGACATACCCACATCTGCATATGGAATACTCAACGTCTCGAGTTATCCATATCAACATAAAGAATCATCAACGTCTCGATGAGACACATATGTCCATCCGTAAACCTATCAGGTTGATTGTGTAAATCACCTAAAGTACGGAACTAAAGAAAGAAATGCCAACAAAGGAAGAATCCAAATTTCCTTATCCGAACACAACAAGATAAACTTGTTTGAACTCTAAAGAAAGAGATTTCAACAAGTGAAAATGCCGACGAGATTACCCTCATCAAAACATGCAGGTTATAGATAAAAGAAGTTTATCTAAAGAATGCCCACACTATAACTTCTAGTGAATTTAGAAAATAAGATTGTCTTTGAATGTTGAGTTCAACATGCTAAGTGATGTAAGCAAAGCAACAATCTTGAGCCCAAATTATCCCATAAGATAATATATGTGAGGGATCCCTAGCGTCCCATACCACCATGATACCACTCATACATATCTTAACAATTTGAAACTCCTTAGTATGCCGTCTAGGAAATATGAATAAAATCCTGTATAAAAGGAATAAGATGGCCTTATCCAGACTTTCACATACTAAACCTGTCTCTATATACTTGAGACTACATCAAGGAATAAATCCTTCTGAGTACATCATTAGAAAAGAAATTGAATTATTGGCGCCTTTCTAATGATAACTACCCAAAACACAATAAAGTTAGGGTAGAAAAAATAACTCACCTAGATACATAAGCAACTAGGTATCTGAGTTGGAATATGTACAAGAGTACAAGGAACATAGTCCAAAATTACGTGCAAAAAATGAAGGCAAATGCTACCTTCAAGGCACATGAAATTATCCAAAAGATCAAAAGATCCTTATAACACAATGGATAAAAGCATAGAAGCTCCTTAAATCCATAAAAACCATAGTTGATCATAAAAATCAATGCATACCATCTAATGGACATAAATCATGCCAAAAGAAGCATTTAAATTGGTGGTCAACTCATCAATCTGGAGCATATGAACATTGTGTTGTTCAAATAAAACTCCAAAGTAAGAAAGTGAAACACGTGTGTGTAGCACTCAATAAGAAAAACCCCTAGACACAAGTGATCTAGGCAAAACCTGATGAGTCCTTGTAAAACTTGGAAAACATCCAATAGAAATCCACCAAAACAAACCGATCAACTAACCCATGATAGAGGCTTAAGAAATTAAGCACAAGCCACACTTAAATAAGTGCAAAATAAATTATCATGGAAAAGTGTCAAAGGTGAAACACACTTTGAACGAAAATTATAGCCATCAAAAGAAATTAAGGAACATGTCCAAAAAGAATGGCTAAACAATGGTAAAAAATCATGAATACCTCGTTTAGAATTAATCCAAACATAATATCCATTAATACGAGATATGATCGTATTAAAAATATGCGAATAACACGCATCTATCTAATGTCAGCACGATGAAACGTACTTCAACATTAAATAATCCTCGAAAATATTAATTTCTCGAGAAAAAGAATTATCATGATTTTTTTCTAATTTTCCCAAATTTTACAGGGCCTCAAAATATAATAATTTTGAATTCCACCAAACCTATCCTATGGCATTCCAAACCTATATTTTTCCAGAAAATTTTTAGCAATTTAATTTGCCAAAATACCATTGATATTTTAAAAATACCAATTTTTAGGATTTCTAAATATAATATCTAGAATATTCCTAATTTTCCCTGAGAATCCCATCGTTCACGAAATTTTCAATTCCGCCCGACAATTCTCAAATCCAATGAAAATTTTTAATTTTAATGGATTTTTCTAAATTTTTGGGTCAAAAAATATAATTTTAAAGGAATTTGAATGGTCACGGGCGCCCGAATGGACACACCACATGCCAAACACCAACCCCACATTTTCCCGAAATTTAAAATAACCTTTGTCTAATTTTCCACTAATTTTCAGGAATTTTTTGAAATTTTTAATCAACCCCGAACGCATTTAGAATACGAACGGTCAAAAAATTTCGGAATTCCAATGGTTTTTTCGGAATACGGAAAGCCAAAAGTTTTTTGGAAAATGAAAAGACAAAAAATCGGAATGTGAAAGATCAAAGGTTTCCGGAATACGGAAGGTCAAAAGTTTTTCCGGAATTCGGAAAGCCAAAAGGTTTCGGGAAAACGGAAAGCCAAAGGTTTTCCGGAAGATGAAAAGCCAAAATTTTTCAATAAAAAATTTCCAGGAATTTTCATGGATTTTTTTTCCTCAAATCCCAAATTTTTCTGTAATTTTCAGGCTTTTTCCAAGCTTTTTTCTGAAATATATTCAAAAGCTTTTTTTTTAAATAAAAAACTCATTTTTTTAAAAAAAAATGAAAAAATAAGCTTTTTAGCTTATAACTTGGTTTTGATTTTTTTAGGGGGGGGGGGGCGTTTTTCCGCCGGCGGCTGCTGCGCAGCCCCCCCCCTCCCGTCGCCTGCGTGAGTGAGAGAGATGGAGGGAGACTCCCTCCTCACCTTCTTCTCCCCTCTTTCCTCTCCCTCTTCTCTTCCTTCCATTCTCTTTCCACCCCTCTCTGTTAAACAGAGAGATTAACTTAATATTTCATTAAGATTTTTAATTAAACCCTTAATCATAATTAACATTAATTATGATTAATGTTTAAAAATTTCCTTTTTAAGAGAAATTTCATGGAAAAATGAAGGAAATATCAGATTTGAGAGGCGGAGAGGACCCCACGCACACGGGAGAGAAATTTATGCATCAACACGCTGTCCCCTACTGAATTTCAGTAGCAAATTGACAGAAATTTGATCGCATTCCCGCGGAAAAAACCCGCAAAAAATGTATAAAAATACATTTTTAATCATAAAAATGCTCAAAAAATTCCTAAAAAATTAGGAAAAAATTTCTAAAATTCAGGGAATCCATCCTACAAAAATATCCACCATAAACTTTATGGTATTTTTGTAAAAAATTCCATTAATGCTCAATTTTAACCATAAAAAATAGGGAAAAATAGCATTAACTCACGGTATTCCCCCGCAACGTCGATTCGTCCATTGAATTGTAGTTACACACGTTCCAATCACCATATCGATGATCCACGTGCAATTCATCAACACAAATCAACAAAAGATAACATTTTATTAGTAAATATTAAAATTTACTAAAAAAAATCAACAATTAAATAGAGATTGCTCTGATACCACTGTTAAAACCCTAAGATCTCTCTAGATAATTGTTATGCATAAACATGCATAAATCAGGCATAAACTCAACCACCCAACCACCCCCGAGCCCAAGGGATGCACACATGAATAATGAATGAAATACATCATACCTCTACCTTGATGTCCCATACCATCAAGAGGTATAACACAATCCAATAGCATGTAGCTATAGTGTGAAATGGTAGGTGAGTAGATATGGACCTCTACACAAGAGACCATAGCATAAGCCTCCAAGCCCTCAAGCTCCAAGCCCCCTTGAGTGTGCCCCATGCCCCTATTATATAGGAGGGCCCTCAAGTGACTCTTGACTTTCCATTCCTCATGTGTGACCCTTGGATGCCTGACCCTAACCTTAACCCTTAAGGTTAGTCCTAACCCATGCTCCACTAGAGCTTGTTCCCATGCTCCCATGCTCACAAGCCTAATGTGGGTTAGCCTCCTAGTATATGCACACATAATGTGTATATAACATAGCACACATAATGTACATATAACAAGAATTCTATTGATTCTACCTCAGTTGACTTCCAAGTCTTGATGAAGAAGAAAAAATAAAGCTAGACATGAAGGACAAATCAAGGAAGAATCTCAATAATCTAGTTTCAATGACAGTGACCCAAGAAGAGATGTTTGGAGATAATTCCCTTTGCATTATAGGAATTACAAGATTGAGAACAAAAAGAAGTGCACACCAACAGCGAAAAGGGAGAAACCAAAAGAATCGAGGGTATCTTAAGATGGACCAAAAGATGGCAAAAAATTTGACCTAGAAATACCAGAGAAAGAGCCCAAAAAGGTTTAAATATCTACTCAGACTTAACTTATGAGGAGGAGACAAAACCAAAAAAATTGCTCAAAGGGTACAGAGATGGAGTACTCAGATCTCAAGGGGGTCCTTCTAGAAGTTTACCAACATGTGATCCCTTTGGTGGATGGTGAAAGGCTAGTTAAAACAAAATTCATACATATATAATAAAACCTATTCCAAGAGCATCAAGGAAGAAGTTGACATACTCATTTTTGGTGGGTTTCATATTCAAGATCAAGCACATGTATTGGGTCTCACCTATGGTCATAGTACTAGCAACAAAGAAGAATGAAAAGATCCACGTATGCATGAACTTGAAGACGATAAATGCGGCCACGTTTATCTTCTTCAAGTTCACGCATTTACCTTCTTCAAGTTCATGCATTTATCTTCTTCAAGTTCATGCATTTACATTTGATGTGCACTAGAAAGCACCATCTCTTCGACACGGTGCACATGGCTTACCCCTAGAACAACTCTAAGGAGGAATATAGAGAGGCCCTTAAATTTTACCAATCCATACAGCCAGCACTCAAAGTCAAGGAAGAGGACAACGCAGACACTGCCAAGGACAAAGATGATGATAATGTGTCTATGGTGGCAGCAAAGACATGTCCAAAGAAAGAGGACACCATGGACACTGCCAAGGACAAAGATGATGATGATGTGTCTCTAGCACCAAAGACATGTCCAAAGAAATCCCCTCAAGAGGAAAAATAGGTCATCTCGAGACAAAACTTCACTAGTCCCTTCAACATCAGCAGAGGGCCTTCAAGTACACCTACTTCAGGATCTTTTGCCAAAGAAAAGGGTTTTGACACTTTTTCCCATGGGGAACAACCCTCTACATGAGCTCCCCCTCTCCTAGTCTTCACCTAGCCACCTATCACTCCTCTCTAGATTTTCCCACTTGCATCTCCAGCCCCTCTATTACCCCCTCATCTCCCAAGCTACCCCTGCCACCAACCTTTTACATGTGGGGACATCCTCAATAGAGTCACCAACAAGGAGAACCTCACAGGCCAACCAGCCCTCTCTCCCACCACAAGTCTTGGAAGAAGGCAAGATCTCCAAACCCCCTGTTGGAACAACAACAGATGTACCCCCTAACTAGCCATTAAACTAGCATGATCCTCTCGAAGAGATTCATATTGATAGAAACCCTCATAATGATAAACCAGTGGTGATGCCTGGACCTTACCCTTGACACTAGCATGATCATTGATTGCCTCAACATAAGCCTTATCAAGTTTTATTTGGAACAAAATTTCAATCAGTGGTCTAGATCACATTATAAGGGGGACAAAGGGGGTATAAACAACCACATGTGAGCCCTATGAAGAGATTGATATTGATAGATCCCTCTAAAGAGATTGATATTGGCAAAGCCCTCTGGATAATAGATTAGCAGTAATGGCCTTACCCCTGACACTAGCATGATCCTCTCAAAGATATTGATATTGATAAAGCCCTTAGAATAATAGACTAGTTGTAATGCTTAGACCTTACCCCCAACACTAACATGATCGTTGATTTCCTCTGCATAAGCCTTATCAAGTTTTATCTCAAATAAAAGTTCAATCAGTGGTCTAGATCACATTGCAAGAGAGATTGAGGGGGATACAAACAACCACATGCGAGTGCAGCCCCAGTAATGCATGATCTCATGGGGGAGCAGCATGAATGGTAGCAAGAGAGATTGAGGGGGATACAAACAACCACATGCGAGTGCAGCCCCAATAATGCATGATCTCATGGGGGAGCAGCATGAATGGTAGCAAGAAGACCTTACCTTCTCAAGGGCAGGTGTTGAAAAGAGTATTTCTATGCCCTGAGGTATCTTAGATCAGCCCATCTTATTTCTTGATCGAACGTAGATGGGCCTGGGACCTCCTCCCCACCCATTTTCAAAGCTCCTTTATGGTGTGACAACAAAGCAGGGAAGATTGAGGACCTAGGCCTCCACAAGAGAGAGTTACTCTACCAAGACTTGGCTTGAGGTATAAACCAATAAGAACCTTGCATTCACCTCTCTTTCTCTCTATCTTGCAAGGCTCAAGTGCTCTCTACCATGAATAATTCTAAAAGGTAAGGATTTTAATTCTTCATCCTTTCATGTATCCCCAATGTCTTTTCTCAATCCTTTAAGGTTTTTTCCTTTTGACTTGTGATACTTATCAAAGTAATCTTTCTTGTCAAGCTCATTAATAAAGTCAAGGGCTTTATTCCCTTCCATCATGTCAAAGGTGGGATAGGCAACATGTGTTGTGGTAAAAAGAATGTATTTACTACTTTCTACACTTTAAATTGGGCCATAATATGGTGATAGAGAACCATAATGTTGATTAGGTTATATGTAGCCAATGGACTAGTTTACAATACTTTTTTATATGTACCCAGATGAGAGCAAGTCCTTCTCCATGTACCCATATTTGTGTATGTTCCATCATGTTATTTCCTAAGGTAGTAAAGGCTTGACAAATTGAATGGCATTTAGTATTATCTACTCTACATTGGCCTCTATACATGGATTGTTTAGTAAAGGAGCAACACCAATCCTGGTAATTTACAACAATTGATGGGTGTATCTTTTTAATATAAATGTTAGTAGATTATTTCAGGTAGATGTCTCCTTTAAAAATCAGCATGTTGACTAGAAGCATATATTCCAATGGCACCTTGTGGCATAACTTTATAAACATGTGGAGGGTGAGAGGCTAATACAAGGTATATTCTTAATAGATGAACATAAGGGATATTACCTAAAGAACCAAATGAAGGTATTGGGCGGGCTATGGTGTTGTTGCAACACTAAGTTTGGCAAGTTCATAACCACTTCAAAGATTAGTTGTTCGTTTTCTACATTAACTCCTACAACTTTGGAATCCAAGCTTGTTGGCTCTTGAGCCCTTTGTTGAGATATCGAGCTCAACTAGTACTATGGACATAGATGACCCACCTGGATGATAGCTTCCGCACTTATGCCAGTGGCATGGTTGGTGAGATTATGGTTGATATGCCACCAATAGATGATAGGCTATGTGACAGCCACTTTGGAGTACTAGAGTTATAGCATAGTTATAGCATGAGATCATATAGTCAAGTTCACACTATGGATTGACCATTGTATGTTATTATAGGAGATTACTTTCCCTTATAGTATGTACTCTTATCTTTTAGTTATATATCTTTTAGTTATATGGTTGTAGAGAAGAGAAGAAAATTCAGCCATCCATCTCTCCCTTGTGTCGTGCTCTCTCTTGTGTGTGTGTGTTTGCTTGTTTGCAAGGAGCTCAAGCTCTCCCTCTCCCTCACATTCTCTTTATGGTATCAGAGCTCCAGTTTATGTGAGAACAAAGCAAGCAAGAAAGAGGTACATGGGTAAGAGCATCATCATCTCTTCCCCTTCTTGTTTAGATATGACACCCCCTAGGTAGATCCAGGAGCTACACATGTCTTTGCATGTGTGGAGGTGCATGTAAGATGTGAAATACTTTATATTCTAGCCTTGTGGCTAGAATTGCATTTTGGGTGTGTTTCGGTCTCTGTTGACACTAATTTTGGAAAGTTCTGGTTGAGAACTGTCTTTGGTCAAAATCTGGTTGTTGCGGTGTAGCAGTGTATTTTGGGAGTGCAGACAGTGTTTGCACATGTATTACTAGTCTTGGGTGTATGTACATGTACTATAATCATATCTAGTGACATACAAGTTGTGCTGAGTACCCACTGCAACAACAATCACAGAAGATACTGCTCTGTTAAAGGTTGCATACAAAAATTCTATATTTATAGGTTTTTGGTTGTTGTAAGTAAACATGTCTGAAAAACTCAATCACATTTTCAGTGAGAAGTTAGACAAGAACAACTTCTATGCTTGGAAGTTTAGAATGACCAATTTCTTGATGGGTAAAGGAAAGTTTGGGACTATGTCAAAGGAGATAATGAGGAGCCTCTAGACTTGTTAGAAGAGAATGCCACTCCATCAAATATAAAGGCATTCAAGGACTAAAACTAGGGTGCAAGGAAAGTCATGTATTGTCTTTCAATAAGTGTCACAAACACAATGGACACATACAGGATGCCAACACTCTAGTAGCGTTGCATGACAGCACCTAGTGTAGATGTTCAGACCAACACAAAGGTAAGAAACTATAGCTAAAACACGAGCTCTATACTGTGGAACAGAAAAACATGTCTATGAGTATGCTTTAAACATCAAGGGCAGTGTTGAATCCCTTGGGTCCAATGTATCGATGGAAGATGATGATTTAGTGAGTGTCTGTCTAAGTGGGCTTGGCAAATAATACAAGCCATTCAAGATCTCCATTGTGATTAGAGAGAATATTCCCAACTATTGAGACTTAGTGTCTATGTTGATCATATAGAAGAAAAATCTTTTGGTCTCGGGACTCTTCTTCAAAAATCAAGAACACATCCGAACAGGCCTTTTACACCAATTCAAGTAGAGGCAAAGGTAGAGTCATGGTCAAGGCCAAGGTGGTGGCCAACATGGAAACCATAATTATGGACAATAGTCTAATGATTTGCAGTAGCAGCAGCAATCATACACACAGGTGGAAGAGGCCAGTATAGAGGTAGGGGGAGCTAGAGGAGCCAAGGTGGTTGGCAAAGAAATCAAAGTACAAATAGCATAGAGCGCTATTATTGTGACAAACTAGGACACATGGCAAAGGATCGCTTTAAAAAGCAGAATGACATTAAAAGTGGAAAGTTACAGCAAGGCAACTATGCATCATGAAAATAGAGAAGAGATAGACACCAGGGTCAAGAGGCAAATCCTAATTATCTCTCATTATCTCAAAACCATCAATGCATACATGATAGAGAAGCTCCATAGCTTTCCTTCATTGCACACCACAAAACACAGCACATTTTTCCAAGTGATAAGTTCACACTGAAATAACCTAAGTTTAATGTCCACACACTTGGCTAGCTAAACGCAACCATTATTGTCCACACACACTCTTAGCCATACCACCTCACATGCAGCAATATATGCTCCTCTATACTCTACCTCTATGCTAGATAAAGCAAATGTGTGTTACTTTTTGCTACTCCAACTCACCACTACACTTCCCAATGTGAAAGCATAGCCACTAGTAGATCTTATGTCATAAGAACTACTTGCCCAATTTATCTGTATATCCATGAACATCCATAGCTTTGCCATACTCATAAAGGAGTCCATAATGTGCTTTAGCTTTCACATATCTCAAGATTCTTCTCACTGCATCCAAATGTGGTTTCCTTGGGCTTTGCATAAATTGACTCACAAGCCCAACCGCATAGCATAAATCCGGTCTAGTGATAGTCATGTATATCAAACTACCAACCATCTTTCTATACATTGTCACATCCTCAATCTCTTCACCACAATCAGCCCTTAGCTTCACATTTTTCTCCAATGGTGTGATCATTGGCTTACAACCTGTCATGCCATAATTTGCTAGTATATTCAATGCATATTGCCTTTGAACCAACCAAATGCCTTTCTTTGTTTTCACCACTTCAATGCCAAGAAAGTATCTCAATTATCCCAAGTCTTTCATGTCAAATTCACCACATAATGAAGCTTTCACATCAGCAATATCCTTGCTTGAATCACTTGTCACAATCAAGTCATCTACATAGATGAGACAATCACCGTAATTCCATGTGTTGTCTTCTTTGCATATAGTGTGATGAATTTGATGTTCCCACATGAAAACCAATGCTAATGAGATACCTGCTTATCTTGTGTGTCCAATCATGTGGTGCTTGCTTCAATCCATACAAGGCCTTCTTAAACTTACATACATGTGTAGGATATTTGGGATGCACATAGCCTTATGGCTGCTCCATGGACACTTCTTCTTGTAATTCACCATTTAGAAATGTATTCTTTACATCTATTTGATGCATTTCTTAACCATTTAACGTAGCCAATGCAATCACAGATCTCATTGTTTCCATCTTAGCCATGGGGCTAAATGTTTCATCATAATCCAGACCATGTGTCTGTGCATATCCGTTTGCAACCACCCTTGCTTTGTGCCTTTCTATTGATCCATCCAGCTTACATTTCACTTTATCCACCCATTTGCAACCAATGACATTCTTTCCACTTGGTAATGCAACCAAGTCCCATGTATAATTGTATACCAAAGGAATCCATTTCTTTGTCCATTGCTTTCTCCCATACATGCTTTCCAATAGCTTCTCCAAAACCTGATGGTTCCACATGCTTTACCATTGATGTCATGTATGCATAATGCATTGCATACCCATCATATGTTAATCTCTCCAAACTGGATACCTAATCCTTTATGACCTTTTCAACACTTGTGGATCACTTTGTACATCTTGTGCTCTAGCATGTGGAGGAACATATCTCTCTTTCCTTACACACCTAGAGTACGTAAGGCTGGGATGCCAAGTTCTTCATCTAAGATTTCCAAGCTAGATGACTCATAACCTGTTATGCCAATTCCTTCAACCTTATTTTCACCTTTGTCAATAACACTTCCACTTGTGCTCACACTATGCCTCAACCTCCCTGACCATGGACTTAAATTATCACTTCTACTTGATGTTTCACTTGGCCTAGATAATGAAGTAGTGCTCTCTTTTGGCATGTTCACATGCACATCTACATCTATGTCATCCACCATAACATCTTCTTTGTTTTTGTACCAATTTGCCAACTCATCAAACACCACATCTCTAGAAATGAGCACCTATTTATTTTTCAGATTATAACTTTTGTAAGCCTTTCTATCTTGTGCATAACCAATGAATATGCACTTCTTAGCCTTTGGGTCCAATTTCCTTCTCTTCTCATCTAGCATATGTACATAGGCAATGCATCTAAAAACTTTGAGATACCTAATGTCTGGCCTAAAACCTATCATCCTCATCTCAGGGATACTCTCATGTATGGCTGATATAGGTGTCTTATTCAAAATGTACACCGTTGTGGCAAATGCTTCTACCTAAAAATGCAAAGGCATACTCTTCTCATTCATTCAATGCTCTTGCCACTTCACCTATTACACAATTCTTTCTCTCAATAACTCCATTTTGCTGAGGAGTATATCTGCATATGTAAGTTGCCTTCTAATATTATGGTCTCTCAAGAATGCATCAAATACATTTGAGATGTACTCACCACCACCATCTATCCTCAAACATTTAATCCAATGACCATATTTCTTTTCCACAAGTGCTTTGAATTCTTTTAACTTGCCTAAAGCTTCACTCTTCTTTTCCACAAGTGCTTTGAATTCTTTTAACTTGCCTAAAGCTTCACTCTTCTCTTTCTAAAAATAAATCCATGTCATCCTACTAAAATCATCAATAAATGTGATTTAATACCTACTCCCATTTATTGATTGGGTTTGTGTGGGACCCCATATATCACTATGCACAACCTCAAGTGGTCTTCTACTCATTTGACTATCCCTAAGAAATGGCAATCTTGCTTATTTCCCAAATTGACATGCATCACAAACATGTGTACTCCCATCATATTTGAATCTAGGTAGACCACCAACAATGCCTTTTGTTTGCATAGATTTCAGCTTTTGTATGCTTACATGACTAATCCTTTTGTGCCAAAAATCAATGTCCGGCATTATCTCATGACCATGAGAAAACATGGCTGTCTTCAATTCTAGAATGCTTGCTTCTAGCTTAAACAATCTCCCTTGTTTTTTACCTTTAGCAAAATCCATTTGCAGCCATGCTTAAAGTCCTCAACAAAACAACCATGTTCATCAAATCTCACTTGCAATTCTTGTTCAACCATTTTTCCAACTGATGCCAAACTCTTGGTAATAGATGGAACATACAACACCTCAGACATAGTTTTCACCCTACCATCATGCATCCTCAATGGCACACTACCAACATGTATAATAGGATGCTAAGTATCATCACTTGTAGTAACATAACCTTGATTTTATGTTGGCATCATGTTATCAAACAACTCTCCATGACATGTCACATGGTTTGATGCACCTGAATCCATATACCATGTGTCATCACTCTCTTTGTGAGATATCATAGTACCCATCACATGCTTCATGGCAAAAAAATGATATGTATGTCCTTCGTTTCTATATGATGCATAATTTCCATGTTGTGCTCTACCACCACGAATATCATTTTGCTTTTTGTAGCAATCTCCACCCATATGTTCAAGTTTGTCACAATAATAACACTCAATTGCATATTTTACTGTTGTGGTGCTTGCCAAGACCTTTACCATGAGATCCAAAAGTCCCTCTAGCATGAGGGTAAAAACCTCTACCACCATGTGCACCAAATGATAGCTATGAATCCTATTAAGGTGGCCTATCATGCAACCACATCCTATTAAGGTGGCCTATCATGCAACCACATCCACCTGTACGTCCTCTCGATTGGTCCCTTACTAGATGAAGCACCAAAACCAAGTTTAAACATAGAACTAAGATCATTAATTTTAGTTTAATTGTGTGTTTGTTATTGAAATTTTTGGATTAGAGTGTTAGCAAGCATTATGAGTAGCTTAATCTTTCAAAAAAATTCTTAAAACAATCAAAAAATCCTTAAATTTGACTAATTTCTCTTAATGGATTGGTTTTTGTCATTAAGGGTGATTAATCTTGTTCAAGAGGCCAAAAATTTAGAAAATATGTTAATTGGGTTCTAAATTGATCATATGAGTAGTTGAACTTAGTGTTTTTGAGTGTTTTGAGAGCATCTAGTTGCATCAAAAAACCTAATCACATCAATTTTTTCATCAATTGGAGAAATTTGACTCTCTTTGCTTAATTTTGCCTTAAAAGAGGAGACCATAATTTTGCCTTAATTTTGCCTTAAAAGAGGAGACCATAATTAAGAGTCTAATAAATCCCCTATTTTAAATTAATTTACACAATTGTTGATGCACAAAGATTAGCATTCCCTTGCTCTATCGAATGATGTGCTCAATTATGTGAATTAATTAGGGATTAGTGGTTAATGAGAGTCCTTGATTAGTATAAAAGAGGGAAAGATTAGTGAAAAGATGAATCTTGGATTAATCTTTAATCACTTTTTTACATAACTCATTAAGGCTAATGAGCATTCAATGAGTAGATGCTCATGAGTTATCAAAATTGTCCATGTTGGGGGTCATTTATGCAGGGTATAAATGTCATTAAAAGGTTGACTTTTTTTATTCCCACTTACCTTTTTGGAAAAATGCCCATACCCCTTTCATTTTAAATTAAAAAAATGGTTCCCCCCAAAAGGAAAATTTGTATTTCCCACTAGACTCCTAAAAACAAAAATCCGGCCATGGAAAAAGAAAATCCAGCGAAAGAAAATTCGACCGTGAAAGAAATTCCGACCGTTTGAAAGAAATTTCGACGAAAAAAATCACGGCCATGAAAAAAAATTCTGGCCATTAAAAAAAACGACCATGAAAGAAATTCGGACAAAAAAATTCCATCCGTGAAAGAAATTTCGGCCGTGAAAGCAATTCCGGCAAAAGAAATTCCGGTTGTGAAAGAAATTCCGGCAAAAAAAATTCCGGCCATGAGAGAAATTCCGGCCGTGAGAGAAATTTTGGCTCGTGAAAGAAATTTCCAGCCATTTAAAAAATTATGGCCGTAAATTTTTCTTTCGATCGTGAAAAATCAGGTGTGAAAAAAAATCAAATTTTCTGTTAAATTCGGTTCACATCATGAAAATTTTGAGTCACCCCCGCGTGAAACTTTGGAGGCTCGTATCTCCTAAACCGTATACCCGATGAAGGCACTCTATGACTCATCAGAAAGCTGACATCGAGCTCTTTGATTTTGAAGGCCGTCCCATGTCAAAATCGACCATTTTGACCTTCGACTAGCAGCCTCAAAATTTGACCCAAAATTCGAGGCAAAAAACAACCCAAAAACCACGAAAAATCGTAAAAAAAACAGCACAAAAATGATGACGAGCCATATTCGAGCTACTTTTTAAGGGTCTAAACGACAAAATCACAGATGACTCAGGGAAACAAAGTTGTAGTACTCCAAAAATACTACAACTCCCTCTTACAGAGTTTTTCAAAATTTCTTTTGGAACACCCTGAAAAAAGTGCTGCGAAATAGAAAAAAATTCTTGGAAAATTTTTTCGTCTTGAGACAGTGATGGAAAATAGGTTTTAGGACCTTCTCTTCCATCTAGGAAGCTCCTAGTATACACTTTTTTCAAAAAAATATCTCAGGTCGTTCACGTGCGTATAGCACCTAAGCTAATTGGGGCGAACGGACACCCGTTTGACCCAATAAAGAGTACACCAAGCCTCTTGAGGCTGTGGGAGAATACAAAAAAAAACTATAACTGCTCATTAAGGAGCATTTAGGCACTCTGACATGGCCACGATAGAGGGATTGCCAAGGATCACATAAGGACTGAACCCAATGGTGGCTATCTTTGAGCCATTGAGATCTATGCCGCAAATTCACCTCCCAATGCCATTGGCCATGCCTATAACAAGCGTGTCATCGGGTTTTACACCCCCTATAACTTCGATTCCACCGAGCTTTGACCCCTTGCCTAACATTCCTGCAAATCCTATAAGTACCAACCCTTTCCTAGATGCCCATACCTTGGACATACTAACTAGTCTAGGAAGGGGGGTGGCCCAAGGACTCACTGAGTCTCTTCCAATAAGAGCACTCACATACGGCCTCAGTGACATACAGAAATACGGCCGTACAAATTTCTAAAATTATGGGCAAATATGACAAAACAACAGACCGTATTCAATTCATTCAAATGTTTGAACAGAGATGTGAAGCCTTTAGAAATCCCATCTGCCCCGCTAAGGTACATGCATTGAACTTATGCTTAGAGGGAAAAGCTAGTCATGGTTCATCGCATAGATGCTAAACGATCAAGACCAACTTCAAAACCTTGAAATCAGCCTTTATACATGACTTTTCCAGACAAGGTGATTGATGGAGTGTAGTAATAGAACTCTATTCAATTGAGCGTCAACCAAATGAATCCATTAGAGCTTTTATCCTAAGGATAAAACTCTTGCACTAACGTTGGGAGTCATCGAAAAAAATAAAAGATGTTCAATTGAAGAGATGGTTCATGATGGGCTTGAAGAATAACAACTTACACAACTTGATCATTGTATCCAATCCGGAAACATTCGATCAATGTTGCAAAGAAGCAATACGTTTAGATGACAACATGCTAGAAGATGATCATGCTATGAGGTGTTCCTCATCTAAACCAAGTGAAGCAATGGCAAAAGAAAGATCGATCTCGGAATTGACATTCCTCGAATTTTATGCAGCCTTGCTTAAAACCTTAATGCCAACATCTCTAAGAGAGGATAAAAACCTTCAAACCCAAACATCCTTAATGCCTCTAAAAGTGAGGAACGAAATGCCTTGTGTTGAGTGTAATCACTACGACCATCCCAATCCTCATTGTGCATACAAGGCACCTATTCTTCTATACTGCATATATTATAAAAACTTTGGCCATGATACTAACAAGTGTCCCGCTTCATCTACAATGGACTCAAAACCTCCAACTCTCGTGCACCATACAGAAACAGTCCAAAGGGTAGAAACTACTCAAGGAAGCAGTTAATCGAACACTTTAGTGTTTTTATTGTCGTGGACCTCACAAGGTGGCAGACTCCACAGTTTGGAATACTTCCATGCCCATAGTCACTGACACCTTCTTGCAACCAATGTGTGAATGATGTGGCATTAATCACATGTTCCAAGATTGCCCAAGACGAGTTGCATCAATGCAACTTATCTCACAAAATACAACTCTTAACATCTTAAGTGTACAAAATGGGCAACTGGCCACGGTGCCCTTGAATGTGCTTACACGTTTCCAAGCCAAGGCACGACAAACAGTCAAAAGGAACGCAAAAGACAACACCTCAACATGGGTAGAAGAACATGCTTTAAAACAGAACCTAAAAGAGAAAACAAAACCTTCTAAACCCAAGAAAGACAAGGGACTACAAACTATCAAAACCAAGGTCGAATTAAAAAATAACAAAAAGGAGCCTGTAGAGGACATAAACCCAAAAGGGGACATAAATACAAAAGAGCCAAAAGCTATACATAACTATATGCTTGATAAATCACGTGAGGAATTTAATAATTCCCTTACAAGATTAAAACAATCTCTCAAAACCTCATTTGGAGGAATGCTCTTCTCTCATGAAGCTAGCATCACATCAGCACTTGCACCTTTAAGGGCTCACCCTGAGTTATACCAAGCCATAAAGAGCTCCATAAAATAGGAGTGTGAGGATTCGCAAGTTTCCAAACATACCTCATTAAGAATTGTCTGAGGGTCAAGTGTGAGGATTCGCAAGTTTCCAAACATACCTCATTAAGAATTGTCAGAGGGTCAAGTGTGCCAGTGTACGCATTGGTGGGTACTCTTGAAAAAGCTGAAAACCAAGATGAGGATGAAAGTGAATGGGAGTATGAAACAGAAACAGGATCTAATTGCAATGATGTTAAGAGCAAACACGCATTGATTAGCCCTCAAGATAGCCATAACATTGTGACAATATACACTTGGGTGTCATTGGGACAACCTAAACTCATCCCAATAGTCTTATACAAAGAGCCAAGGGACAAAACATTGAAGTTCCAGGTTACTTTAGATACACTACTCAAACAATCTATGGTGATATGGAATTTACATTCCATGTTACACTAGATTCCCTTGAGTATGATGTCGTCCTTGGTGGAACTTGGATAAGTGAATCGTTGTATTCACTAGATGAATCCATGCAAATAGTCACCTTGAACACTCCTACAGGCAATGTACAATTGCTATTAATGGGAGGAAGAAACCTTGCAGCAAGAGCTGGAACTTCCAACGTATCTTACTGAAAAGATCCCTAGGATTTTGGTTAGATTGGAAATTGCAAATAAAATCACCACATAGCTCAAGCATAGCTTTATCCAACATGAGAACACAATCTCATGACCCTCAAGCTATGGGATTTGTTAGGTCAACTAACACTCACGACACATCCTGAAAGAATATACTTTACACAAGACTTGAACATACCATGTTTGGGGTACTTTGAACATACAATATATATTGAAACTAACCTCCTCAGTTGCAAGTTTTTTGTGGTTGAGTATGTGTTGGAAGTAGATTTGATCTTGGGGCATAAATGGACTACTGCTGCTCAAGCACCACTGTGCTTTGCTAGCGATAGAGTCATCATGATAGTCAACGACAAAAAGTTGACAATACTATACTACAAGGAAGAGGATCCAACTTTAATGGATATCTATGATGCTGAACGCAAAAGGATACATGCCTCTTCCACAAAAACCCCTCTACCCAATGACCTACCATATCTGCGTTAATAAATAACTCTGACAAAGTAGAGCCTTCAACCCCATCCTCACCTACGAAGTTCGATGCTAAAACCTCGCAATCAACAGCTATTCCTGAAGAAGTTCCCATAGCCAAACCATCTATTTCTAACAAGGAATTCAAAGGAAAGACTCCAAAGCCTATGCATATTCATCGACAAACCTCACCAAAGGAGACAACCAAATGCTCAAAGGCCTCATCATCGTCAGCCACTCCATGAGAGACTCTAACCTCATCATCAACAATGCCCATGAGTCTCAAACCTGCAGCCTCAGTGCCAACCAAAGTCAAGGAGAGCCCCAAACCTTCCACATCAACCTTAAAGAAAACTCCACCAAGACTCCCACAATCACAATATCTTAATAGTACCAAAATGTGGGTAGAGAAGCAGCTACTTATAGCTCAAGGCTACTATGAAGGTGCCAATCAAATTTGGGTGCCTCAACAGTCAAAACCTCTTCCTCAATGTAGCACTCAAAAGACAAGGAAAAAGAAAAGTACTCCACAACACCGTCCACAAAAGCCTATGCTGCGAGTTCCTGAAAGAACTCCACCAATGCAACAAAACAAGTGTGGGTACCAAAAACAATGCTGCATGCACAAGGGTACTACCAAAGAAATACCAAATCTTGGGTCCCCAAGCACATCACAAAGTCCCCTAAGCTTGCATAAAGAAGAAAACGTCAACACCAAGCACATCGGCACCAATTTACAGTGTTCATCAAAGATGGGTGCATGTGCATGTGCTTCCACAACAAGGATACTATGATGGTAATTCCATCATATGGTCGCCAAAATCAAACAATGTGAAGAAAACCTCACCACCGACTTCAACCCCAACAACATGGCATCTTATCAATACTTATATTCAAGTGCCTCCTCAAAATATATAACATATGGGCTCTAACTCTTGTATTTATTTGACCATATATGCATAATAATGAGATGTATATCCATCATATCTCAACATGTCCATTGGATATTTGAGTCTAGAGCTGTATACACTTGGATCACTATCAATTTTCTCAACATTATCTTGGATCTTTGTACACTAGGTGTAACAATATCCAAGATCCCAAACTCATTAAGGCTCTATTTCTCATCATTAAGGCTCTATTCTGATCCATTATCTCCATCAACAAAGAAGTGGCCTACTGAAATATTAGGCATTATAAAATTTTGATCCACCTTTTCTTTTCCCTTGTGTGATACATGTAAACTTGCTGAATTTTTAGCACATGTGGTACCACCACATAACACATCACAATGCTAAACATTCTACCTCAACATACATGACCAAGGTCTCACAATAGACCCAACTTCTAGAGAACTCTCTTGGTCCACTAAGTGCCTAAATTTATTGAGGTAGCTATCTTGTTCTTTGCTTTAGACTTTAAAGAATCCTTCATTGGTGTATATACCAGCTACTCATCTCATCAACCACCACAACATCCTTGCTCACTCATATCTCATGTGTAGTACAGTTATAGCATCTAATGCTTTCAACTCAAGGAAATGACCAATAAATATACATTTATTTACCTTGGGATCCAAATTACATGTACATAAGCAATGCACCCAACCACTTTATTATCCTAATATGTAAATGGGAGAGGATAGAAAAAACATAAATGAAAAGAATAAGAATAAGAAAAAACCAAAAAATCCAACGATGAGTAAAAGAGCCCCAAATCTTCACCAAGTTCTAAAATATCCAATTCCTTGACATCACCAGGTCCCTTGTCTGTCCTTAGGGCATTGAAATCTAAGACAGGTGATAGTTCATCATCAAAATCATATATCTTGAAATGATCAAGAACTTGTCTAAGATCAAGCTCTTTGTCATCTTCATCATCTTTTTAAGCCATGGCCTTCGTGGCATCAAAATCATATATCTTGAAGTATTCAAGAACTTGTCTAAGATCAAGCTCTTTGTCATATTCATAATCTTTATAAGCCATGGCCTTCATGGCATCTCTCTCTAATTCTTCCAAGGATTTATTGCTCTATCTTCTTTCGGATCTATCAAGACGAGGTTCCATCTTCAACTCTAGTTTATCCATTACTTATTGCTTTTGTGGGGAAGAAACCTAACTTAGTTCTTCTTTCTAGTTTTTTTGAGAATTCTTCATATATACTTCAGTGGCTTTTGGCATATCTTGACCATTGGGCATCTGTTGAAGTTCTTTGCAAGGTCTCATTATGTCTAGGACTGATAGTGTTTCATTCATAACCATTTCTAGAGGCATGAGCCTTGCAACCTTTTAAAGATGATACAAATAGACCTATCATTATTTGAGCTACTTTCATTAGTGGATTGTAAGGCTGAGTTGCAACTAGCCTAATAAAGTTTCCTTTAGAACCATTTATAGGCATGCGTTACAACCTTTCCTTCATAACCATTTTCAAAGGTGCGAGCCTTACAACCTTTCCAAAGAAACAATATATAACTATCACTATTTAAGATACTTTCAATCATGGTGGACGTAATAGCTTAGGATTCCACAACATATAATCATGCTCTCATCATTAGTGCCAAGGTGGATGAAACATCTTCTGTTAGCTCTTTGTCCACGTACCTTGTTCCTCTAGGCAAAGGTGGACGTAATAGTTTTGGATTCCACAACATAAACTCCGGCTCTCATCATTAGTGCCAAGGTGGATGAAACATCTTATGTTAGCTCTTTGTCGACATACCTTGTTCCTCTAGGCAAAGGTATGTGATTAGTGACAAATATGTGCATCTAATTACAAAAAACTTGGTTTAGATTTTCTCTTCTTCAAAGTTGGGTTTCTAGCTCTTTTGATGGCCTGCACAATCACAGCTGGTGTCTATTTATCATTTCCAAATAATTCATCATCCATTAGGTGTGTCTTCCATGTTTGTATCTATCGTTAGAATTGTGAGATCCCTGTTCCCACCGCGCAACGGATTCGGGGTACTAGCAGCGGAAGTAGCACTTCTTGCGCGAGGCAGGGTCCCACACTCGGGGCCTCGCCCACGGATATCCGGACAAGAGACTAATCCGTCGGTTTGTCCAAAACCGAAACTGGAAAAACTTCCTTTACCCGGAAAGCATGGGCGATTCCACCAGGATAACTCTTTACTCTAACGTAGTCAAGATCATTACGGATCAACTGATCTGACTGTACCTTTAACGGTACTTGATCAAATCAAGGAAGAAACTTGCACTTGGATCATTGGGATCAACGCTTTTTTCCCCATCAAGAGGCACAGCCGTTGATTCCTATCCATAGAACAATTTCTATCCGGGATTTACTTCATCTATCGTAATAATAGAAATTAAATCTCGATTTACGGATCCATCAGTCCAGCCTAACCCCATCCGATCCCATGGGTTAGCCAACCGCCCAACCACTGTAGTGATGGGATCCAATTTGGAATTTGGTTAGGTTTTGTCCCGGGTACCAAGGAAAAGAGTTCCAAGGCCCCCTAGCCGGAATTTCATGCAAACATAAAACTAGCCACACCACTTACACACCCAATATGAAAATTGCCTTTCTCTTAGCATCAGCTAACTTTAAAACAATCCTTTAATGAAACCATAGTACCAGTGATCACAATCTCCCAATTTATCCAGTTGATTCATAATTTCCCATCATTCCTTCATCAGAGTATCTATGGCATCATTGGCAACTAGAACGCTCACCACCTGTCCACACAGGGGCCGTTTCAATAGTTCCTAGCCCATAATACTCAACAATATAATCACTTATCAAGATGGACTCTCGTTGAAGATCAGCAAGATCAACCAACAGATCCATATAAAAGAGCCATGGACTCATCCGTTGAGGACCAGCAAGGTCAGTCAACCAGATCCATGCCCGGTTCCAGAAAACAACTCTTACTCCTTGTTCCAATATCTTCCTCGACGCACGCGTGGGTATCCTAGGCGACCCAGAGCCCGAGCACCGTATGGTCAGCACCCTCTAGGATCCTTCGCAGGTGACCTAGCGCTTCACTCATAGGCCGCTTCCTTGGTCCCTCATCCACCGTACCGGAAGCTCACCATTTTAATCGAACCGAGGCTGGTCAAGACCTCGGTCGACCTTGCTACGCGAGACGTCCTCCATTGACTCTCCGTCAGCAGTTGCAACTTTATCAGTTAGGTCTCCACGACCTTAATCACAAGACGGTCAAAATGCTTCCCCAGCATTCTTGACATAAAACAGCCATTTACAAACAGCATTTACAAACAGTTTACAAATACAATTTCTATATTAACTCTCATTTTTCCACATTATCCCTCATTAATCCACATTACTTATTCCACATTCCATGTATATGTGTACTCATCCAATCACCTCCTTTTCCATCTCTTCACTTCAGATTCCTTCACATCACATATCATATATTCACATTCATATCCACATCCATACATCCACATCCACATCCACATTCACATCCATACATCCACATCTACATGCTTATCTCCATTTTCACATCCTCATTTATACATCCACATCCCATATCCACATTCATACATACACATCCATATCCACATCCATATCCGCATTCATACATACACATCCATATCCACATCTACATGCATACATTCATTATCACGTCCTCATTCATACATCCACATCCACATACATACATACATCCACATCCACATTCCCATTCACATCTATACATCCACATCTACATCCACATTCACATACATCCACATCCACATTCCCATTCACATCTATACATCCACATCTACATCCACATACATACATACATCCACATACATACATACATACATCCACATCCACATTCCCATTCACATCTATTCATCCACATCTACATCCACATTCACATCCACATTCCCATTCACATCTATACATCCACATCTACATCCACATCTATATCCACATTCACATCCATACATCCATATTCACATCCATACATCCATATCCACATTCCCATTCACATCTATACATCCACATCTACATCCACATTCACATCCACATTCCCATTCACATCTATACATCCACATCTACATCCACATTCACATCTCTGCATATACATCTTCATGTATACACATCTATTTTCACATTCATACATCCATACTCCCATCTCCACATCCACACATCCATATACATACATCCATTTCCACATTCCCATTCATATAACCCCATATGCCTTCACATCTAATCTTTTACATCACATCCATTCTTGCCCTATCACAACCCATATACATCTTATCCTATCACATACACTTCTTACCTCATCCCATACACATCTTATCACATCTTAATTCATCTTATCACCTCTTATCACCTCTTATACACCTCTTATCACATCCTATCACATCTTAATTCATCTTATCACCTCTTATACACCTCTTATCACATCCTATCACATCTCATATCTATTTATAGAATACAAGAGAATTCTTATATTTGATATAAGATTTCTTTACACATTTACTTATCCATAAATTCTATTTAAGGAGATTAATACTTCCGAAGTAAAATCAATCTTTTATGCATCTTCCTATGCATAAATTCATTTTAAATGAAAATGACACTTTTGAATTAAAATTCAATCTTTTATGCATCTTCCTATGCATAAATTCAATTTAGATGAGAATGACACTTTTGAATTAAAAATCAATTTTTTAATGCATCTTCTTATGCATAAATTCAATTTAGTAGGAATTACACTTTTAGAATAAAAGAATTTCTCTTATGCATCTAAGTTATGCATAAAATCCATTTATGAGGAAAATCACACTTTTAGTATAAAAAGAATATCTTTTATGCATACCTCTATGCATGAAATCCAATATGATAAAAGTAACACTTTTGATATAAAAATTTATCCTTTATGCATACTTCTATGCATGAAAATAAAAATAATAAAAGTAACACTTTTGATATAAAAATTTATCCATTATGCATACTTCTATGCATGAAAATAAAAATAATAAAAGTAACACTTTTGATATAAAAATTTAAGCATTATGCATACTTCTATGCATGAAATAAAAATGATAAAAGTAACACTTTTGATATAAAAATTTATCCTTTATGCATACTTCTATGCATGAAAATAAAAATAATAAAAGTAACACTTTTGATATAAAATTTATCCATTATGCATACTTCTATGCATGAAAATAAAAATAATAAAAGTAACACTTTTGATATAAAAATTTAAGCATTATGCATACTTCTATGCATGAAATAAAAATGGTAAAAATAACACTTTTGATATAAAAACTTATCCTTTATGCATGATAAAAATTCAATTTCTCTATGATTATAATAAGATTCTTTCAATTAATCTAGGATGATAATTCCTAGAATATGGTAGGAAGTCCTCTTTTTATGCTTTGAATGAGATTATTTTATGCATAATTTTTATAAAAATTTTGCCATAGCTCCGCTGCTATGACTGATAAATCTCAATTTTTCTAAGGGATAATGCTTATCATTAAGGAAATAATTAAAATAATCTCTAATTGGATTATTAATCCATAATGGATTGAATCATTAATATACATAAACTAAAAGCATAGAAAAAAGCCATTAATTTGGCCTCAAGCATAGCTTAATCTTGGGTTAAGGAAAAACTTTATGAAAAGCTTGATTTGGATTGAGAACGGGTCATGAGTATGACCATTTCTTGAGTGAGAGAGAGAATTTACATAAAAATCATTAGAATTTAAACATAAATGAAAATTAACTTCAATAGCATTATGTAACTCTTCACTACTATTCAAACTTCAATAGCATTTAAAAAAAACCATACCAATTAAACTTCTCAAGCTTGAGAGGGGTTGAGAAGAGAGAAACATTGAGAAATTATAGAAAGATCAATATTCACTAATTACCTTACAACTTGCTTGATTCTTTGTTCACGGTAGAGGCCCCCAACCAATCAATTGGTTAAGTATGTTGATGGAGCCACTAATAGGGATTGAAGAAAGAGGGAAGCTCCAAAAACTAGTGAATTATTAAATGAATTCACAGTTCTTGGCTTAGGTGGAGTAGAGTAACGATGCATAAACACTATATCTTTTTCAACAAGGGGGAGGCTTCTATTTATAGGAAAAATTGAGCTCCTAACCAAACAAACTGATTCTAGAATTTTCTAAATCAGTTTGGTCAATATTTGACCATTTTTAGGTCAGTTAAGCTAACTTTTTGGAACTAGACTTGAATGAGGAGAGAGGAGAGATGAAATATCTCAATTTTTATGAGTTTAAAACTCATTCAAGCATGTGAAATATGCACCTCCTTTAAAGAACTCCTCTTCCTTACATATGTGTCATAATGGAATCATTTTAATATTGCTCATAGTTTTTTTACTAATAATCCTTGTACATTTTCAACTCTTCATCTTATGTGAAATATGCACCTCCTTTAAAGAATTCCCCTTCCTTACATATGTCATATTTTTAATATTGCTCATAGTTTTTTACTAATAATCCTTGTACATTTTCAACTCTTCATCTTATGTGAAATATGCACCTCCTTTAAAGAATTCCCCTTCCTTACATATGTCATATTTTTAATATTGCTCATAGTTTTTTACTAATAATCCTTGTACATTTTCAACTCTTCACCTCATGTGAGCATTTACTCATTTTTGGGTATTTTCTTTTTACAAGTTGGATTTATCTCCTCCCTACACATGGATTGATGCTATTGGTCCATAGGAACCTTAATTGGACCATAGTCTAAAGATTTCTGAAAATCTAGACCCTTAGACTAAGGTTCTTTATACCTATTTCCAATTAATTCCAATTGCACATTGGAAAATTCTTTTTGAATTTCTGTTTCAGGGGAACTCATCTGAATTATAAGAGATATTTTTCTATCCAAAATAATTCAAAATCTGAATATTCTCTCTCTAGAATAATTTTTCTCTCTCTAGGCTAAAATAGTTAGCAACAGGGTCTTTATATTTCTGAAGAGGGTTGATTACAGGGGAAGATACTAGACATCAAAAAGGGGTTGGGGGAGGAATCTTACAAGAATTTTAGAATCTTTTCATAAATATATGTGATCGGATGACCACCAATCATGCACCATCAAGCTTCCCATTTTTTAACATCTACCTAATTTAACATCAAATAAATCTGGTTGGTACAACAAGTTCATCATCACACTCATGTGGCAGTAAGAAAGAAAAGACTTCCATTTTTAAGTTTCACAAGACTCACATGAGTCTTCCTATTGTTCATTCAGCAATATTTACTAGAAGAGTCACTTTTTCAAGGAAAGAAAGAATTAAAACACACATGAACCATCTTGTAGAAATAACACTAATTTGGAATCAAAAATTGGAGTAAAATAGATAATGCCTTAAAATACTTGCTGTATAAGGGAAAGAAAAAGGTGGAAAAAGTACAAGTACCCATTCTGAACAAAGGGATGAACCCACAAGAACCGACTACAATATCTATTAGATGGAAGAAGAACTTTAGTTTCAAACTACAATATCTAAGATGGAGAACCTCTGACTACATTTACCATAAACACCAAAAACAATCATAAGGATGATAGAGATCCAAAGATAAAAAGTTGGACTTGAAAATGTACTTGAGTACTTCATGACTGTGGAAAAATTGGATATTTTCACACCATAATGAGTAGCACAAAAACTAATGTTGAGGCATCCTTAACTTCTCCATCAACTCCTTAACTTCTCCATCAACTCCAAGCCACTCAGAAGAAAAACAAGATAAAGATATTCAATTGTGAAAAACACTGGTTTTTCATGCCATGAAAAACATGGAGTTTTCATTCCCTCAAAGTTAAAACAAAAAAATTATTAGGCACACCTCACTAACAATATCTAGCATTAACTTAGCCATCAAAACTCAAAACATAAAAAAACCAAAGGTTTTTCATGCCATAAATTTTTTTTGCACACTATGAAAAAAGCATATGCATTGTCACATCTCATTGTTTTGACATCTTCATATATTCATCATTTTGACATCTTCATGCATTCATTATTTTGACATCTTCATGCATTCATCATTTTGACGTCTTCATGCATTCATCATTTTGACATATCTTTGGGTTAAATGCACTTCGTAAACATCTAATCCAAACAAAGGGAACCAAAATCTTCAATTTTTCACGTCATGGAACTCTATGATTTTTCACCAAATGCCATATTTCCAATGCAAAAAATGTCGTAAAACAAGGGCATTGCCCATCATTTAAACATAGCTGCCCTGTTTACATGATTATTTCTAAACCTAGCGAATTAATTTTTATCCTTTATTCCTTCACTTTCTTGCTCATTGTTTTTATATTTCACCATTTTTTCTTTGATTCTTCCTCTCACTTGACATCCATCTGTTGAAGTTTCCATCACTTATAGTAATTTGCTACTCAAACATCTTCATCATCATCATGGTGTGGAGAAAGTGGCATGCCCTAGTAGCCATAATCTAATGCCAGAAAGGGGCACCGTTTCATATGTATCTTTACATGATTCATCTTTGCATGTCACATATTTCATATCATAAGAGCAACATGCCAATAACATGAAAAAATCCCTAAATTTCATGAAAGCCTAAGTTTTGAAAACACTAACGTCATGCCTAAACTCTTCATCATTCTTCTATTCATCATGTATATCATGAAAAATAACATAACTATAAACATCTAACGAACTCCATAAAATCAAGAAGTATGCTAACTTTTTGGATTGTGGAAAATTAGTTGGGTTTTCAATGCCATGAAAAACAAGTCAAGTTTTCCATGACGTTAAAAACCAAAGTAGTTTTTCATGTCATAATCAATTCTTAGATATGGGTCAAAATACAAAATTAAAAGCACAACCCTTAATTAGACATCTCAATTTCCATGCTCTTGTGTCACCCATAAAGAACTCAGTGAGTTTTTTATGCTTAGGTCAAAGAGTTGGTTTTTCATGTCCAGGTCAAAGAGTTGGTTTTTTACGCCTAGGTCAAAGAGTGCTTTTTCATGCCAGTAAAAATACCCATAAAAATTTTAATGGAAGGATGCCAAATCCATATTTCCTTATATGTATTACATCTAGCTAACCCAGTATATGCATGCAAAAGTTCAAAAAACAAGTTTCATTTTCATCATGAAAAACTCAGTGCCTAGGGTCAAAGAGTGAATTTTCATGCCAAGAAAATTTTGATGGAGGGTAGCTAAAAACCATATTTTCTTATATGTATTACATCGGGTAGCAACCCACACTAACATGCAAAAGGTCAAAAAACCTAGTTCCATTTTTATGTTAAAAACTCACTAACTTTCATGCCAAGAAAATTTTGTGGATTTTCATGTCAAAGACTAACTTGATTTTCATCATCTTTTATTGCTC
The DNA here is from genome assembly GCF_041138505.1 of Cibotium barometz. Taxonomy (NCBI): domain Eukaryota; kingdom Viridiplantae; phylum Streptophyta; class Polypodiopsida; order Cyatheales; family Cibotiaceae; genus Cibotium; species Cibotium barometz. The sequence goes on from NC_141062.1 coordinate 56,824,109, forward strand.
ATTAACCCATACTAATGTCAACTGACGAATTTGACACTATAAAAAAACATCACCATAAAAAATTAATGGGTTTTTCATGATCGTGAAAAATAATTATGTATGAAATCAACTAGAATAAGATTTAGAGCTTTGTTATTGATTCTAACATGCTACATATGGACTTAAAATGATAATTAGTAACCATGTGAAAAATTATGTTTTCTCATTGTGAAAAAACCAACTGGGTTTTTCACGTTAGCTCAAAATCTTCAAAAAAGTATAAAAGTGTATCCAAGAATGTTTTCTAAGCAATAATAAGTGCAAATCATGAAAATTCATTATGGCTCTTCACCATAAAAAACCAATGAGTTTCTCATACCATGAAAAAAATCACATCTTAAAATGAAGATAGATAAATGGTCTAGTAGCCTTTGATATAACTCTTAAAAAAACATTAGAAATACTCGTGGTGGTGAAAATAAAAGCGAGGATAATCCAGGTTAATCTAGATGTAGATTTTTTCAGTGGTATCAGGAGCTCTGATCTTGGTAACACATCTATCCATAAACCCTAGTTATCTTCCATATTTACCTATCTTCTATGGAATCTTGATAGTTTGGAGGGAACTATTGGTTGTTATGAAATCTTGGTGTGTAGAGTTCATCAAGAAGGGGTGTAGATTACAGTTCTATAGTTATCTTCCATATTTACCTATCTTCTATGGAATCTTGATAGTTTGGAGGGAACTATTGGTTGTTATGAAATCTTGGTGTGTAGAGTTCATCAAGAAGGGGTGTAGATTACAGTTCTAATAAAGGCTACAAAAACCCCTTTTTGCTAAAAATTCAGATTTTGCACCAAATAACAAAGAGATTAAAAAATTCAAATTTTTATTTGGTCAAAGATGGAGATAGAGGGAGTTTCCATGCCATAAATTTTTCTTCATCCTCAACTCTCCAATTTCTAAATTTTGGTACAAAAGCAAGTGTTTGGCACCGACTGCATTCATCTTAATTGGGGTATGCCATGTGTCTACCTACAATTCGTGGAGGTTTTTTTATCGTTTCACGACGTGAACTAGCATGAGTCGGTTCACATCGTGAAGTAGGTTGAAGTGTTTCAGGACATGAAACAACCCTGAGCATTTCACGACGTGAACTAGCCTGAACCCAGGCCAATTCACGATGTGAAACAGCTTGTACCCTAATGCGTACAAATATTGATACCCTATGGTTTCCTATATGCTCAAACACTCCAAGGCCACATGTTATGCATTCACAGGAGTAGAAGTGTACACGTGAAACGAATGAACATGTTTCACAACATGAAAAGCATCTCCCTTTACCTTGTACCTAGTTGCTTGGAGCTAGGTATTCCTCGTCGTCCTTCTTCCTTTTATTGCCATGGGAACCGATGTTGTACTTTGGAGCCTATGGGTATGTGTTGTTGTAACTGCTTAAATTCTAAGTGAGAAATTTTGAATTTTCCTTCCATCGAGTGAAGGAGTACATCCACTGAATCTTGGTGAACCTGTTTGTTTCTTGTGCATGTAAGTGCATGTCTTCTTTACCCTGGTCCACAATTTGGTTCAGCTTCTCCTCCTTGGTGGATGACATTGGTGGTGACGCACTCCCTTGTTCACTTGGTTGAACTGGTTTCTTTCTCCATACCAATTTTGGTGCTTCCTTAGCACTTGATTTAGCTGGGACTTGGTCCTATCTATGCTTATGGCTCTCTTCTGTTCTTTTGGAGGTACATGTGGAATTGGGTCTTGGATTGGTTTTTGGTGCCCATACTGTTTCATTTCCTTAATAGTAGCCATGTGGTGCTAGTAAGTCTTTTCGGACCCACCACTGTTAAATGCTGAGTTGTGTGCGGGCTTGCTTGGAAGACCTCTTTCTCTCTTGGGTTTGATTTCCGTGCTTCTTGCCTGTAGCATGGCTTTCCTGCCTTGATACCCCTGAGGTTTTGTTTGTATTATAGTATAATTGGGCTTGAAGCTGGGCTTTTGGAACCCACTGTTTTGTGACTAGATACCTTTGCTTTAGGTCTCTTGAAGAGGGATGATTTTTTGATGCGGATGCTTGTTTTGTTAAGCTCTCTCCTTTTCTTAGCATTGGATACTCCATGTCGCATGCCACTGCCTATTTTCCCTTATTCAATGGACTCCATAATGGCACGGTGATGGTGTCTTTGCCATCATTGATTTGTACTTCTCATTTTGCCCATTGGATGTGATAGTTGCTGGCACAAATCCAGGATCATCCAAGAAGCATCTCCTCTTCCATGGTTCTTGCAGGCACGACAAACACCTTCCCGACCAAGGGATTATTTTTGATTCAGATGTTTATATTCAAAAGTCCTATTATTTGTGTAACAGATGAATGCATACTATGAACCTGTGTATTAGTTACCTCTAGGGGGGTTTGTTTAAGGCTACCCATGTCTCATAGGAGATCAAGTTATGACTTGACCTTGTAGTATCAATTAATGTGATGCTTGTCGTGTGACTACCCTTTGTAGAGACTTTTACACTGAGTCATGCAGATTCAATATTCAGGTCATCTTTGTCAAGAAAGGTGAGTGAAGCCATGTTCACATGTAGCATTCTCCCTTGGAGTCTTTGTTTTTCTTTGGCTTCCCTCCCCTTGGATTCCTCTTGAGCTTGTTTGATCTTTTACTTGACTAGGTCTTTCCTTTGTTTTAGGAGATGCTCTTGTGTGAGCATTTCCTGGGTCAGGGGTCCATAATATTTCTTGAGTTTTCTTCCATTGATATACCCTTCCATTTTCACCCCTTTGATAGTTTCAATTTGGACTGATCCTTGAGGGGTGATTTTAGACACTCTAAAAGGCCCTAACCCTCTATATTTTAGTTTCTTTTTCTTGGTGCTTCCAACAACATACATGAGGACGAGGTCCCAAATTTCTAGTTCTTTATGTTTCAGGTTATGGTCAAACCAGTGTTTTCTCTGTGGTTTTTGGACCATAAGCCCATGCGATGCAATCAGCCAGGTTTCATCGAGTTTCTCCAAGTCAACCAACCTTAACACATTTTCTATGAGCCTTTCATGTATAGCAGTTTGTAGGCTTGGAAATAAAAATTCCATAAGCTAATTTACATCAATGCCATAAGCTAGATGAAAGGGAGTGTATCCCATCGCTACCTTATATGATGTATGATAGGCCCATAGTGCTGCAGTCAGCTTGTTCTCCCTATCAGTGTGACTGGCTTCTGAGGTTTTAGTCAGGATAGCACATAAAGTCTTGTTTGTGCTCTTTGCTTAGCCATTTGCCTATGGGTAATAAGGTGATGATTTGCGATGGACTACAAGGAATACTGTAAGTTTGTTCAATCACCTCATTAATAGAATGTGAACCCCGGTCATCACTGACTAATTCAAGTGTGCAGTCAAATCTGAAAATGATTTGTTCATATAGGAGTATGGCCATAGTTCAAGCATCAGCTCTTTTAGAGGCTCTCGCCTATGCCCACTTAGTGAAATAATGTGGCCGTGATCACACAATGGGCTTGTGAGATGGATGCGTTGCTGGACTAATGGGTCCAACAAAATCAATACCCCATTTCTTAAAGGGCTGTCTCACATTCACAGGGGTGAGTGGCATCCTGTCCTTTTGTTGTGGAACAACAAATTGTTGACATTCCTCGCATCTATTTATAAATTCTATGGCGTCCTTGAATAACGTAGGCCACCACAATCCTACTTGAACCACTTTGCGAGCTATAACTTCTCCAACAAAATGTCCTCCAACTATTCGTGAGTGTGCTTCTTCTAATATCGTGACAAACTCATCTTCTCGCACACATCTCCTAAAGATATTGTCCTTGCTTAGCTTATATAATTCTCTAGCAATTGATAAGGTGCGGCCAACTTAATAAGCCGACCCATTTTTATCCTTGTTCAAAGGTCAATCTTGAGGGAAACAATGAGCTAGATAGTCAAATATTTCCTCGCTCCACTCAAGCACCATGTCAAGTTTGAACAGACAAGCATCTAGGAGGTCATTGTCAATGCCGGTTAACAGGTTCTCCGTTTGGAATTCTAGACATATGGTTCGCCAAAACATGTTGTGTTCCTTTTCTCACCGCCGTGACCGTAAATCGAATTCCAAGAGTAGAAGCAACCATCATGTGATTCTTCTCATGGTTCAAGGCTTGTTCACCAGATATAATAGGGCCTGATGGTCCACAAGGAATACAAATTTGTTGGTCAGTAATGTCGGTATTTCTTTACAGCATGTACCATGGCCAACCCTTCACACTCAGTGGTGGTGTAGTTTATCTCTACATCATTCAATTGACAAGCAGACTGGGTAATCCAAGTTGAATTCCCTAGGTTGCACCAATACGCATCCTATAGCAAAGTTTTATCCATCAATGTGTACGTGGAATACAAGGTCCCAGTTGGGTGGTCTCAGGATTAGTGCACTAGCTAGTGCATTCTTCAACTTATCATAAGCCTCTTGGCATTCCTCAGTCCATTCAAAGACAATGAGTAGTCTATACAATAGCCTGGAAATTTCAACATAGAATATGATGAAGCGATAATACCCAACGTGGTGCATAAACCGTTGTACACCTTTGTAGTTGGTTGGTGGGTTTAATTCCAAACCAATTTTAGTTTGCTCTCATCAATGGAAATACCATTCTTAGATACAATGTGCTCTAAGATTACATCGTGCTTGACCCAGAATTGACACTTTAAAGGGTTTAAGGATATACGATATAATCGACCTCTCTCAAACACCTTTCTCAAGCAAGCCAAGTGTTTAGTCCACAATGTGAGTGTGCACACAAATCATCAATGAATACCTCCAGCCACTTTTGCAAGTAGTCCCTGAAGGCCGTGCCCATCAGTCATTTTTGAAAAGTTATGGGGGGGGCATTGGTGAGGCCAAAAGGCATAACCTTATAAGCATATGTCCCCCACATTGTATTAAAAGCCGTCTTGTGTTTGTCTTTTGGTGTTATGGACACCTAGTTACAACCTAAAAACCTGCCTAAGAAGCTATAGGCTTCTTCACTTGTTGCTACCTATTCTAATACATGCTTTGTATACGGTAGTGATGGACAGTGGTCTTTCATGGTGGCTGCATTGACCTTTTTGAGATCAACATAGACTCTCAATTTTCCATTCTTATTTGGCACAATCACGATTGGAAAAATCCAATCTGTGTGCAATGATGAGTTTATCAATTTCCTCCTTTACAATTGCTACATATTTTAAATTTATCTGATATGGGTTTTGCTTAGATGGTCTCAATCCTTCCATGATCAAAATAGTGTGTTGAACCACCTTGGGTGGTACACCCTTCATTTTTGTGTATATCCAAGAAAAATAGTCTTTGAATTCTTTTAAGAGAGCAATGAGCTCTTCTTCTTCATCCGCCCCAATTAAGTCTTTAGCAATGTAGACAGGTTTGGTATCCTCCCCTGGATCTGCAATGTCTACCTCCTTAACTTCCACGTTGGTCCATCATAAGATGTGGATTGGCCATTTTCCTTCTCTTTTGGCCATCAATTGGACCACCTTTCGTTCATCAATGGTGTATGTTTTGAAATGGTCTGGCACTGAGAGCAGGTCTAGCTTATCATCCTCCTCATCTTTTGTCCAAGTCATTGCCTTCTTTGCCTTGCGCTCGCAAAGCCTTATTTATTTTTCTACGTCATATCTTAAAGAGTTTTGGCATTTCCGACTCTTGTGGTGTAGCCGTCTCCTCTGGTTTTCCTTCCAGGTGTATCTTACTCAACTCCTCACCCTATTTCTTAGAAAACTTCTTGTGCACCTTAATGACCTCGAGATATCTTAGCCACTAGGCATCCATGGGTTTACTTCGTAATAGGGCATTTCTTCGAGCGACATGCCTCTCTTATTTATGCCATCTCCTAAGGCGTTGGGTATTGTGTGGCCTTGCAATCTAGCCCTTCTGTGCTTGAGGCTTCATCCTCTATTTCCTCTTCATTAGGTTGCACATCTATCTACCATGCGCATTAAGGTGGTAGGAATGTTTCCCGATTCAATGTATTGGGTTCCTCTGGGGGGCAACACATCTATAGTGGTAAGCACATGCATCTAGTTTTCACTAAAATCCGGAGGTGGAAGCGACGCGTACATTTTGGCCTCTTCCTTTTCCCATGCATTCTCCTCAATTGTTTGGTAGACTTATAAGGATGTATTTCATTCTGTGTGGTAACTAAATCATTTCCAAGAAATTTCCCTTCCATGAGGTATGCCTTCCACGTATGCAGATCAATTTTCTGAATCTGCGAATCCTTTCGAACATACACTTGATCTAACGCCCAATCATACGCCAACTTGGCTTCCCTCATGAAGGGTCTACCCAAAATAATGTCATATAAATTTGGCTGGCACAGAAAGTCCATTACAACAAAATCCTTTCGAACATACACTTGATCTAACACCCAATCATACACCAACTTGGCTTCCCTCATGAAGGGTCTACCCAAGATAATGTCATATGAATCCGGCTAGCATAGAAAGTCCATTACAACAAATGTATGATGGTAGCGGAATGAAAAGACCATAAGCCTAATGTTTTTCAATAGCCCTATTGGTCTTGAGGATGTTCCATCTGTCATCTTGACTATTAGATCTACTCTTTTCAATTCTGGTTTTCCCCAGTTTTCTTAACATTGTTTGGTAATAATGCTCACACTCGCACCTCCATCCAGGATAGGCACTGCTTGGTACCCGTTATGGTGGATTGGAATTGTGGCATTTGTATCATCACTCTCATAATACCGGCCCAATTGGTTGATAGGTATTTTGACAAATCTGGGTGTTCCTTCTTCCTCATGCACTAGGTTTTTCTCTGCCAAAGGTGATTGGCTCTCCTCTATAGTGGTCGTTGGATTCAATCTTCCCTCGACCCAGTCATTGACATATGCCCACAATTTTAGCGTGTTGTGTAATGGTCCTAGTGGCATTTTGACAGTTGTGGTGGACAATATGGCTACGAGATTGCCTATGTCTCTAGGTTCCCTGGCGAGTGAGGACTCCTTACACATGTTTGTCATGTATTCAATCCTAGGGAATGAATGGATTGACAAAACTTGATCTACTTCCTCAAGCATTCTTTCCATGAGGTCACTTTGAGTCCCTTCCTCAGACTATTCTAGAATTGGAGTAGGCACATCCAATCTCCCTTCCTCGGACTCTTCTGGAATTGGAGTAGGCACATCCAATCTCCTTTCCTTTAACAACTCATTTCTTGGATACACAATATCCCTAGCCTGGTCAGCCCTCAATTTGGCTTCATGATTGCATTAACACTCCTCAACTAGGGCCTTATCTTTTTTAAGCTTCCTTATTTCTTCCTCAGCATTTGGATATTCTCCAATCCCCTTAGGGGTTTCTGGTCTCTCCCTTGCAGTTTCTTGGGCATGCCCATCCTATTTTGGCACTTGGCCACCTTCTTCCTTTGGTTGGGTGGATCTGGTGTCAATGGTATCTTCTTCGAATCCATCCTGAATTATGACCATGGTATCACCTTTGCCCACCTTTTTCATTCTTCTCCTTCTCTCAGTCTTAGAGGTTGTAACACCTCCTAGGTTTTTCCCTTTGTTCACTTGTTTCGCTTGTGCTCGTTTTAGGACATTCAGTGGAGTAATATTCCCAGGCTGCACACTTATAGTCTTGATAGGGGCATGATTAGAAGTAGAAGCAGACCCACTGGCACGCGATATGGGTAGTCTTTGATCAATGACCAACACCATACTTAACACATGAAAGTGTAGGCATGACATTGGTATGTGCTGCGCGACTGGTTGTGTTTGGCCAGCATTAACCACATTCTTTAGATGACATTGGTATGTGCTGCGACTGGTTGGGTTTGGCCAGCATTAACCACATTCTTTAGAGGACACTCTGCTACTCGATGAGGTCCATTACAATGAAAACATTGTATGGGTCCCCTTCTCATAGTTAATTTTATGTCTTTTCCTTTCCATTGTACCGTAGTTTGAAACATTGGTACTACCGTGCTATTCTGTAAGACATAATACTCTGGTGTGATCTTCGTTGGCTCCTCGTAGTAGTCGTTACTGACTTTTACCTCGCCCATGATTTTGCCCTCATCTAAGGGCTCCTCAATCAACACCTGGTTGATTTTAGCCTGTGGTGGCTGTGGTGGTAGAATAGGTGACAGCAAAGGTGACATGTCCTGCATTCGAAACATCACTCTTGTTGGTAGGTAAGATGTATTTGGCTGCCCTGCAATCACATTGGTTTTTGCACTGGTGATGCTGGTAAGGCTAGCAGCACTCTAGGTGTGCTGGCAATTGTGCTAAGGGGGCTGGACCCTCAGATAAGGGGGCTGGTAAGGCTAGCAGCACTCTGGGTGTGCTAAGGGGGCTGGACCCTCAGATATCTGCACATGGCACATGGCAGTGTCATGGTTCCCCAATCTCTAACAGTGAGCACAATAGAGTAATTGCCTTGGTCTTAAGTGAGGGCATTCGGTGCTCGTGTGATTTTGTCTACAAATTGAGCACCAAATCAATTCTCTTTGGGGGGGTAGAGATGAGCATTTCCTGATGCTTATCTCCCATCCCTGACTTTTAACTTCTCCAAGATGACATTACTGAGTTCTTCCACTATCATTTCCAGCTTGCTTGCTCTTGGTTCCTTTGTCCTAATGACTAGAGACTCGCGATGTTGCCACTACTAAGCTGCCTTGGCATCTTCTGGTTATGCCAACTCAAGCATATTATCCTCATATTCAATTTCCAGCTTATTTCAAGTATCTAGAGTAGTTGGTCGGGCTTATTTCAAGTATCTAGAGTAGTTGGTCAGGCTAACACTAGATAATCATGCATCTTATGATCTCAAACTCCTCTATGGAAACAAGGCAATAACTGATTCATCAGTTAGCCTTTCTCTCAACTTGCATCTTGAATTCAAGTGCTTGAGCCAAGAAACATAATCTCGCATGGACTCATTTTTTTTGCTTGATATTGTGGAGTTAAGCTACAAGATCCATCTATCACCACTTCGAGCGAAGCTCGATATGAACACATTCTTAAGCCGTGAAGTTGACTTTGTCCTCCGGCTTTAAGGTTCGATACCATTGGTGAGACTTCCCTTCTAGGATCAAAGAAAAAGCATGTATCATAGTTACATCGCTCACTAGCCCACAAGTTTCACGCGTAGATTCAAAGACCTCTATATATTAGATCGGGTCCCCATCTCGCCGTCGCCGGCGAGAATTTTGCACAAGCTTTGAAATGATATGTGGCTTCATCTAGGATGGTTTGGATTCCAAGGAATGCCTAGTTCCCTAACCATACCTTGGTCCATTTTCGTGGCCATATTCAGCAGATCCCCCTTTGTGACTGTGTTTAGATCTGCATTGTGATTTACAATTAGCCTCCGAGGAGCTACCCTCCTCCCTAGACCACGTCCTCTTCCTGGATAGGTTCTTCTATTCAATTCAGGTCTAGGTTCGGGTAATTCCTCATCGCCTGGCTCATTGTTAGCGGCCTCAGCCTACCTTTGTTGGATTAGGAGTTCAATGCTCTGCAAGAACGTGGAATCATTGATCATTTCTTGTATATCCTCTCTTGTATAGAGATGATCCTCACCTCTTGTAGGTGCCCCAAGTAGATTGTCCTCCTCTTGTTGTGTTTCAAGGCTTTCGTTAACCTTTGGTTCCTCATTGATGGGTTCTAGTATTCCCATCCACATGCTATCACAGCGGCATTTCTAGATGTTTTTGGTTCTTTGCCACATGGTCAAAACGGATTCAAATTCTCTATTTCCCTCTATTCTTCCCTTGTTCTTCGTGTATCGAGCTCTTGTTTTCTTACGCTCAATAGCCACAATTATCGCTCTAACCTCAGCCCTCTTCAAGTCTGTTTCCATTTCCTTCAATGTGGGGAAGAAGACTTGACCTGTCCTGGCACTTTCCTTATCCCTTCTAACCCTGGGGGTCATCCCACTTATCCTAACTGTGTTAGCATTCCTAGGGCTAGAAGGTTGGGTTGATAAATCCGGTCTTGGACCATGTCCTGCGCTTGTTGCTATCGGGCCCATGCCCGCAGATTGCGCTTCATCTTCTGTGCCGTGTTGGAGACCCAAAAATCCCCTGGCCATATCAAAGATTCTGCTGGATCTCTCTCTCTCTCTCTCTCTCTCTCTCTCTCTCTCTCTCTCTCTCTCTCTCTCTCTCTCTCTCTCTCTCTCTCTCTCATGTTGTTGATATCTCACACCAATTGATACATCTCTCTCAAAAAACAATGCCATGGTAGGAGGTTTAGCTCAATAAGAATCGCAAATAAAGTCACATGTATAATATACAAGCTGCAGCAGGTAGTGTCACTACATCAGCACATGCCTTCCCGTCCTTCTCCCAGGTGATGCTTAGAGAGACTAGAAGAATGTTAATCAAACCTTATGGCCCAGTGTATAGTGGCTGAGTAACTACATCATGACTTTACCTTACCTGTAGCATATGCCTGCTAAAGAGATAGGCAACATCCACCCCTTGGCTTAACTACTCCAACCATTTCACCTGGTTTTCTCGTGAAATCGTAGATCTTCGTGAAACAGCAGACAATGGTTCACGTCATGAAGTAGCAGACTATAGTTCACGTCATGAACTGTGTTTCACGCTGCGACAACTTATGTTTCACGTTTTAATGTTCCAATGGTGAAATTAGGGTACTCTCTTACCACGCTGGTCGGACCACCCTTAATTCATGAACTAGCACTCCGTGAAATATTATTTTGTAAACTGCTAATCCGTGAACTGGCAAGTCTCCATGAACTAGCAGATGGCATTTCATGTCATGAAGTAGCAGGCTATAGTTCACGTCGTGAAATAGATAGCACTTCACGCCGTGAAACAGAGTGTTGCTCATGTCGTGAAGTGATTCGCTGCTATTTCACGAGATAAGATTTTTTTGTTGTGTTAGATGTATCAAGATAAGACACCCTAATTTTAGTAAGGTAATCTCGAGATTCCCAGCGCTGATTTGCGAAAATTGTTTCATGCCATGAAGTAGATGGTTCACAATGTGAACTGTTTGTTTCCTACACTTTCATGTGTTTACAGTTGCGCGTCGGACAGAATAATGGTTAGAGAGTAATTTTCCTATCCAAATGATCCAGAAAGGTTGTGCCAAGGATTAGGAATGCAATGCAAGTCATGAACACAACCAATGACTCCTTGTTTTTATAGTTTTCATGATTTTTAGAAAAAAACAATACAATGCGTGTCACCAATTGCTAGCTCATGTTGTAGGAATTGGTGATGAAAAACAACAAAATTTAAAGTAAAACTAAGCTTAACTTTCCTCTAGGTACTACCAAGTACTCACCCACACTTCCAACACATGATTTTCCACAACTATTGTAATTCCTTCTCTACCACTCATACCTTATCTACATAGTTTCTTCACAATGCACCTTCCAAATGCAAAGAAAATAGTGAATCTTGCATAATGGGAGCTGGATCTCTAAGAGGATGGAAGAAACAATGGTGTTTCCCCGGCAAACGGCACTAAAAATTATGGACTACCACACCTCTCAAGAGAGAACTCTTCCCATTCATAATCGAAAGAAGCAATAGACAACAACTATCATTGGATAGTTACCAATGCTTCAAGCTCACATCCCTTGAGGCTCCCCAAGCTCACTTTTGGAAGCTTCACTCCTCCAATCTCCACATCCACACTGTCACTACAGAGTCACTCTCACCACAACGCGAGGCAATCTACCTCTCACTCTCCCACACACATACATAGAAGAGGAACATGCACTAGAGTACATTCTCACTCACAAGACAAAGCAAGAGATCTCGAAGGGGGATTGTGTTCTTTCATTATGAGAAATTACCTTTTATACATCTGACCCTTATTCACACTTGGACGCCCAAAACTTACTAACTAAGGCCTTGGGTGGTCAGTACCTCAAAATGTATAACTTTTATAGTGCCTTTACATAACACTTATTAATGTCCTCAATTGGAAGAGCATCTTTGTTAATCCAAAATTGGATTAACAACGTGCGATGCATGTGATGACATTGTGAGTGAATCCAATTAATTATGTTTCACATAACAATAAATAATTGACAGTGAATCTAGATAATGTTTACCATTTGTCGTTATTATTTTTGTGAGTGAATCTAAAGTAATTATGATCTACCATTACGGACTCTCTTTGAGTAGAGATCATAAGTTCTGGACAACAAGGTGAACATTGAACAAGATTATCCAATTGTGCATATGTGTGCAAAATAATTAATTGTGTATGATTTGGCCCATTGTACATATGTTAAGCAAGGTTTATTTTCGAAAAGATACTTTAAAAAGCATTGGACTATGATTCAATTTTGTAAAAGCCCAATTTTGAAAAAGCTATGCTATTTATAACTCCAAGGGCTAAATTTATGAAACATGATCTAAATACCGCTGTGGGAGAGGAGCCACACACATCAGGGGGAGGGAAGGATTACACCTAATTTTATGTTCTTTGATTTTTATGCTCTTGAGTTATACTATGGTGTCTATGGTTTATTTTCTTTATTTATTAATTTGTGATATATTCAAATCTCCATGTACCAAAAATCCTATAACATTAGCACTACTCACTCATGATGATTTCACTTAAGTATCACCTACCTTAGATTAGTCATGTTAATTGTGTTGTCATTAGAATAGGATTAGCATCTCGTTTTTTCATTAGGAGAGGTTGATCCTTGATTGTCAACAGACTATGATGAGAGAATTTTAAATGGAGGTAGAGATGGTGTGATTTACCAACCCACTACTAGGCATACCTTGCTCCCAAAAATACTAGAAGTATTAGCACCAAATGGATTGGGTGCTAGGATCCAGCTGAAGGTTAGATTCCCTCAAAATGGGGTTGAAGAGGCAACTTGCCCAAAAATTCTAACTACAACATATGCATATGCAGTAGCTCTACTACCAACCCGTTGTTACACATGGTCCTTTCTCTCTTCAGCGTCGACATCATTTCATCACTCTCAATTATTAGGGGCACATGTGCGATGCACATGTGCTCCGACCCCCTATAAAAATCCATGAGCATACGATGGATTATGAGGAGCTTAGGCCTCAGGTCGAATCAAAATGACATACCTCGGCCTATATGCCAAGGATCTGGATGGATCAGTCATCCAATAGGACATAAAGACAGATCAAGTATAGTGCATGAGGGTAGTGATAACTTCATTGAGGTGAGACCTTGTAGGAGAGGCATGAATAAGCACACATATAACATGGATTTTGAGAGCTTTGCATTCAACTTAGGTATTTTCATAGATCCAGTGATTATGGAGGCACCATTGATGGAGGCATACCATACCTATGATGATACATCAGTTTTTGGTCCAGGCCTTGACTTGGATTATGAGGCATTCTTTTGTGATGCTCGTGGATGCCTATGCATTGATGAGGATATAATTTATTGGGCATTCACCTTTGGTTATATTGGAGTTCATCTTAAGAGCCTTGTGTTTATTGATGCGACACACCATCACGACACATTCGTCTTTGACCTTGGTGGATATGTAGACCATGATCTTGGTGGCATATCTCATGGATTTCTATTCTATGTAGGCATCCTTGGTGACCACCTTGTGACGGTGGGGTGGCGTTACTTCATATTTGATCTAGGGTGGTCGTTGCACGCTCGTGAGTTAGGGTGATACGACTTACCCTTTTGAGCCAGGAGGCACGAGATCCATGTCTATAATTAGACAACTCCTTGGCTTCACATTTTACTCAAGAGGATGCATTGTTAGTCTCATCATTGGCATTACTTGCTTTACTCTACATTCCTTTCCATTTTATCCGAGAGGGGTCATACGTCCTTTTACGATATTAACATTTAGTTATAGATGTAATTTTTGACTTTGTATATAGCTTATTATATGTGTTTGTTGTGCACGACCACCCTTCAATTTCGAGGATGAAATCATTGTAGGAGGGGATGGTTTGTAACAAAGCTATTTTCCACTAGCACATGTACATACTGGGATTCAGGTACATAAGCTTTGGGCATGGGCTAGTGTGGACACATTTTAGGGTAAGTGGCTATATAAGTCACTTGGTGGACAACTATTGTACCTTTTGACACCTCTTATGATGCTTTATGCCCTTTTGACATCCCTTTATAACCTTTATGACATTACACCTTAGATGTTCATCTTTTTTGAGGCTAATCAAGATTAATCTAGGCTAAGCTAGGTTAATCTAGCTGTACCTTTCTTTCAATAATAGATAATAGGGATCCCAAATTTTTTTTACATTAATTAGATTGGTGAATGGAGACAACCTTAGGCAACCTTAGGGATGATTTTTTAAAAAAACTTTAGGGTGTGGGGACCTTGAGGTTGACACGTTGATGGTCTAGAGAGTTCATTGGGAAAAAGAGAAGAAGAAAATGCATGAATATTCCAAACCACCTCGAAGAGAGAGAGAGAGAGAGAGAGAGAGAGAGAGAGAGAGAGAGAAGATTGGGCTTGTATGTTTATTGCCTAAAGTTTCATCCCCAATTAATCCACGTCAATGGAGACCAATCACATTGATGGGGGCCATTTATAAGATATTTGCAAAGGTCTTGACCAACAGGTTGCAAACGATTTCTTCCTACTTTGATTCATCCAAGGTAATATGGATTTTTTAAAGGTCAAAATATTTTGCATAATATACTGAATGTACAAAGTGGAATTGATTATGCAAGGGCTTCAATGATCATGTTAGTTGAATGTACAAAGTGGAATTGATTATGCAAGGGCTTCGAGGCAAGAGGTGGTTATGATTCAACTAGATATTGAAAAGGCTTATGATCATGTTAGTTGGTCTTTTCTTTCATAGCTTATGCAGGCTATGGAATTTGGCCCTCACATGTCTTCTTTGATTTATAATATTAGCCAACATCATCATGCAGTGGCTAGGCTTATGTTAATGGTGGGTGATTGAGCCCATTCATTTGACGAGATCAGTCAGGTAGGGATGCCCACTTAGCCCTCCTTGTTTGCAATTATTACACATCCAATCTTATCTCGACTGGATAAGCTGGTGGAGGACAGTGAAGTTGTAGGGCTTACTCTTCCAAGTGGAGAGAAGATGGTTGGCCAAGCATTGGCAGATGATTCTTTCATGTTCCTTAAGGCTCAAAGAGATAATGTTCAGAAGGCTATGGCTGTTTGGGATACCTTTGGTCTTGCTTTAGGGTTATACATTAATATGCAGAAATCTGCTCTGATAAGCTATACCGAGAGCGATTTGCTTGGTTTGAGATGGAATGGACAAGTCATATAAAGGGAATGCATCACACGCCACTTGTGTTATCCGATTGGAGTTGATGTTATTTCACAGGCTTTGTTGGCATGGATTTTTGCAAGGATAAATGATAAGTTTGTGTATTGAAAATCTCAGGGTTGGCCTATGAATGTTCGGCTCAAAGTGGCACAATCCATTACGATTAGCATGATATCTTTTTTCTTGCCTTTATTGCATTCGACGGGCAAAGCTTTGCATCTGATACGATAGTAAATTAGATTTGTGATATGGAAAAGAGCAAGAAATAAGCCAGGGCAGACGTGGATTTCTTGGGAGCATGTTACTACTCCGAAGAGGAGTGGAGGGGTAGCCCTATTAGATGTCAGATTACATATGGTCACTAGGAGATGGCCTTTATTGCAAGATATGTGTGTATCTCAAGAGCCATGGGTGGTAATGGCTAAGGCCCTCATAGAGGAGGTCGCACTTGTGCATGGTAATATCAGGATTAATGGTACATGGTGGGATGTAGTGAATGGTTCCCAACAGGTTCGCGTGGTGGCTTCACCTCTCCTTTCTCATTTGATGATCTCATGGAAGGAGGTGTTGCCACACACTAAATGAAACCTTCAGATAAGCCGTTGCAATTGAATTCTATGGTAGGTGAGGTGTTGGCTACTTCACGACTTTTGGAGTGGCCTAACAAACTTGTTGAGCGACCAAAATTTAATAGAATGGCTCAATTGGGACTACTAAGAATTATGGATGCTTTGTTGCCACGTAAAGGCCGCTTATTGTCTTTTCGAAAAATTCGTCAATATTTTTGGGTTCCACGTGGATATGTACAGTTATGGGAGAAGGTGAGGGCAAGACTTACACTATTTGGTGATATTCCTAAGTTGGAGGATCAGCAACCTTGGTTAGATTGGGCATTTCGAAAGCCTCGGGACATTGTCCAGTGTACAACAAACCAAGTGTACCATATGATGGTGGAATATAGATCATTGAGAAGGCTAATAGGATATGGAACATAAATAAAAGTAGGGCATGGTTGTAAGATTCCTCCCTTCAGCTTTTGAGGTGTAAAGGTGTAAGAACCTCCCCTTCTGTTCTTGTAATTATTCCCCTCTCTAAAATAGAAGAAAGATCTTGTTTTACCCGATTTTGGCCTAGAGAGAGATGATCCAAAATTGAAATATCCTTGGATATAAAAATCCTCCTAGTGTCTAAAATGGATTCCCCTGAAACAGAAGTTCAAAATGAACTTTCCAATGTGCATTAGGAATTAATTGAAAATGTGTATAAGGGACCTTAGCCTAAGGGTCTACATTTTCAGAAATTTTTAGATTATGGTCCAATTAAGGTTCCAATGGGCCAATTGGATTAATCCAAGTGTTGGGATGAGATACATCCAAAAGAATAAAATAAAATACCCAAAAATGAGTAAATGCTCACATAAGATGAAGAGTTGGCTGAGTACAAGGTTTATTAGTTAAAAACTAATAAAATACCCAAAAATGAGTAAATGATCACATAAGATGAAGAGTTGACTGAGTACAAGGTTTATTAGTTAAAAATACCCAAAAATTAGTAAATGCTCACATAAGATGAAGAGTTGACTGAGTACAAGGTTTTGTTAGTTAAAAATTTTGAGATATTACTAAAAAAGTGAGATATTTTAGAATAATGATGCATTTTTGACACCTTGGTAAGGAAAGGGGAACTCTTGAGGTAGACGCCTCTTTCACATGTGTGGAAGGATTTTTAATTCAAAAAATTTGTGATATTTTTATCTCTCCTCTCTCCTGGATCAAACCAAATCAAAAAGGGAGCCAAACTGGTCCAAAACTTGTCCAAATTGAGTCAAACTGAACTTGGAAAATTCTAGAACCCAGTTGGACTTTGTTAGTGGCCTCCCTCACCTATAAATAGACCCTTAGTCTTTTGTAAAAAAATATTGGAGCTATACCATGCCAGTATTATATTAAAATAATCATATTTTTTATTATCCCTTAAATTTTCCTCTCTCTTGGGAGCTTGGAGCTCTCTCTCTCTACAATAACTCTTGGAGTTTCTCTTCTCCTCTTGGTGGACCAATTGATTGGTTGGGGGCTTCACTGCCTGCTAATAGAGAATCAAGACAAACTTGGAGGTAAAATCAAATTTTATGATTTTTTTCTAATTTTCTCAATAACTTTCTTCTTCTCAACCCCTCTCAAGCTTGAGAAGATTTCTAAATAATTGTTTTAATTTAAATCAAGCTTTCTCTAAAGTCTTAATGTCTAATTAAGAGAAAGTTAATCTTTATGCTTATTTGTAATGCTTTCTTTAAGTAAATCTCTCTCTCTAAAAGAATAGCCATCCCTTGAAAAAGGATGCTTCTCAAAAATGATAGTCTCATAATTCAAAGCTAAACTCTAGACTTGATAAGCTAGAGATTAAGAAAATTATATTTTTATGATTTCGTGTTAACAAAATAATGGTTATTTCTTTTAGATTATTTATAAGTAGTTAAAAACTACTTTGATTGATTCTAAATGAGAAATAGATTATCCTATCAATTTAAAAAAAGAGAAATAATGGAATGAGCTTAATCTAATGGGATAATCATAATTAAGTTTGTGATTATGATCAAAATTATGATTTAAATTCATAGTTTAAATTTAAGCATAAAAGAGGAACTACTATCATATTTTCATTACAAGCTTTTATTCTTTAGAAAAAAATTAAGAATTATCAGTAATAGCAAAACGAAGCTATGATAAAATTTTTAGAAAATAATACATATCTTATTTTTATGCATAATGCTAAAAGAGGATTTCCTACCATATTCTAGGATTGGACATCCTATGCAAAAAGAATGATTTTCATCATATTCATGAGAAATATTTTTTTTTTGTAATTATGCATAATTAATTGATTGTGAGAAAAGAGTAATTTTTGATAAATTTATTTTTATCAAAAAGAGAAATTTCCATGATAATTGAGATCCAAGTAATTAAATGGTAAAAGAGAAATTTTTGATAAATTTATTTTTATGCAAAAAGAAAAATTTTTATTATATTTGAGATCTAAGTAATTAAATGATAAAAAAGAAATTTTTGGTAAATTTATTTTTATGCAAAAAGATGAATTTTCATTATATTTGAGATCCAAGTAATTAAATGATAAATGAGAAATTTTTGGCATAATTCAAATTATAAGTATTTATCAAAAGTGAAATTTTGAGCATTATTAATTTTATTCAAAAATATGGGTAGAATTGATTTTTGTAAATCTCATGAATCTTTTACTCAAAAAGAAGAATATTGAATATATTTCACTTGAGAAATTTGAGAAAGAATATGAAAATATCCATCGAGAAAAAGTACCTTTAACTAGGCCAAGCCATTGGTAGAAACTTAGAAAAGTCCCATCGGTATCGAAAGTAGAAAACAATACTAAATGTAAATGGATGTGGATGTGGATGTGGATGTGATGTGATATAAATGGATGTGGATGTGAATGTGATGAGATGTGAATAAGATGTGATGATATGTGAA
Source organism: Cibotium barometz (assembly GCF_041138505.1). Classification (NCBI taxonomy): domain Eukaryota; kingdom Viridiplantae; phylum Streptophyta; class Polypodiopsida; order Cyatheales; family Cibotiaceae; genus Cibotium; species Cibotium barometz. The sequence continues at coordinate 56,842,923 of NC_141062.1, forward strand.
AGGATGTGATGTGATGTAAATGGATGTGGATGTGGATGTGGATGTAGATGTGATGAGATGTGGATGGGATGTAAATGGATGTGGATGTGAATGTGATGAGATGTGATGAGATGTGAAAGGATATGATGTGATGTAAATGGATGTGGATGTGGATGTGATGAGATGTGGAACCCAACTACTTGAGTTGTTGCTGTAACTATGTTATAACTCTAATGAACCAAAGTGATTGTCACATAGCCTATAATCACTTGTGACATATCACCTAGAATCTCACCAACCATACTAGTGACATAAGCTCACAGAGCTGTCATCCTAGCGTGTCACCCATATCCACACTAGTTGAGCTCGATATTTCAACACAACACAGCATACATTACACCTATACTTCATCGAAGAGAACTTCCCAAGATATGAAAGTGCCCCCTCTTGATGTGCCTACTATCTCTGTCCTTGACTAGTAGCTACCTACTACAAAGATTTTCTTTTGAACCAAAGGAAAAGAGATGGATTACCCTTACTCGTGTACCGCTTCCTTTGCTTGCCTCTTGAGCTTGTTACGTAAACCAATGCATTGATACCATGAGAAGAGTGCGAGAAAGAGGATAAGCTTGGACTCCTTGCAATCAATCTTCTTCACATGCACACATGAGTAAACAATGAATTTTCTTCTTTCTTCTTCAATAACACGAAGATAAAAGTATATACTCTAAAAAAAAGTACTCTACTATTCAATATACATGGTCCAACCCGATCATATGAGCCGGCACTATAACTATGCTATAACTCTAGTAAACCAAAGTGACTGCCATACCACCTATAAACCATTGACAACATATTAATCATAATCTCACGAACCATGCCAGTCACAAAGTTATCTTAACATGTCATCCATATCCACACTAGTTGAGCTTAATATGACAACAAACAATAACCTTTTCAACTCGAGAGTAACTTTTCATGACCCTCACTAAATGATGGCTTCTATAATCACCACCACCAACCATAGTGGGTTGATAGAGTAGTATGATCTAGAATGCTAATGTCCTCTTTAGTTTCTCATAATCTCATATATATTAGCCAATAAATTGTACGTCAATCTTTATTAAGAGATACATGACCCTATTAAGCTCTTCTTCAACTAGCTCATATGTGTACACTCGGCTTGGACTTCATCATAATCTTGTTGTAGCCACTTAATCTTGTGCGATGATCTTCATCAAGGGATACACAACCGCATTAAACCTTTTCTTCAACTCGCTGGTCTAGAGTCCATCAATTATTTTTCTTATGTTCTCATGTGTGTGTGTGTGTGTGTGTGTGTGTGTGTGTAAGAGTATCGCATTGGTATAAATAGCACCATGAGTTGATCACAGCAGATTCAGGATTTGATACACCATGTGAATAGTAGAAACACTAGGTTTAGATACCAAGATTTCACATTGCTATAAACAGCACCTTTGCAATGGTATGAAATAAAGAGCACATACAGTGTTTTTAGAGCAAGGAATGCAGCAAGTCATTGACAAGATAATGGCAGGCACCATCTCTTCAACAAATGTACCTTCATGCACAGCCAAATGAGAACCATGAGTAGAGAGAGAAAAAGAGAGAAAGAGAGAGAGTGTGTGTGTGTGCACGTGTATACATACGTGTGTGCAAGGGGCTTGCAAGCCATACACACAACCTTCAGTTACACACAACATCCTATTCAAGCCTATCTAGGACACAACACGCATTTACACTTGGTAATGTGCAGGAGCAATGCATGAAGGACAGCATTCACATACAGCAGAAATGGATGAAGACCACATCTGCAGTGTTGCTGTTAAAAACATGGAGTACATGGATGGGCAGTCCATACGGTGCAGTTCTAAGTATGCAGCATTCAAGAAGCCTAGAAATCCTGAACTTTGACCCTCACATGCAAGAGGAAGCACTCCCACATCCCACACTCGGGTTTAGCAAACCCGAGCCTAATTCACCTAATGCACACAGCACTACACAAGTACCATGTTCCATAATCACAACACTCAGCACAAGTGTCATGTTAAGAATTAGTCCCATCTAGAGGCCAACCTACCTCATAAATCAGTCCCTTGGTAGATTCTGACTACCCTCCTAAAGATTTCAACTCCTGCAATCTTCTAGACAGAGATGTTATTCATGTCTGCAGTCTCCCAAGTCATTGCTTTTTAAGCCAAAGTCCATGATCATCAACATGTGAACAAAACATGTGAACAAGAGACTACAACGTGCTTCTAATCAACAACCCCTGGACATGATGCAAAAAGCTTTCTGGTGATTCAGAAAGGGAAAGGAATGTGCTGAGTGTTAAAGATCATTTCCCCGAATACACAGCCTAAAATCAGACAAAGATCTCTCTCTCTCTATTTATATATATGTACACACACACACACACATAGATGTCTCTCTCTCTATTTATATATATGTACACACACACACACACATAGATGTGTGTGTGTGTGTGTGTGTGTGTGTGCATACATACATATATACATAAGTATACACACGCACACGCACACACGCATGCACACACACCCCTACCTACCACGAAAAGCATGAACCATACTAAACAAAGTTATCAATACAGATATACTTGACAGCCATAACAGACTGCATTATTTCCAGTCCAATTCATCACTAGTTCTGGTCAGCAGAGTGGGATGCTTATCCATCATGCCATAGCATTACATATGAAATATGATTGTAAATTTCAATAATTTGTCATGTACAACAACAAAAAATCAGCTCTTTATTCCTAAGCTGCTGCCTTTTCCTCATTTGGCCAGAATGAAGTGGCCTTCCCTGTCTTGGAAACAGTGGAGAGAACATCCTCCGGCTTTACGTTCCCTTTGACAGTGACCTTCTGTGCAGTCAAGTCTATGTCGTACGTCTCTACACCTGTAAGAAGAAATCATTCGTTCCTCACTAACACGATTTGTGCAGAAAGCAAAAACTGCAGTATTTTAAGCACAAAACGACAACTCTTATAACAACCTAAGGAAACTACTGAATTGCAGTTTTTGCAGCAGACCATTAACCTTCAAAATGACAACTTTTATAACAGCCTTCACATTAAGGAAACTACTGAATTGCAGTTTTTGCAGCAGGCCATTAACCTTCAAACTGACAACTCTTGTAACAACCTTTACATTAAGGAAACTACTGAATTGCAGTTTTTGCAGCAGGCATTAGCCTTCAAAGAGAATAGAAAAACAGCAAGGTCTGATACTATTAACCCTAGTTAAGCTCATGTGAAAAACCAAAAAGTAATACCATCCATTTTTCCCAGAACTCTCTTCACAGCTCCAACGCAGCCTTGGCAGCTCATTGCCACTTTCAGTTCCACAGTCTGAAAATAACGAAAACTAAGATAATGCAGAGATTTTATTCCGTAAAAATAATATGAATTTATCAGTCTTGGATCTTTGATATTTAAGTTGGTATTGCTATGTGCATGGGCACAAATGCATAGATACTGCATCCATACACATGTTTTCAAAAACTGTTGCATCCATAGCGATGATAACAAAACCTGATGCATTGATACACATACGTGGACATACACGGGCATACATAAAGCATCCAAATGCATGTGTATATAGATCACGACCGTTTTTACACACACACACACACACACACACACACACATAAGATCACATGTAAGTGTAATAGCAAACCCTTCTTCCCATGTAGCACATAAAAACATTCATAATTCTAAAATGCATACGAACGCATACCACTGTAAACTCAGAACTGAGAAATAAAATAAAGTATCCATAGACGATTTTGCGCAGATAAACGGCAAGATCTGAAGAGGGATTTGAAGGCAAATCTAGAGGGAAGCTAAGGGCGATTCACCCAGTTCTGTGAAATAAAAGGAAACCATTCGCCCCAGGGACGGGAGAATACCTGGCTGGGGGTCGCCATGGCTCTCTCCTGCTTCTTTCTTGCGCCGGTAGGTAGCGTAGGGGATGATGAAAAGGATTAATAGGAGGCACGTTTCCTGTCAACGCCGACCCACTTACGTTGCCGATTTTCTTTAATAAATAAATCATAGATTCGAATGCACAATTGTGCCTTACAATATCACGTTATCTAGACAAAGAACAAACTATAACCACGAGTCACGACCCTCTTCCTCTCATTAATTAATTGATTTTCTTTTTTTCCCACTCATTGTTTGATTTTCTTTTTTTCCCACTCATTGTTGTAAGCCCCCCCTATTCACTCTATATGCATATTAATTAATTGATGCCCCGTAAGCTAAGGTGTATATGTTTCTCTCTCTTGCACGAGGCCGATGTCTCTCTTTGTAGGCATCAAGCATCTCTCTCTCTCTCTCTCTCTCTCTCTCTCTCTCTCTCTCTCTCTCTAGTTTACACAAATAAATGGAAAAAAAAGTCTCTCTGATGTTCGCTATCTCTCTTGTTTACACAAATAAATGGAAAAACAATGCATCTCTCATATCTCTCTCTAGAGCTCTTCGCAGGCATCAAGTCCTCTCTCTCTCTCTCTCTCTCTCTCTCTCTCTCTCTCGTAATAGAAGATATATTACCAAAATTACTTTACAAATTGCCACATGGCTGCCATGTGATGTACGAGCTTTCCCTCACATTACTCCGAACCATAGGTGTAGACATGAAATGAAAAAATTCTTGCGCAGGGCAGAGCCTCTCACTCGGGGCCTCGCCCACCCCACGGATATTCGGACGAGAGACTAATCCCTCGGTTCTTCCAAAACCGAACTCGAAAGAACTTCCCTCGCCCAGAAAGCACGGGTGATTCCTCCAGGAAAATCTATACTAACGTAGTCAAGAGCCTTAACTAACCAAACTGATCCGACCGAACCTATAAGTCACATGGTCCGATCAAGGGAAGAGACTTGCACTTGGATCATAAAGACCAACGCTTTTTTCCTCGTCAAGAGGCACATCCGTTGACTCTTTTCCATAGAACAAGGACTATCCAGGATTTACTTCAACTATCGTAACTTAACAGAATTGAATCTCATTTTAGGGATCCATCAGCCCAGCCTAACCCCATCCAATCCCATGGGTTAGCCAACCGCCCAATCACTGTAGTAATAGGATCCATTTAGAAATTTGGTTATGTTTTGCCCCGGGTACCAGGGACAACCTTTTAATGAAACCATAGTATCACGGATCATAATCCTCCAAAATATCTAGCTTGAATTCCAATTTACAATCATTTCTTCATCGGTGTACCTATGGCATCATTGGTAACCAGAACGCTCACCACCTGTTCACTCAGGGGCCTTTTTAATAGTTCCTAGCTCATAGTACTCGAAAATATAATCACATAAGAAAAATTTCGATGGACTCTCTGTTGAAGATCAACAAGATCAACCAACAGATCCACATAAAAGAGCCATGGACTCATCCGTTGAGGACCAGCAAGGCCAATCAACCAGATCCATGCCCGAGTTCAGAAAAACAACTCTAACACCTTGTTCCATTTTCTTCCCTGACGCACAGGTGGGTATCTTCGCGGTGACCCAGAACGCTTTAGGCTCCTTTACAGGTCACCTAGCGCTTTACTCATAGGCCGCTTCCTTAGTTCCTCATCCACCGTACCGGAAGCTCACCATTTAAATCGAACCGAGGCTGGTCAAGATCTCGGCTGACCTTGCTACGCGAGACGTCCTCCATTGACTCCGTCAGCTGTTGTTGCAACTTTATCACTTAGGTCTCCACGATCTCATTTACAAGATGGTCAAAATGCTTCCCCAGTATTCTTGACATAAAACAGTCATTTAAAAACAAGTTTCATAAATACAGTTTCTAGCGAACTCTCATCTTTCCACATTGTTCCACATCATTTCTCGTTATTCCACATTCTTCTACATCAATTCACATTGCTTATTCCACATCTAGTCATATGTATTCCCATCGTCTTCATCCATTCTCATCCAATCACATCATCACATCATATTACACTCATCACATCGTCTTCATCCATTCTCATTTTCTACTTGTAATTTAAATTCTTTATCAATATAATGTTTGGGGTTATTGGAATGAAATGTTAATGATCTTTTACTTAATCAAAATATTGGAAAGAAGTAGTTTATTCGGCCTTTACAAAATGGAAAGTCAATGATGGGATCAATGAATATCTCATAAAAGGATGCTTCTGACACTTGGAATACTTGGCAACCGAGTATCAAGAATATAGAAGGATGCTTTTGACACTTGAAATACTTATGAGTTTTAAAAAATGGACAAATTTTTCTCAGTTTCACATGTGATTTTTTCAAGGATATTTCTAAGTGTGATGATTTTCAAACAAGAGCTATAGAGAAAAGCTTACTATATCAAAGCAAGGAGAGAGAGGAGCAGGCCATAGAAGAAGATTAGATTATCCCACACAAGAATTAATTTAAAAGGAGCTTACAAATTTCAAAGTAGCAATGCATGAAATGCCTATAAAATTATGGTGGGCTACATAACGCGCGCATATATTTACTCTAAACAGTAAGAGTAAGATCCTTACATGAGGCAATTATAGAAAGCTCACATTAAAAGGATGTTCATAGATTTTGCAATAGTATAATTGAAGCATATTATCATGGAAAATTTAGAGGCAAAATTGCTTTCTATAATTTTTTGCAAGATGTTGCTCAAAATACCACTAGAAAAAGCTCATAAATATAAATAGAAATCAAAAGGAATGTTTGACATGGTGAAAATGTGGGGTGGTCCTAGCTACATGATTTTTTGAGTGATAATTTTTATGTGAGCCCTCAACGACTGCCCCACAAGTTTTATGTGAGTCCTAAATGACTACCACAAAGCACCAAGAGAGAAAGGCTATCAAGTTTTGTCCTTGTCTGCATAAATATGTCCTTGAAGACGTCAAGTATCTATGCTAACGAAAAAAAGGCATGAAATTTCTTTAAATATTTATTTTCATCATTGTGGAGGATGATATAATAATAAAGTGCAATATTATAAAACTTCTACACTCTTTCTTATTAGTAGTTTTTATATAATCTATTTAGATATGTTTTTTTCCTTTTTATAGATATAGGTGCATATATCATAGTCGCACTACATAAAAAATGGTTTCTTTTTATTACCTTCTAGGTGGCATGCAAAGGAAGATGCTCTTATTGTCTTTTGTGGTTTGAGGGTAAGAATCATCAATGTATCTCATCTTGCATATGATCAAAGATGGCAAGGCAAGTAGAGGATATGAGACTATTGTCAATGTTTTCCAAAACTATGTCATTAGATACTATGGAAGAGTGCTTACTATAAAACACTCTCCATGAGAAGCTGCACGATTGCTGGCATTTGTGGGTCATACAAATTGCAATAATTTTGATGCAAGTTTAATTCAAGAGAAATGGAAAGAAGTGGGAATGTTTTGGAGCTCTCATCTTACATTTAATATTGGTCTAATAATCTGATGGTGGTGAAAATAGAAGAAGTTAATAATAAAAGACTACATGGTTAAGAAGGGCATCTACTTTATAATAGATGACTATGTGGTCCAATGGAAAGAAGTGGGAATTTTTTGGAGCTCTCATCTTGCATGTAATATTGGTCCAATAATCTGATGGCGAGAATAGATGAAGTTAATAATAGATGACCACATGGTTAAGAAGCGCATTTGCTTTATAATACCTTGTAGTGGTTGAAACTTTTTAGCAAGAAAAACCAGTGATGGTGTGTATGGACATCATTATAATGGAAAGAAGCTTGTGAATGCAAATAATTCCTCCAGAGAGTTAGCTATTGGGGATGGGGATATGTGGATTGCCTTAAATCATGTATCCTTACATGGACTAAAAGATGTTGGTGTTGTAAGCGATGTTAGACAGGATTATCTACACCTTAAAGACTCGCAAGTGAAAAAAATACAAGCATGTGGTGCGTCTATCATCAAAAGAGAGAGAAGTGCACATGGAACTCAAGTCTACTGCAAATACCCTGTGACTATATTGATATCTTTCTATCACATTAGGCTTACGGGAATGAGTAGTGTTGGTATCAAAAGTTCCTTATTTCTTTTGAATTTAGAGAATCATAGTCCAATTTATAATTTGAAGAATAATTTCATTAGTTTATGAATCATTCATAAATGTCCAGATATCATGCCATTTTGTGGTATTACTCATTAAGACCCAGTCCACTAGAGTGAGCCAGTGTGCACCATACACCACATGGTTCTCTAACCCGCAAACACATGATGCAAATGTAGTTCATATGGAACTCATGTGACTATATTGATATCTTTCTATCACATTAGGCTTATGGGAATGAGTAGTGTTGGTATCAAAAGTTCCTTATTTCTTTTGAATTTAGAGAATCATAGTCCAATTTATAATTTGAAGAATAATTTCATTAGTGAATGAATCATTCATAAATGTCCAGATATCATGCCATTTTGTGGTATTACTCATTAAGACCCAGTCCACTGGAGTGAGCCAGTGTGCACCATACACCACATGGTTCTCTAACCCGCAAACACATGATGCAAATCTACCTAATGCAAGACTTCTGCAAGTCATTTTAGAGTTTTAGGCTATTTTTGGGATACTATTCTACCACTAGGCAAAGTGAAATTATGAATGACAAAACATACTAGTGATGTGGCTATTGAGTTCAAGGCCACCATGATTTATCAAGAGGTCTTCAGGAAGAGAATCAATGGAAGTTTCTCTGACATGTTAACACCTCATCTCTTAGTGTTGATTTACACATAGTTGAGATCAACTAATTTGATCTTACCAATGTGATGCATTAGCCCTAGATCCTACAAGTAGCATCAACATTTAGAGGCAATCTTGGCCAATACTATGTATGTGCCAATTCAATGCACATGCTTCATCGACAAGATCTACAGCCTTCTGGTAGGTGCTGCTAGACTGAGTGAAATTCAACATACATGACCATGGTGCTTCTTCACTGTGCTGTGTGGGGGGGAAACAGAGTGGCCTTCATAGCCTTCATAGCCTTCATAGCCAAGTTCAACACAAGCTTCTTTGCAACCTCCATAGCTATAGAGAGAACACTTAGTAGATCACTAGTCAAGCTTCATCGCTCTCTCTCAATTATACAGTGACCAGCCCTTGCAAAGACACCACAGTGCAGGTCGGTAATGATGGGTTCATTTTTAGCCTAGCCTTCAACAGAAATGCCTCCTTCATCAAAGAGGTGTAGTACTCCCCTTGTGACCACCATCTGAACCTCTCCTTGGGCCAGCTCTTCCAGCCAGCTCTTCCAAGGTCGACTATACCAGCCTCCTGACTCCAATGCTTGCCGGTCCAATGCTTGCCGGTCGATGTGAGGATGAAAAAAAACATTTGTGGGCTTGTTCACACATTTGGGGGATTTTACAAAGTTTGTATACACACATTAGGCCTTATTGGTGGTTTTTCACCCGTGTCTCACACTTTGGGCATTTTGAATGTTCGTATAACATCAAGGTGCAACATTGTGTATGTATGCCTTATAGGTGAGCTATGTGCCTATCATGATTATCAGATGTTTAGTTCGGATGCGTAATCATGCTTATCATACTATTTTGATGAGCACATGGCTATGTACATGTATACATCCTTACATTCTTTTGTATATGGGATCATATGAGGAGCTATGGTGTCTACTTGGAATTCCAATTTGGGACTCTTTGCACATACCAGCACTTTTGGGAGGAGTGGTACGCGTGTAAGTATGGGTTTGATCCATATCATTCCGTGCGCTGAGGATAATGACCGATGAGTTCATGATATACGGCTATGGATGATTATATGGGTGATGATGATCATGGTGGCTATTTATAGGATACATTTGGTGAGTTATGGCATGACACGTTTGGATAATTGGAGGATGCGTATCTAGCATGCTTACGCTTTTGTCGCTATCGCAGTGGTGTTCGCATGGGCCTCAATAGCTTCTACGACTCACCCACGACATTGACTATCCATTATCTCATTGGTTCTCATTTACCTAGACCAATTCATTCATTGTATTGTGGCAGGGATGATGAGGATGATGATGTTGTATTACACACACACACACACACACGTGCATGCACGCACGCACGTGCGCACGATGATATTGATGTATCGCTCACGCCTATACATGATCATAGTGATATATGTGCACATGATGCCACACTGACACATATGCACATGATGATGATATATGCGATAGTGATGTGTGTGAGTCAAATCATGCGGGCATGATCTCGAGGGTAGAGATGGCACCTAGCATACCACCAGGAATTGACACTTGTATGCCTATCGTCTTTCCTAAGGATCATGGGGACACTCTAGTTGATCATGGTGATATTCTAGAGGATAGTGTGCATTCGATTAGTGATGCATCCATTAGCACACTTAAGGGCAGTGTACTCTACAGTATACTCTACATATACGAGTGACAGAGACACCTATGAACATAGACCCGAGTTCTTAGTGTTAGATGCATCAGGCTTTTCTTCGAGGATTTCTATTTGTGGCCTGAGTTCTTAGTGTTAGATGCATCAGGCTATTCTTCGAGGATTTCTATTTGTGGAGATTTCTATTTGTGGAGATATCTCTAATAGGACCATTACTCCTAATATTCATAGCATTCCTAGCAGTGTTTGTGTGGATAGAGTTTATGTATTTGAGTATTATGGGATAGTGCATGAGAGTAGTGATGATTTTTCTGAGGTTAGAACTTGTAGGAGAGGTAGGATTGTGCATATGGATGTAGAGAGCTTTGTATTTGATTTAGACATTTTCCTAGATCCAATGATTAGAGAGGTTGACCTATCTTGGGATATAGGTTATACATGGATACGATTGATGGAAACACACCATGATCATGATGATGCCTTTAGAGATTGTGAGGATGACATGGTCATTTATTTGATGGATGATGCCACTTTCATCTCATGTGTGGATAAACTATATGATGATGCTTATGGTGTCCCTATTTATCATGTTTTTGCTTAGAGGATTACACATATGTGAGGATTTCACACATGAGGGCATGTTGCATATTTTGGATCGTGCCTATATACACATTGATGCAGTGGATCATGCCTCAAATGATTCGAGCTATGCTATAGTGGATGGAGGCATTGGTTCACATGAGTTCCTACATAATGCCGACTTTGAGATGTGTTTCTTCAACTTCCATGATTGTCTGCACAACCCTAGTTTCTTTGGATCTGCATCATATGCCACTCGGGATGTACGGTAGATGATTACATGCTATACCATTTAGATGCACTTGTGGCATCTCTTGGTCTTGATCTATATGGACCATTCAACATTCCAATTAGGAGTTTTGCTTCCATTTGGCGGATACCTTGGATGTTAGTTCCATGTTTTAGTTGGCGAGGATGGACTTATGAGCTATCCCTCGGAGAACTATTGCTACGTTGGATATAAGGGTCCATGATGCATACTACATTTATCCATTTGGCCGAGGAGGACTCATATCTAGCCTTATCATCAACATTGGCTTCTTGCACTTTCCATTTGGCCCTAGGGGATATTCAGCTACTTTCATCATTGACAATGGTCTCTTACACTTCCCCTTTGATCCAAGTGGAAGATTGCTTAGCTTCATCATTGAGGGAGGCCTCATCATTTCCATTTGACCCTAGGTTTCATACTAATGTTATGGTATTTGGGTCTTCCATGACAGTGGCTTATGTCATGATTTTTGGCTTCCATACATAGCCTTTTGTATATGTTTGATTTTTGCATGATCATCCTTTGATTTTGAGGAGGACGTAATTATAGGAGGGGATGGTTTGTAATGAAGCAACAAATTTAGATTAGGTCTAGGACCATGGTCACAGGCTCAAGTATAAAAAGGGGCTCATGGACCACTATTGTATCCTTTGGACATATTATGATATTTGGTCATTTTAACTTTAAGAGCCTCATGGCTTTCTCACTTTGGCTTATGGAAGGCTATTTCCGTCCTCTTGGTGGGAGGTTAACTCACTTAGGCATCATGGTAGTCTGTACGAGATTATCTCCTTAATCTTGTATTAATTCGTGTGATTGTCTCAAATCTCAGCTTGATGAATAGTCCATTTCACAAAATATGACATTTTGACCTTCAGGTGTACACACATGCAACCAATGTTGCACATCTAATTTCTCTCGTCATGTACGTAGAACTTAAATAGTCTCTAGCAAGCCTCTTACACAGGGATATAGCATGCATCTAGATACCTTTCAATTTCGTCAATGATTTTTTTGCCAGAACCATCCAAACCTAATTGAACTTACATTTTCTCCATCATAGCCCTTGTACATATACTTGTAAAGATACTTGAGTGTAGATAATGTAGATAAAATTTCTACATTTATATGTGCATCATACCTTTTTGACAAAACAGTGTTATATGGAACAACCCATCTATAATTAATATTAAAATTATTCACTCTAACAATTCTCTTTCATTTTGCCTCATGTAAACATGATAACCATTATTATCCAGTTGTTTCTTGAATAAAGGAAGAGGGATATTTTTTTTTATCATTTCCCCTCACTCATACAGACACAATTTGGATTAAGGCCTTGCAACAAGGACCATTATTATCCACAATTGTTTCTTGTATAAAGGAACATCGATATTTCTTTGAGCATTTGAAACATCTATTTTTGCATACTTTCAACTATCAAAGTTTTATGCTCTCTCTCTCTCTCTCTCTCTCTCTCTCTCTCTCTCTCTCTCTCTCTCTCTCTCTCTCTCTCTCTCTCTCTCTCTCTCTAATCATAATTTCTATTGTTAAAGAGACCAAAGGTATAAAAGGTAATATCACACTGATAGAAAAAGGTAATATCATCACCGATTGAAAAAGTTAATTAGAAAAATCATTTATGTGTCTCATGACTATTGATACAAATAAATAATTAGAAATAACATTTACGTACTACACGCCTCTAATTTATAATTCATTTTTGTGATTAAAGCTTGAGTTCTATTCAAAGACACTTTAAGACTTGCTATTTCTGTCCCTAGTTCCTCTTAATGACCTCCTAACTTATCTTGTTGCTCCTTTACAATAGCAATTATTTTCTTATAACAACCAACACTAAAAAGTTCCCCTTCCTCTGACGAATCAAAACATGTATTAGTATACATGTCTTCAACAATCCCTTTGATGAGAGGATTGTCGGTATTGGTATATACATGCCTTCAACAATCTCTTTCATGAGATGATTGTCAATAGTAACAAGTGAATCTCTCATTGTGCTATGTTCACCACATTCATTTGTCAAGTGGTTTTTCCAAGGTCACCCAATATACCCTCCACATTAGATATACAAGACTTCATATTGTTGAGATCAAAAGAACTAAGCTCTCTCAAGTTGGGATAACCTTGTCCTTCATCATCTTTTCAATGCATGAAATGCAATTTGTTGACCTTTTAACTTTTCATACTCTTGGAAAAATAACACGTTTATATGCACGCAAGATTGCTTGATCATACAATGAATTCCTCCTACGATGCCTCATTCCACTACGTTGAGACTTTGAAGCAATGGTACCAACATCTTTATCCTTCACTTTCCAAGAACGTTTGACAAGACAATCTTGGCTTTTCATTCTGTTAAATAACAATATTATAATAAGAATAATATTCTCCAATGTATCACATTTGACAACATAATCCCCACTATCCTTTTACTGTTAAAGAATAATATTATAATACGAACAATATTCTCCAATGTTCACTTTCCATTAATATGAAAAATTTCTTAAAACCATTTCATCTATGTATGTAAAAGAACATTAAATCGATAAATAAGATATATAGAATAAATATTTACACTTCAATTTATGAAATCTAATTATTGGCTATAGAAGATTTATTTATAATTTTAAGTTTAACTATAAATTTTCACTTGTACACCCTAAACCTTTCAAACCATTTAAATAAATGGTCACACTTTTAACCCCTCAAATTTATATTTTGTACACACTAAAAAATTTCACTCAAATATATATTTTATACACCCTAAATATTAACTCGAGATTAACAAGGACCACCGACATGCATCAACAACACACACACCTACATCTATGAGACAACAAGCTTAGTGGAAGTGTGTGTTGGTCACAAGTGGAGATGAGATATATACAACAAGCCAAGAGCATGCACAAATAGTGTAGAGCCGCTAAAGGATATACACACATAATGGGAACCCACCTAAAAGATCCTTGTCCACCACCCTCACTTATGTGTTGTCCGCCTAAACATGGGAATTAATAACTTGTTTCAATCATTGTATTTCCTGTAAAATTGCATACTCAAGGGGGAATGACTAAGCGAAGTGAAAGAGCTGGCATCAATGTGTGCTTAGACTAACCTAGATAAAACAATAAGTGGGCGCCCAATGAGTTATTGGGTGTGGATGCCCAAACTTATAAATCTCTTTTATATAAGTGAATTTCTCTAATGACAGAGGGACGTTCCCTTGAGTGTTGATTGAGAGCATGCTCTTTCTCCTTGTTCTCTAGCTCTCTACCCTTTCCACTTACCTTTTTGGTAGTGCTCGTATGCTAGTGAGAGTGTGTGAGTGAGTGAAAGAGAGAGAGAGGGGGGGGGGGCTATTGTGAGAGTGTGCTATTGCTCCTTGTTCTCTAGCTCTCTACCCTTTCCTCTTGCCTTTTTGGTAGTGCTTATATGCTAGTGAGAGTGTGTGAGTGAGAGAGAGAGAGAGAGAGAGAGAGAGAGAGAGAGAGAGAGAGAGAGAGAGAGGATATTATCTTACACGGTGGAGAATGATCTTATAACACTTGGGAGTTCAAAGCTCTACATGGACAACTCTTGTGGTGACAACGAGAGGCGGGTCTTCTCAAGTGCTAGCCAGCATCTTTGTGGTTTCCTCTTCTATACAAGATGACGAGTAAGCAACTAGGTTTCCATCAACACGTGAAAGGTAAGCTCTCTTCACTTGGATAGCCTTGAGCTAGTGAGTGTGGTGTAGTGAGTGTGGTGTAGTGGGTTTGGGATTTCCATTGTAGTGGAAGTAAAGGCCACTATCTCTTTAATCCTTACACACAAAAGATTTTGGATAGCAGAGATGTGTTTGCTAAAATTTCAGACCAGCCATTGGCTGAATTTTTTGGACAGCCACCTTTAGGCCCACATAACATATTTGAAGGAATTCTCCCATTAGGAATTGATGGCACAACAGATTAGCCATCAACTTTGCCTAATGGACAACATCTGGGTGCTCAAAATTATCCCATAAATGAGCTCATTACACCTCTAAATGTAGAGGAAGCAATGGAGGAAGAGCAGATAGCAAACGAAAGAGGCTAGAGTTGTACCTCGTTGGTTGCTCCTGTACCTTACAGGAGAGAAAACTTTCAGTTCCACTTGGTAGTAGGACACGGGCTCACGTAATGGAAGAGAACATGTAGATGTTGCTTGCATGAGTACACTTTGTGATGCAGATGAGCTAGATTCATTTGAAGAGGCTCATGAGGATGAGCATGCAAAATGAGATGAATTCTATCCACAAAAACAACACATGGGATTTGGTAGAGTTGCTTGCTAGCAAGTCAATTGACACAAAGTGGGTGCATTCCTTCCCTTAGTTTTTTCCTTCAAAAGTATCCAAAGTTCACAAAAAGGAGGAGGATCTAGATACCCACGTCGCCAACTTTCAGAATATCTGGCATGCTAATAGAATACCACTTTTGCCTCTAATTTCACGAAGTGGAATACCACCTTTGATGGCCAGGCAACCAATTGGCATGCTCAATATGCCCATAATCATTTTTAAACTTTTGAGAATGTGTGAGATGTCTTCATCACTTTCTAAAAGACAAGACATCCTCATAGGTTCTAGATAAGCTGCATCATCTAGAGTAGAAGAGTTTACCACCAATAGAAGGTCATGTAGCTAGGATACAGTTAGGTTCCGCACTCTCCGAAGTAGGGTAGATAACACAGATCAGCCCCACCAACTAAAGCCTTAATGGGAGTGTTTTCGTCGCGGATTGCACAAAAAGTTAAAATAAGTTCTTACCTTAATGGACCTTATAGTGGGTGGTTTTGATGCAATAGTGGAGGCCACTAGGCGTTCTAAATGTAGTTTCATAAGAAAAGTCTCCTAAGAAGGGAAAGTACAAGCAAGATACACATTCTTGAGATTTGGACCACATGAAGTGGAGGGACACTTCACATGAAGACTTGGATAAAAATTTGCATTCATATTCAAAGCTCCCTAGAACCAAAAGAAGATTATCCAAAAGCTGGATAAGAAAGTGGATGATTGATTATTGGCAGTATTGGCAAAGTTCACTGTATTAGGAAAAATTCAGGCTCCAAATGGGCCCTTTTAGAGCCATTAAAATAATATAAGGCTAGCCAATGAGAGTGCTTGGATTCTAGATCCATGTAACATGGATCTTTTTTGTCAGAGTGGTCCCCAAAATTTTGAGCTCAAAAAAGAGGAATAAAATATATTGGCATAAAACTCAAAAATAGAAGAATGTCAGGCCGCCTGAATACCACCTACCAAAATGTATGTTAGAAGGAATATTAGGAAAAAAGGTCAGACTGATTGAAATCTAGTCTGATTGAAGCCTTTCTCCACAAGTTGAACTTAGTTCTCTTTGTTTCCTGCCTCTCTTACAACGTCACTTATTTTTGCCATATCTACTTCATCTCTTCTTCTTCTCTCAATCTCTTTTTTTATTCCATCTTAATAGTATGGTAAACTTCATTAAGCTATGTTTGCTAATCATGATTTTTATTTGGTTTGTTATGTTTGTTAATTTTCTTGACCATGATGTATGTCATTTGTGAAAACTTAGGGGGCTTTTTGTCAACTCGACTAGAAGGAAAATGGAGTGCAAGGTTCACAACATTTCTTTAAAGTTTTATTTTCGTTATTTAGATTGTTGTTGCTCAATGAAATGGTAATAATGTTCTCTTTTCCCTTTGTAGATGATCTCTAGGAGAAAACAAACTGTGACATTGAAAGTGTGGAGCTTTTCAACAAGAAGGATGCTGATGGTAGTTGGTTACCTCAACGGTTTAGGAAGTCAGATTGGATCACAATGAGACCCAGTACTTGAGGAGCAGTAAAACAAAAAGACATTGGTGATCCTAACAAGCATTGGAAAGGTAGGATTATGGAGTTATGCCAAACGGTGTAATCGAGGACCTTGTGTATCATGTTTATATGCACACAGACATAATGCTACATCACCACAATGAAAGTACAAGATCTAAGACAAATAGTAAGATTCAATAAGTAGTCTTTGTTTTCTGTGTTCAATGCCTAATTGTTTTGTGCTCTATAACTAAGTATTAAAATCTTCTTGTAGCTTTATATCCATTGAATGTGGAGGAGTGGCAGAATGTAGAGTGCATGAGTGGAAGAATTAATGTCTTCCATATAGAGATAGGCACATTGCTATATGATAACCCACTCAGCCATTTAGCAACACATGGAATCTTCTTTTATAATTCCATGTATGTTTTGGCTAATGCAAATGATAATGTTGGTAGACTAGAGTCTATTCCACTACCACCATTGTCTAGCCAAGAATGGGTTTGTTCCTACATAGACATCATTGCAGCATACAAGAATAAGATAAGAATAAATATGCATGCAGCAATGAAACCATCAATAGGTTCTAAGGACATCCATTTGAGTTGGTTTATACCATTTAGCACATTTGCATATATGTTTGCATCATGTGAGAGTGTCAAGAAAACAAAGTCAACATATCAAGTTAGGTCCCTTGATAATGATTGGATGAACCAATTTTTGGGGGAGGGATGGGATGTAAAGAGGACCTCTATAGAAGATGCCATTAAATATAAAGTAATAATACCAAATCAAAACATAAAGTTTGTGTTTGTAGCAAATTTTGTTAGGGTGACATCCGCTACTTTTAAGCATTGATTGTTTTTATGACCAGGTATTTCTTTGGAAGGCAAACATTATGCATGAGATTTTGTTACAAAGGATGGCGACTATGGAGAGGTGTCTAGCAAAGCTTGGATCAAGACATGCGTGATGGAACACACTCTTCCATCATCGATGTTATCATCCAATTAGAAGGTCGAGACCCGTTAGTGGTCAATCTAGAAAGCCATTGGCCATTGGCCATTGGCCTTTCTTAGACAAGAGATCCAATTGATGTGTAGTGATGTACCGAGGGATTTCTATTTAAAGTTAGATGGTAGAAAAATTGGAAGCAAGAATGAAGCTTCCAAAACCTACTCTGTTTGTATCAAACCACATATCCTAGAGGTTATGGAAACCTTGAGATTTTAACCTTTCCATCTATAATAAAACTTCAAGAGTTATCTTTAGTCTACATGATGTTGTATAAATGTTACTTCTTTTTGCATTTTTTTCTTTCTATGGCAACCACACATCTTGGACATCCCTGCTCCTCTACCTTGAAAATGTCTAGATTTCAACATTAAGCCATAATAGGCTATTATTTACATATGTTACTTTGAATTCTACATACAAGCCCATATTAGTGCAATATAGACCTTGTATAGTGCAAGTCAGTACAATGCGATATAAGGCCTCTCCTTGTCATCGTCCAATGTAAATCGTGTTGTAGTGACTTGCAATATACAAGGTCTTTTTAGCTTGAATATAGAACCCTATTCCATATCTCTATCTCATAGTCGTGTTTGCTTAAATTTTAATAATGTAAACTTAGTATAGCTTGAATTCGGAACCGCGGAGAACGAAAGGAACATTTAATGTAAAGACATTACCGTAAAGCGAGTTCTCTTAGAGATCATCATTGCAACATGGAGATACAAAAATACCTTGTTAAAATTTGACACGACAAAATTTTGAACATGTTGAGAGTAGTTAATACAAAGAATTTACACATTGTCAATATAAATTTACACATTGAATCAAAAGTGAATGGGCTAACATAGAATATTATCATTGGTAGGGGAAGCTGCTCTTGCCGTGGGGGGAGTGCTCTTGTTGTGCTTGCTCCCTCTAAGGGGATGGCGAATCTCTCCACTCTCTATCACTTATCGTTTATGGATGATGTCGTGGGCGGCATTAGTCTTGGCCGTTGTGGGGAGGAGGCACAAATGCATATGGCATATCAAGCTATCGTTGCCTAATATTGTTAATTAGAGTCTCAATTGTTGTGGCCCTATATAGTTGTACATCCAAGTCTGTATAATCCGATAGTCATAGATTCTACACACGAAAAATTACATATGTGCTATCAGTGAATGTACAAAGAAACTGAGCTATCATTAGAAGAAGAAGTGCATGCCTACATTTTCTAAGGGCAATGCCAACATTGCGTGCAGCAGCAACATGGCATTGTAGCATACTCTCCGACCATAGCTAATGCCATCTTGTTGCTCTGGGACTCTACATCTAATGATCTCCATGTTGAATCTAAAATCTTCTCCTAGTTAAGGGCCTCAATACTAGTTATTAACTTTCTAATAGATCTGCACACCATTTTTCAATTGTCACAATAATCTCTCTCTCTCTCTCTCTCTCTCTCTCTCTCTCTCTCTCTCTCTAAGTAATATAAAAAATGATCATGTGGACTTACTACCTCACGTTGCCATCATGAAATCATGTAGTTGAATTGGCAAGATAGCACCACTTCACCTTAGTATCTATAATAATCAAACTCCAGTGTCCACTACAAAATTCAATAAACAATATAAGATGGTAAACCTAGTATCTATGGCAGAATACCAAAAGTACAATTTAGGTCACATGACACTTACGCTCATGGTAGGCCATTACAAAGATCTGGGCATGGTCCAAATCTACGTGCCTAAACCATGGACAAATATCCATGTAGGAAACTTCCTCTGAAACCAAAAGCAGGGATATAAGAGAATCCAAAATATATACCCTGCCGTTGAGTATCCCGTGGTGGCAGATTTGATAAAACCAGACTGCACAGATAATTAGCATCGTATTACTTCAAGAAAGAATAACACAGTTTAGGGCATGGCACATAACAAACCTTAAAACAGCCTGCATAACTCTGTCATTGACCTCCTTGTGCATTCTGGATAACACCTCAATCTCTTCCACCTCAAAAGGGAAGTATTGAAGAGTGTCTTGCACACCGACAACCTCACAATGAAGAAGGGAGCAAAATAACTCAAAGCCTAGACATTAGAACTATGCAATTCTTTAAATGTAGCTTCTCTCCTTGCCCTTTCAATTCTGTCCATATCAGCCTCCCTATTTTTGACTTCATCGTTAGCCTTTTGTATGTTTTTCCATGTGTCATGCGAATGACTGTCCTTAGTCTCTTCAATGACAGTACTATGTCCTTTCCTGCAAGGGGATCTCTAGGATATCTTTCATCCTTGTGTCAGTGAGGCTCACTGGCTCTAGGGTCTTCTCATATCAAGCCGTAGAGCAAGTACATGTCCTTTGACATTACTGCTACTCTGTATGCATGGGCAGCTAGAACGTAGTTGTCCTCAAAATGATCAATGAGCCAATCTTTAGTAGCCTCATGCACACCCCAACACTGAGGCCTACCACCAATGCACATCATAGCGGTTCCTTTCACAAATAAATCTTACAAGGTGCTAGAATGGGAGCTTTGGAATGGCACATTGCATATGCCTCTAAACCTTTCGCAGCTAATGTAGGACGGAGCTGTGCTGCTCATACCTTCGAGTCCTCATTGAGCGAAGGCTAGAAATATTCTTCCTTGGTCCATCTTTTTGAGATTTTTGCCCTATTTCGGGATCCTTAGATGATGAGACCCTCGTTGTCGTCTTTGTTCGCACCATCTATAAAAGATTTAGACGGATGGCTCAAACGACTAAGCAGGAAAATTTTTGGATAAATATCACTACAATGCAATATACAGAAAACAAATATACGTGTTGTATTGAATTCGTGTTAAAAGAAACTCCAACACATAAAATCGGCTCAAAGGAACAATAAGGACACATTTGGAACAAAACTCACTAAAACGCGATAAGGGGACTTCCGTTACATTGAATACGCCATATCACGTGTACTGCATTCACAATCAAAGAAACTCCAACATGCAAAATAGGCTTAAAGGACCGCTAAGGATAATTTTTGAACAAAACTCACTACAACGTGATAAGAGGACTTCAAACACACTGAATCCCCCATATTACATTGTACTGCATTAATGAAAGGACCTCCAACATGTAAAATAAGTTTAAAGGACCACGAAGGATTTTTTTTAAAACAAAACTCACTACAACGCAATAAGAGGACTTCAAACACACTGAATCCCCCATAGCGTTGTACTGCATTAACAATCAAAGAAACTCCAACACACAAAATAGGCTTAAAGGACCACTAAGGATAAATTTTAAACAAATCTCACTACAACGTGATAAGAGGACTTCAAACAGACTCAAGCATTGTACTGCATTCAAAATCAAAGGAACTCCAACACGCAAAAAAGGGTCAAGTGACAAACAATGAAAACATATACGATAAAATTCACTACAACACGATAAGAAGACATCAAACACGTAGAATGTTCCATATCGCGTTGTATTGAATCAACAATGAAGCAAACTCAAACATGAAAAATTCACCCAAATACAATGCGATATGCAAACAAACAACATATTCAAACCAGTAAATCACGTTATGTTGCATTCTAAATCAAAGAAACACAACAACATATTTGGATTCAATGCACTACAACGCGATGGGAAGAGTTCCAACAAATTGAAACTCCCATATCACGTTGTATTGACTTTATAATGAAGGAAACTCCCTCGGGAGTCCACATAGAAAAGGAAGAAGAAGACATGGTGCAAGTCAATAAACATTGTATTGAGAAATGTACACTTACTCGTCCAGAGGATGTTATCCACAAAGGGATGAAATGGTGTAGACGACGGAGAGTAGATCACAGTGACGAAGATCGATCAAAAGAAGTTGTTGTTTACACAGAGCTTGATGCTTTATTCGATGATTTAGGGTTCAACAGAAGAGGTCCCACCTTAAGTAAATGTGACGTTGCATGATGACATTGGCATTAAGTACATGTGGGTAGGCAATGATGACAATCGAATGCATGAGTGTCACTCGTGTGAATGAATGTGGACAACCGCCAATGAAATCCGCCATGTGTAAAGACCATCGGGTAACGCACGCACTCCCACATGCATTATTTATAGCGTGAGTTTCAAGCACACTTGGCTTTTTTTTGGTGTAAATATTTTCTCGCTCTTGCTTGCTCCTCTCCGATGGTGCGACCGGTGTTTGCAATTCTCCTTATCTTCTCAGCACTGATCCGTGAGACAATCTCCAAGCTTAAGGCGATTTTAAGGTCAGTTGAGTTCTCAAGTCTTATCGGTCTTAAAATGTTCATTTTCGTATGATTGTGAGCACCATTCCTTCTTTTCCTATGCAAATCATGTATAATTGATAAATAATTTTGAGTTTCATTATAACGTGATGTAGGGCTTCACTCGAGAATGTCCACCCAAAATGAGGCTGTACTAACTTGCGTTATACAAGTTCAGTATAGAATTCGAAAAAATATGGACGATCTCCGGTCCATACTCTCGTTTTTAGAAGAAATTACTTTGAGCTTTAGTACAACACGATGTAGGGCTTTTCTCAAGAACGTCCACCCTAAATTGCATTGTACTTACTTACATTATACAAGGTCAGTATAACACGAATTCGAAACCATATGGGAGATCGCCAGCCCATAATCTCATTCTTAGAAGCCACTTTTTAGTATTCTCTACATATTTGCTCAATATAGACCTTGTATATTATCATTCAGAACAACGCGATAGAAGGCTTCACTCGCTAACATCCACCCTATATGGTATTGTGCTGACTTGCTATGTAGTTAACAATCATTTTGGCAACCTTTTTTTGCTTGTGGATGCATCCTTTTGAGATTGAGGTCGAGCCCGATACCGTGTTTGAAGAAACCCCTAATGAGAAATTATTCGATTTCCTTCACAAAGTCGGCTAGCACCATCTCCAACCTCATATTTCACGTATGTTTTCTTGCAACATCTCCATCGAGAGTATGATATTGTCTGGATGCACATATCTCCGAGAGAAAGAGCAGTAATACCAGGGGACATCTTCGAATGATGTAGTCATCCTGGATAATGACAATATTCAGTGCATGTGGAGGATCTTATTTCTGCCACATCCTCAAGAGATAAGGTGAACAGGGATATTTCAAAGGTGTTGGGGGATAAGAAGAAGACACATAAGTGCCCAGTACACAAGCGCAAATGTCATCTTGTTGACTACCACTACAGGCTTATTTGCTATTTGCATCCATTGCTTGAGAATGAGAAAGGTTTAATAGAAGGAGATGAGGAAAGGTCAGAGGAACCTTTAAGAGCAGAACAGTTTTTACGAGGTTGCAGAGGAGATAGACTTGGCCGCGGAGAGGGAACTCAGTGAGTAGTTTGATATTGATGCCCTCAGAAGAGAAGGCACCCAAGTTGTTACAGCTTTGCTGATGAGGAGCCCACTGTGGTAGAGAAAACAAGGCACGTTCCAACCTCAGTCCTCCCCATGTTTCCAATAGGTGATCACCAGTATGTCCTCTTAACAGATATTCAAGCTTTGTTTAACATCAGGGAGGACTACTATCTCGTCATCATTGCACAGAATCTTGAAGAAGATGATGATTCCATCAATCCAAGTGTGGATAGGTATCTTCTACTGGATTCAAATGTCAAGGATAGTGAGTACCATACTCTTGCTCCGATATTATCAATGATGTATAAGAATGCTTTGTCACTATGAAGCCAACCTTCCCACTGAAGAGGAATTTCAAGATGTTCAACAGAGCGAAGACTCGATAGTCCACAAAGGGAAGAGGAGTCTTCAACTGTCCCAGCTGTCGAGTCATCAATCAACTTATGGACGAGAATCAGGTCTAATTATAATAATTTTGAATATCGTGATGAAGCTTCTAGATATTGCATTTGTTTTATTAGGTTATGGCCAACTTTGTTTTGTAGAGTTGGTGGTCTATGAGGATGATATTCTCGTGCGCGCATCAGGATCACGAGTGGGAGGACTTGGAAAGGACTCAACGTTGGGCGAGTACATTAATAGGCTTAAATTTCCAGAGGTCATTATCTTCTACAAAAAGTTATCAAAGGACATAGATGGCTTCCCATTGTTTGCGATCAAGACATTATCTAGATGTCTTGGGGGATACCCCGTCAAGTGGAATGCAAACAAAATCATGCTTCTCGAGAAGCAAGTAGCAGTACTTAGCCTACACTGCATATGGATTAACATGTGGGATCATGGATCCCAAGATGTTAAGTGAATATGGCAAAAGGGAGCTTCTCAAATTCAAAAGACCGAGAGTTTCGCTAGTTCTACGATTGCAAGATGATGCCGAGCCATCTACAAAGCTTCACACACTAGAGGATGCTAGTAGGTAGGATTAGGAGTAGCATTAGAATCCTATCCATGTAAAAAAAATCACTTTTTTATATAATACAATGACACTTGTGGAGTATGGCCTTTTTTTATTTGGCTCTATTATATCCATGTTTTTAATGTCTAAAAGTTTGAAAGTTTGAAGGTATCCTTGGGAGGTAATGAGTATAGATAGAGAAACATAAATTGAAACGAATCAAAATTTTATTCAAGTCACTAATTTGATAATTTTCAATATCCAAAGCATTAAGCCGCATGAATTCAATGTGTTCTATCGGCTTTGGATTCTTTCTCCTCTATCCTAACTGCAATCTTCTTATACCACCAGATGAGTAATTTTCTCAATGCACTGACTTCATGGATTCCACCACCATGCAAGGTAGCCTTCTGAAACCCACAATGAGCTTGCCAATGTGCTCCATGCCTTGGGTCAGCCAGATAGCTAAGCTTCTCGGATTTGCAAAGTAGGGGCCTTGAGTCTCCAAAATGTGCTAGAATAAAAGTGACAATAGCATATGCACATTGGTTATTTTCAATAAGAATCGCTAAACAACATAAGAACATACAAAATTGTGTTACGCTACTTGATGTTACTTGTAAAATGTAGTCATAGCTTCTTTAAAGTCATTGGCATATCCTTCATTGAATGTCATTTTTTGTAGAAGTGTAGCAACCTTATCAAAGGAAATCCATACATTAGCCTTTGCAATTCTAGTCTCGCCATTATTACTCTATGATCTGGGACAACCATGTGTAACTTCCTCCATGCCTCAAACTTCCATGGTTGAAGAACTAATAAATGGCCTTCATGGTTCCTTGGTGGTGACAAAAATTTTCTAGCCTTGGCTCCACCAATACTTGGTTTGCATGGCACATTGGAAACTTGCACACCTGACCTCTTCTCATCTTTCTTGATTTCCACTTTCCCTTTGTGTAGACCCACCCATGAAAGAACCTCCTCCACTCTCTTACACACTGCTTGGGTCTCTGACATTGGTTGTATCTTATATGCAAAACATATATATTCATAAACCAAATTTTCCACAATTTTACAAACGGCATGTAGTGTACAAGGATGGTTTGTGTTAAAGGAATGTCAACTATAGGGTCCCACTTGAATCCACCCTAACCATTTTTCTTTTATCCCATATGAATTGATCACGAGTTGGTGCACCATCCTTCCTAGTATTCATATTCCATGCCTTTTTTCCATTCTTACCCTTTTTCCTTGAGCGCATGAAATACAAGCAAGAGAACTCTACAAGTGGAGCATTTGAGACACCAAACATGCACTTTAGTGTCTTTAGATCACTTGCAAGATGCCATTCCACTGAGTAGTCTCCAAAACCATCCACACGTAGAATTTCACCTGCTTTTTGACATTGAACCACATTAGGAATCTCTGTTAGATTGAAAAACATCTTTAGGATCTCATGGTCCTCTTTTGGAACCTTGAATGTTGCAAGCCACCAGATTTTGTTTTCAGATTGAACACTGAAGTACTGAGAATCACCTGGCTTTATGGAAGGATCCAATGCCATGTTCATCAATGTCAGTGTGCCACCACATTCTTGAACATACATATCATAGAGTACAAATTTCAGTGTGCCACCACATTCGTGAACAGACATATCATAGAGCTTCACCATTGCAGCTTGCAATTTGCACAGATCCAAGACAAAATTGTTGTTCGGATTCAAATCAAAGGTCACTTCTTTAGCATCATAATACTTGAATACATGTGAGTGAACTATGTGTTTCGGCTCACCAATGAGTTCAAGGACATTGTTATTCAATTGTTGCCTTGCCTTTCTAACACTATAAGGGCACGACGGCAGAGTTACCCTTTGGTTTTGCAGCAAAGACAAAACCCGCATCCATTTGTCTGTACATCATTGCATAGGATTATCTACTTAAACCAATTTTGTTTCAAATACCTTAAGCTTCAGTTTGCAGTAAATGCTTTCTTTACATCTTGCAATCGTGCATGCACGAGATCATCACTAATTGTTCTAAACTTTGAATAAGAAAGTGTAGACTTCACCATCTGTCTTGAGAAGACTTTTGTGCTCCACTGTCTTGTTTAAGGTTCTTCATCTTATCAGTCTCGGCATGTATATGGCGTTTGTAGTTTCCACTATTTTTTGACAATGCAGTAAGTGGTCTTTGTTCTCTTACTCGTTCACGTGCATCTAAATTAGAGGTGGGCCCATGTTTGATTGTCTTGTCTAACACCCCTTCTAATTTATTATTCTTGGCCTCTAGATCCTTTGCCTTTTGATCTAATTCATGGTCCTGCAAGTGCTGAGCATGAACAACTTCTACCAACTCATTGTATATATTCTCCTTATTAGATAGTCAAGCATTTAACTACTTGATCTGAGATTCCTTCATCATTAGCATCCTTTGTGACGATATCCAAATGCTTTGCACCTGACTAGCAAGCCTTGTGTAACCAAGCAAGTCATCATTGCCCTCATAAATATATTAGTCAAAGAAGTTAGGCCTGAAAATTTAGGTGGCTGTTGGGTTAAGGAATCAGGTGGGTAAATTGATCCTTCCACCCATATATCAACATGCTTTCTCCCTAATTCCCTGGCTTGTTGCATTACATAAGGTTTGACCTTAGAAGCCTCTCTTCTAAGGTTTGACCTTAGAAGCCTCTCTTCTCTTATAGAGAGGAGCATACTCATTATCCAAGTCCACATGTATACATCGCTTCTTAGAATTATCTTTGATGTTCTACAGACCACAAAACAATACTGAAATTTCAACTAACTCCTGTATTTGCAAAAATATATGGTGTAGTAAAACATTATCATTAATTTCAGACACTTGCATTTCAAATAACATAAAAAATAATGTCATACCTCCATTGAGCACTGTAGAAACACTTCTTGATGCCCTTGTTGATGCAATAACACTTCTTGGTAGTAGCAAAATAACACTTCTTGGTAGTAGCAAAATAATCGAATGTTAATGCCCTTGTTGATGCAATAACACTTCTTGGTAGTAGCAAAATAATCGAATATAGAAAATCAATAAAGGCAAATATGACTTTTTGGTTCCACTTGAAGGCACCAGAAAGCAAAATCTCTCTTCATTGTTGTCCATGAATAAATAGTATGTGAGAAAAGAAGAGATTCAGGTGAAAGCTTAGAGGCTTCCTTGAGAGATTGAAGATTTGAATGGAGGAAATTCAAATGGAGAAGAGTGACTATTGAATTAGTAAAACTCGCCCAATAAAAACCCCCATAACTTCATGAAAATGCACTAGAATAGAACTTAAGCATGTTTAATTGCATTGAAAAAAGAACTTTGCATAGTACTAAGTTCGCTTCCGAAGATGTATTCGAGATCTTTTAAAAAATGCCCCTATTTCCAATCTTCTAATTCCATGTTGTAATTATGTCAGAAATATCCTCGTACTTGTTTTCTTACTTTATAGAGTACTAGCTTTTCACATTTATGAATTTCCACTCACATTAGGTTTAAATTATGTAGAATTTAAGAACATTAGGATAAAATAAGCATTGAATCTCTTTAGAAAATATGAAAAAAGGTGAATTTACATTCGAAAAGAAGAGAAAGAAACCCAATATAATAATATTATTTTTACACTTTTATGGGATTCCAGGAGGAGAGAGAAAGCCCTTAAAGGGCCCATTTGGAGCCTGAATTTTCCCTAATTAGTAGAGAAAGTGCAAGAGAAACTGGATCTAGAGTCCAATCGGATGTCTGGTGCACCAAGTGCTCCAATCAAGGTCATAGCAGGAAGACTATAAGTCAACCCATATGATGTGTGCAATATGCTAGACCACTGCTCATGTTAGTAAGGCTTGTGGGTAGTATAATAGCCAAGTTCATTGTTCACAATGAGTCGTGGAGTATAATCAACAATTCTAATGCAGCAAGTGAATCCTATTAATTTAGTAAACATCAACCTAGAACCGTATCGTTTGTACGGTGAGGTAGACCGGGGAATACCCAAAGGCACTTTCAATGTTATTACTGTAAGGCTCCAGGGTACCAAAAGTTAGATTGTCCAATTTGACAACATCATCAACTAGAGCTACAATAGAAGTTTGCTGCCTCTGAGGTTGACTCTTGTAATAAAAGGCACTTTCAATGTTATTATTGTAAGGCTCCAGGGTACCAGAAGTTAGAATGTCCAATTTGACAACATCATCAACTAGAGCTACAATAGAACCCATTCAAACATTCATGCATGCATGCATGTATGTATGCATCTACATACATTCAAACATACACACACACACACACATACATAAGGATGAGGAGATAGAGGAGAGAGAGAAGAAATACTAGCCTACATTGTAAGCTTGATTCACCATTATATCTCCTTTGTGTGTGTGTGTGTGTGTGTGTGTGTGTGTGTGTGTGTGTAATGAAGTGATTTTAGGTGCACATGGAGGATGGGCCTAGGCACGTGGGGCTTAGGTTCTTACACATGTGGGCACATGGGCCTTGGGACTATAAAAGGCACAAGCCCTAGGATCATTGTACATAATTATTACTTTTTGACATAATATATACTTTATCTTTCTTCTTGCCCAAGCTTCCATGGCTTTCTTCATGAACCTATGGCTACTCTAGGCATTGAGAAGCAACATATGTCAAATCCAACCATTGAGTCTAGTTGTGAGCACTCCAATCAATAAGTTTTATTCTCTCTCTAGATCTCTTTTTTGTATTACTATCAACGCTTCGTTTAGATCCTTGCTTAGCGAATGATTAGTGCTTAATCATTTTTAAATAAGATTTTACATAATTTTTTAGATTTGCTTTGACCTTTTGTTGAGAGTGGATTAGCATTGGGATTAATGTTAATCATTTTTTAATATATGCTAATCATATTTTTTAGAAACTTTAATCTTATTTTTTAATTATCTTCTTTATTAGAGTTTTTTTACTTTACCATAATCTTGTATCAAACCTTAATTCTAACACTTTATAAACCCTAATTTTACATGTATTATAGCAAACCCTAGAACCTACAGTTTCTTCAAAATTTTGAGGGATTTCTTATTTTAGTGAGATATTTTCAAAGACCTTTGTTCTTGTGTAAACCTTGATGGAGAAATCAAGAAAATTGGTTGTTGTACAACTTGTTAGGAGATTTTGGAGTGTTGATTACAAATCTTGATCAAGAAAGTGTGTAGACTTGAAGTTCCTTTGCAAATCAATTTACAACAAAGTTTGGGATTTCAAATAGTGAGTAAGTGCTCAAATATTTCAATCCTTATCATTTCCTTTACTATTTTTCTTACAAGAAATCATTATTATGTAAGAAGTTTGTAAACAAAGCTTGCACAAGGACAAAACATGTAGATTAGTGTTAATCTTGATAAAGTTTGAGCAAATACACTAAGGGAAAGTGCTATGAAAACATTATTTGGATGTAAAAATAGTGGACATCAATGTTTTGGTACAGACTTCATGAAGACTAAGGTGTTATAGAGTAACTCTTGGTTATTCATGGCCATGCTTGGCAACCTTTGAGGTAAAATTCGAGCGTCATTCTCAGTTGCATGAGTGTGTTGATAAACGTTGTTGTATCAAAGAGCAGCATAGAAGGGCCATCGTTATGCACTTATTTTCCAGCATTAATAGAGAATCTTTCATCAAGAAACATGACTAGAGTATACAGTAAGGAGGAACGTTAAGGATCTTTTATCTTTGATCTCAACAACTTTGAAACCTGCTCTCATCTCATCTCATCATCAATATATAGGGAAAGGATCTTGAACCGCAACTTTTTAATGCCATCTTACTTTAATCGACTATAACAATTAAAAGGGTAATTAACTATATCGGGAGCAGTAGGTTTTAAACTCTTTCTGATTACGCAACAAGAAGTAGCAAAGATGGTGTTACAAAGTTGCTCAAGTGACCTCCTTACACAGAAGTGATTAAATCCTTCTTGTAAGATCATCAACTGGCACGGCACATAAATGGCTTACACAGAAGTGATTAGCTTTTGCACACCCACACAGAGTGAGTTGTACACAGGGGGGGGGGGGGAGCACTTATCAGAGAGAGAGAGAGATCTAGTTATAATAGACAAAGCTATAGATTTCTCAATTCGCAGACAATCAAATGATCCAGACGATCAAATAATCCGATGAACACATGATCCCCTGCAAGACAGTCCAGATGATGAACCAATGCAGATCCCCAACAATCCAAACGATCCCAGCCAAAGATGATCGAATGGCTGGCTCTTTTTTTGAAACTTTGATGACAGGCTTCTTTTACTCTACTGTACGTCATCTCGTTTCTTACAATTAAGACATCACAGAAACTCGGCCTTCTTTCAAGGGTACTAGTAGTAGTAGCCTTTACATGAGTGCATGATTTTATAGGCTTGGCGTACTTTGCCTTCCTAGTAGCGAGCTTGGAACTCTCATGGGCGGTGGGCTCTGCATCGTCACGCAGATCTCACACTCTCACACACACACACACACAGATGTATGTATGTTTATTTTTTTATTTAAATGTATATGCCTATGTCTATGTATGTGTGTGTGGGGTGTGTGTGTCTATATATATATATATATATATATATATATATATATATATATGCATGTATATGTATTGATATGTATGTATATATGTATGGATATGTATGTTTATATATATACACACACACACATTTATGTGTGTGTACATGTATGTGTGTGCGTGTGTGTATTGCTAGTTTAAAGCATATACAATATCTACAGATGAATAGTTTTGTGTGTGTGTGTGTGTACATGTATGTGTGTGTATGTGTGTGTGTGTATGTATTGCTAGTTTAAAGCATATACAATATCCACATATGAATAGACAAAACTAGTTATACCATCTTGATTTAAAGAAATATTATACATGAAACAAGTTCAATTATGAGTCATGTACATTTTAGGGTCAATGATGACAAGTTGCATCTAGTGGAAATAAAATTAAAATAGCAAGGGAAGCTTGTTTGAAATGAACCGCAAGAGAAGAGAAGGTAGGTCCTGTTACCTACATCCATACAAACAGACAAAACAATTTGTTAGCTTAAATGCATATTACAGGTGTCAATGGACCTATCCACATGTTCTAGATGTCACCCTATCTCCACAAGTTAAAGATAAAAAAGCCTAACCAAGCTAAATTGTGTAAGTCCAAGCGGCACTTAACACCGCACTGATACATCCAGTTGTTATATGTTTATCCAACAAAAACCATTAAATTTATGTTGAAAGAACCTCCATTTAGCAAGTTCATTAATATCTTATGAATTTTTTATGAGTCCTACTTGGAAGGATGACCTCAATAGAACCAGATCAAATAGGTGAAAGGGGAGTGTACTTCCTCTCAATAAGAGTAGACCAAGTGAGCTGAAGATAGCAAAGTAGTCATTGCTATGTAACTAGCAAACCTCCATACAATTTCTAAGGAGTAGCACCCCTAGAGCTAAACCTTGTAGGTTTTGATAAGATGTTACTATTTGAAACAGACTCTACAAACTCAGTAAGACTGTCATAATCTCCGTAAGGCTGTAAAAACACTTGTGAGTGAAGATCTAGAGATTGTTAAGTCAAGTTTAAGTCAAATAGCATCAATTGAGACTCATTCTTGTCCGACAGGGTCAAGTGAGTCAGAACCCATCAGCTGAGCGTGTGGAAGAATAGAGTTGATCTTTTTGGGTTGAGAGAAAGCTGTTTTGGGTTTAGTTTGACAAACAAAAGTCAGTCAAACAATTTGTGGGCTAAAGAATATCTAATAGAGTCAACTGGAAGATAGATGATGTCGGTTTAGGGATTATAAGCCTGAATCTTTGTGAGATTTAAGGTTTTGGAAGGTTTTTAAGCCTTAAGGATACATAAGAGGAAATATCTGAGTCAGATCAATCAGCTGAACCAAGTGTAGGACTTAGGCAGTCATCATAGTTGAAGGTTAGCTAAAGTGAGGTAAGAGACTATAGTGTTTAATCTTTGTAGGATCTGAAGTGTTTGAAGGTCTCTGAGTGTGAAAGGACACAAAGGTAAGGAGATCTGAATCAGCTGAGCCAACTGAATCAGTTTAGTCAGATCTGAGTCAAATAAGAGTCACTAGAGGACAACTGACATATTTAGTAGGTTCCTAGAGCTAGAGATTTGAGGATTGAAGATTTGAGGATTGAAGATTCTTGGTTCTAGAGGAAAAAATGAGGGTCTTGAGAACAAGAATCTGACACAGGTCAGTAACAACAGTTAGCTGAATCAGTCTATAGTCAAGTAGTGGCTAGCTACCTGCGGAGAGTCAACTCGGGTGAGTTTAGGTCAGCAAGTTGTCAGAGAAGGTTAGCTGAGGAGATAGGGTTGAAGATCAGGGTTGTTCTGAGTCGTATCTAGCCTAAGAAGGCTTTTTAGAGAATCAGTTGATTCAAGTTGAGGAGAGTAAGGTGTCAGACTGTATCAAAAGAGATTCAGAGGATAGGTGTAAATCTATTGTGTGCCCTGGGCTGGGTAGCTCATAACCATCTGTAGTTTATCTTTAGTATGAGCAGATGTAGTCTAAATAGAGTGATGATCATGGAAACAATGAATCCATGTTCATAACCATGTGTGTTCATAGTTCAAAGCAACACTCTTTCATTTTTCTCAAATACTTACCATGTAGAATAATCAAAACAAAGCTTTGACCCAGCAATATTCAGAGCTAAAACACAAAATAATGCCCATGAATATAGTTCCATAGATTCTTGCAAAATCCCAACTTATTCAGGTATGAAAAAATAGTGTTTTTCTTCTTAAGTACTTGTGTACCTGGTGTAGAAGGACCCCCTGCAGAGGCAAGGGTGAGAGAAATCATGTAATGCTCAATAAGAAGACAAACAGGCTAAGTGAGTTAAAGAACCCACCTCCATTCTAATATATGGGTCATGATTGAGGTAGAGTGGAGGAGTATTCCATCTTTCATCAAATCACCAGGTGCCGTAAGAACGTTGCTGCCCACCACCATGCCTTGAAAGATTATGATGAATAATCGTGTACAGAGGCGCAACAGAGTCGAAACAACCCATAGGCAGCAGGTGCCACAAAAACATAATTTCCCCCACCATCCCTTGTAGGATTATGATGAACATTCGTGTACAAAGGCGCAGTACAAAGGCGCAGTAGAGTCGTCACAACCCATAGGTCCAATGTGAAAGAGTTGTAGAAGCAAAGAACCCTAGTAAAGTAGGCTATCATGGAATTTGTGCCATTACATGTGTCATATGAGCACAAATGGAGTAAGTGTGTGTGTGTGTGTGTGTGTGTGTGTGTGTGTGTGTGCCGACCCCAACCAGGCACTATACTCAGTAGGCCCTTAATTTAAGTCGTGGGGCTAGTTATTTAGGGCCAGAGTGTTAGTCATTCAGTAAGTTTATAACATCATTCTTTCTGAACCCATTGTTACAGAATTTATTTATGAGTTTAATCAAGTCTTCAAACGCCACAAATGGTTCATAAGAAGAGTAAATAATCAAATGGAATGTTCCAATGATTGTGTTAATTGCTTGAACATAACATTGAGTAATATCCGCAATATATATGTTAGTGATTTGATTCGGTAAATTCAAAAGTACCTCTATAGCGTTTTTTCGTGACCCAAAAAGGATTAGTGTTTATACCAAGAAATTCTCTAATTTGCCTTTATTTATCAGCATAAATTTCATGAAAGTCAGCAAGGACCAAATTGAGGGATTTAGTTATTAGGTTTATTACATGGTGAATAAACATGAGGAGGCATTTGAGATCCATCTAAATTTATGTTTGTGGATTTCAAAGATATGAAACAAAATAGGTAATCATGTATTAGACATTGGGATTCTCATCCCTTGTAGCCCTTCAGCCAGATGTTGTGCATCTTCAAATGGTGTGCCCGATAGTTGGTAAAGCTCTTCAACTTTTAGTCTTGCCAAACCCGCCCTATATGCTAGTTGTTTGCATATAAGTAACACATTGTGGGATGCTTTGTCCAACCCAAATCATAAATTTATCCATAATCTTGGATAAGTTTATTAGGATGTCATGTGTCATCCAATCGGATTCATTATCCACCCAGTTGCATGGAGTAATCTTCCATAAATATAAATGGAAGACTCTGGGCTATGTCCTGATGGACATTATACTCCAATTGGAGTCTTTTGGCAATGTCATCCAAGAAATCAATTAGTGCTGCAATGGCCATATTTAGGTTAAGTGGTTCAAGAGGAATATGGTTTAAACCTTTACTAAATAATCTCCTAATTTTGGTATTTGTGATTATCCTAAGGTTAGGTGTCCATCATGTGTGTGTGTGTGTGTGTGTGTGTGTGTGTGACCAATCAAATGATAGGATTTGAAGGAGACTACCTAAC
Source organism: Cibotium barometz (assembly GCF_041138505.1). Taxonomy (NCBI): domain Eukaryota; kingdom Viridiplantae; phylum Streptophyta; class Polypodiopsida; order Cyatheales; family Cibotiaceae; genus Cibotium; species Cibotium barometz. Next base: position 56,877,750 of record NC_141062.1, read on the forward strand.
GGGAAGGTCTCTGGGTTGATCGAGGGGAGAATCTTCCTACAAGTTTCTTTATCTTGAAAACAGGCTAGAACATGTTGACATGCCCTTGTCTGAAAGATCCCTGCTCCCTCCGCGCAAAGAATTTGGGGGTGCTAGCAACGGAAGTAGCACTTCTTGCGTGGGGCAGAGCTTCTCACTCGAGGCCTCGCCCACGGATATCCGGACAAGAGACTAATCCCTCGGTTCTTCCAAAACCGAACCCGAAAAAACTTCCCTCGTCCAGAAAGCACGGGCGATTCCTCCATGATATTTTTATTCTAACGTAGTCAAGGTCATCACTAACCAAACTGATCCGACCAAACCCATAAGTCACATGGTCAGATCAAGGAAAAGACTTGCACTTGGATCATAGAGACCAACGCTTTTTTCCTCATCGAGAGGCACAGCCGTTGATTCTTTTCCATAGAACAAGGACTGTCCGGGATCTACTTCATCTATCGTACCGTAACAGAATTGAGTCGCATTTTAGGGATCCATCAGTCCAGCCTATGGGTTAGCCAGCCGCCCAACCACTGTAGTGATAGAATCCGTTTAGAAATTTGGTTATGTTTTGTCCCGGGTATCAGGGAAAAGAGTTCCCAGGCCCCCTAGCTGGCATTTCATGCAAACTTCAAGATAGTCACACCACTTACACACCCAACATGAAATTGCCTGTTTCACAGATTCAGCTAACTTTAAAACAATCTTTTAATGAAATCATAGTATCACTGATCATAATCCTCCAAAATATTCGGTTGAATTCTAGTTTCCAATCATTCCTTTATCGGTGTACCTATGGCATCATTGGCAACCAGAACGCTCACCACCTGTCCACTTATGTGCCTTTTCAATAGTTCCTAGCTCATAGTACTCGGAAATATATTCACTTATAAAAATCCAGATGGACTCTCCGTTGAAGATCAACAAGATCAACTAACAACAGATCCATATAAAAGAGCCATGGACTCATCCGTTGAGGACCATCAAGGTCAATCAACCATATCCATGCCCGAATTCAGAGAACAACTCTTACTCCTTGTTCCAATATCTTCCTCGACGCACGTGTGGGTATCTTCGGTGACCCAGAGCCCAAGCACCGTATGGTCAGCACCCTTTAGGATCCTTCGCAGGTCACCTAGCGCTTCACTCATAGGCCTCTTTCTTGGTCCCTCATCCACCGTATCGGAAGCTCACCATTTAAATCGAACTGAGGCTGGTCAAGACCTCGACCGACCTTACTACACGAGACGTCCTCTGTTGACTCTCCGTCAGCTATTGTAACTTTATCACTTAGGTCTCCACGATCTCATTCACAAGACAGTCAAAATGCTCAAATATCATGGAAATTTCTCTTTTTATATTTAATTACTTGAATTCTAAATGTCATGGGAATTCCTCTTTTATCATCAAATAAATTTATCTAAAATTTCTCTTTTCTTTAATAAAAATATCCATTAATTCAATATGCCAAGAATTTCACTTTTACTATTTAAATGATTGAATTCCAATTGTCATGGAAATTTCTCTTTTATCATTTAAATATTTCTCATGCATAAAATAATTTTATCTAAAATTTCTCTTTGAATTTAAATAAAATATCCATTAATTCCAATATGCTAGGAATTCCACTTTTCCCATTTAAATGATTGAATTCCAAATGTCATAGGAATTCCTCTTTTATCATTTAAATATTTCTCATGCATAAAATAAATTTATCTAAAATTCATCTTTGAATTTAAATAAAATATCCATTAATTTCAATATGCTAGGAATTTCACTTTTTCCATATAAATGATTGAATTCCAAATGTCATAGGAATTCCTCTTTTATCATTTAAATAAAATTACCATAATTTTCTCTTTTCTTAATTATTTAGTTATACATAAACCTTAAAAATTAGTTTTTCCTTAAATGTGATGAAAATCATTCTTTTAGCCTAGGATATTCAATGCTGGAATATGGTAGGAAGTCCTCTTTTCACGTTATGTATAAGAATGAATTATGTGTCAAAAATTTTGCCATAGCTCCGCTGCTATTACTGACAATTTTTAATATTTTTGAAAAGAATAAGACTTAGTAATGTAATTATGATAGTATAACTATCTTTTAACCTTAAATCCAATTTATGGATTTAACTCATAAGATTACCATAATTTACTAGCATATAAGTATTAAAAAACCATTTTCTTAACCTCTAGCTTCACAAGCCTAGAGTTTGATTTGTGAATTGAGAATTTCTCCCCATCCATGAAAAGCATCAATCGAATAGAGAATTGGTCATAGGAATGACCATTCTTTGGGGGATCGGTACACGCAAAGAAGAGGCTCAATGCATATACAAAGGAGTCTGATAATGATGACGAATGTTTAGCAACGCGCGCATTGTCATCAAAAGAGAGGCGGCTCATAAAAAATAATGCACGTGAAGCGCTCGGGATGGCCGTCGACTAGACTGCAGCATGTGGAGGAGCATAGCCTGCGTTTTCTACATGCATACTCGACGGCCTCCTATTGGTCCTTGGAGATGCTTGCTCACAAGGGCGGCAACACTATGGTGGTTAGACGCTGTTGTTGTGTTGATAATAAAGTTTCCAGGCACATGGGATGATATGAAAGGGGAAAAAAGAACGTAGATATGAAGTAAGGAAAAATTAACACGGGCTCTGTAACATGTTGTATCCATAGGATCACACAAGGAGCTATGGAGAATGAAATAGCATCATCATGGTGGAGTGTGTGTGTGTGTGTGTGTGAAAGAGAGAGAGAGAGAGAGAGAGAGAGAGAGAGAGAGCTCAAGTGTGAGAGAAAGGTTGCACAACTTGAATGGTACTCATATGCAAGAATGAAGGACCCAAGTACTTGCATGTAAAGAACTTCCAGGACTACATGCATGGTTCAATTGGTGTGGGATGTTCGGGTTTCTCAATGGGGAGTTGCGCTCCTTGAGCAGCATGAGGATATGGGGTTTGTACCGACTGTGAACGTGTCTGAAACAAAACATTCAAGCATGAGGGCTACACATGGGTACTCCAAGTACATATCACTTTATGAAGCATGTAGTGCGGACCTAGCAATGGTAGTCCTGTAGAGTGCACACTACAAGGCATTCATGTCTGGCAAACATCTTCGTATTGGACCATCATTGGAGAAGCTAAAGGAAAGATTCATGTCGGAGAAGGGTGGAAGTACTTCTGATAAGAAGGTGGTCGACTTGACACATTCAGTGATATTTGAGATAGGGATGCATTCACCTGAGATGTATAAGCCTCATGTGGAGGAGAGAAATGTGAGGAGGAAGAGAGGTGGTGCATATCCTAGAGTAATACTTCCAACAGATAGTCATAGACTAGAATACTCAACAGTCACAGTAAAAAGGGTGCTTGGGGGACAAAAAAACAAGACAAGTGCAAGATGAGCATCTAAAAATATGCAGCATTGTCACGAAATAAACTAGGCTATCCGCAGGACAAAACCAAGGATTGAGGTCACATGTTTTGGTTGCCTGCAATTAACCAATAGTAGATGTGGGAAATTGATCAATAAGCTTGGCAAGAGTGCAACTATCGGCGTGCCTACACCATGTTTTAAAGGAAGGAGGCAACATCCCAATGGTACAACATGGCAATACATTTGGTTTTTCAATGACAATGTCACACATACTTTGACCTTGCACGAGTCCATCGTTACTTTTCTTGGAACTGCACCGAGAATTTAGCTAATTGCCGAGGGTGCAATTGTGGTAGAGGAGGAGAGAGATAACTTGAAAAACGCATGATTTGTTTTGGAGGGTGATGGGGAACTTGTTGTGAGGGAAGAAATTGGTAGGAAAATGCCTCCACCAAGTCAAGCGAGACCAACAAGAAGGGACGGCAAGCTTGTGCGGTGGAGATCAAAGTTGAGCAAGCAGTTCCATGAGAGAATCAATCGAGCAAAATTGATGATAGCTGAAGTGGTGAGAGAAAAAGTAGTTGTTGTGAAGGGAATGCCATGTGTTTTTCCTTAAGACAGAAGGATCTACATCACCATATCTGAATATCCACAATGCTCATGTGATGATTTCATGCAAAGGGATGCTGGGAAGAAACTGTATATGCCATGCAAACACATGTACTATGGTGTTGGGACTTCATGAGGTGATGCATCAGTTCATCCACCAAGCGGCCTTGTCCAAGCTGCAATTGTCTAATGCATTGCATGACAGAAATGCCTAGAATGGATGTGGATAGTACCCTACCATTTTATGCTTATTTTTGTGACTTTTGTTGCTAGTATGTTTTAGTATCATCACATGGGGGTCATGTGTGATAGTGGCAGTTGCCATCTTTTTGAGTGGCCCTTCCTTTGTGTCTTTATATGACCTAGGTGTAGCAAAATGTTTGCCTATTTTGGGTTTTTTGTATTGAATATTGCCAATGGTGTTCAACTGTGTGTAACATGTTCTACACATGTATCATTTTGACATTACGTTGTTATTGAATATATTAGGCTCCCATGCACTCGGATTGTGGGGGTGTTCGCTCAGTTTTCTTTGCTCACTTTATCAACCTCACTCGGTTTTCTTCGCTTGGTTTGTGGTAATCCTCCACAACTCGATAGCAATAGCCAACATCACAAGAAGAAGGGACAAGATCAAGGCAAAGCTTGGCCACTAGCATGAGGAGAAGGGAAAGGTGCCTATTTCCATCAAATTTTAGGGTTTCTTCTTAACCATTCACATCTCTTTGCCAAAAATTTCACCTCCCAGACCTTGTTCACTAAAGCCTCCATTCATTCCACACTCTTTTATTCTTTGTCCAGCCCAGAACTTTCTATTGTGCAGACCATTTACCCCATCCCATTGTCTTGCATTCACGCCTCCTCTACACTAGTCTTGTAAGAGGTTGTTTACATGCAAAATGTGCATACACACATTTGGAGAGGATTTGAGGTTTGATTGCACATATTTTTAGTGATTGTTAGGCATATTTACATATAATGAGTTGAGAACATATTTCTAGTGAATTGTTGGGGCTTGTTCACATGCGAACATGGTTTATTACTACTAACCTTTTGCTACCCACCATGGTCCTTTCTATCTTCGACGTCGACATCATTTTGTCACTCTCAATGATTGGGGGTGCCATGGTCCTTTCTCTCTTTCACATCAACATCATTTCATCACTCTCAATGATTAGGAACACATGTGTGATGCTCGATTTCTATTGGGGGTCTTTCACACGCAATACCATGGACTACCCCCAACAACCAACACGATCAGATTATACATCACCTTTGCTGACTTTGTACATACATTTGGGACATTTAAACTCCAACCGTTGGATCCTTCATCATCTACCTGTCGTGATGAGGAGACAATCCATTCAGGCCATAGACGGAGGACGGAGTTGCAAAGTTCATTGACTACACATGCTCACCATCTATGGGATGAGAGAGATTGGCACATTTGGCGATCCCTTGACTGTTGGTCATTGAGACACCACCTAGAGGCAGATGGGTTAGTTTTTCTTAGTTGGGATGATTCCTATGGTTTCTTATTCGAGTGTCCTACATTCTTGATGAGTAATCATGGTTATATTACTGAGAATGTATACCACACCGACACAATTGATGATGATGATGTTGTATCTCATATACATACACATGATGACGCTCACACACATATGATGAGAACACGTGAACATGATGATACACATAGTATGCACACATCACATTGAAATTTGAGAGCTTTGCATTCGACTTAGGCATTTTCATAGATCCTATAATGATACATTAGTTTTTGGTCCAGGCCTTGACTTGGATTATGAGGCATTTATTTGTGATGCTCGTGGATGCTTATGCATTGGTGTGAATACATTTTATTGGGCATTCACTTTTGGTCATATTGGAGATCATCTTGACAGCTTTGTGCTTATTGACGCGACATGCCATCACAACACATTCGTCTTCGACATTGATGGATATCTAGACCATGATCTTGGTGGTGTACCTCATGGATTTTTATTCAATCCAGGCTTCCTTGGTGATCACCTTTCAACGGTGGGATAGTGTTACTTCATATTCGATATCTAGGTGGCTACCGCACGCTTGTGACTTGGGGTGATACAACTTACCCTTTTGATCCAGGTGGCACGAGATATATGGCTATGATCAGGCGACTCCTTGGCTTCAAATTCAACCTACCAGGAAGCATTGTTAGCTTCATAATTGGCATTGCATTATTCCTTTCCATTTGATCAGGAAGGGGTCATACGCGCTTGAAGACGATGGCATTGACATTTAGTTGTGGATGTGATTTTTGGCTTTGTATATAGCCTATTGTATGTATTTGTTGTGCATGACCACCCTTCAATTACAAGACGAAATCATTGTAGGAGGGGATGGCTTGTAACAAAGCTATTTTTCATTAGCATATATACACATCACAGTTGAGGCATATAGGCTTTGGGCATGGGCTAGTGTGGACACATTTTAGGGTAAGTGGCTATATGAGTCATTTGGTGGAGAGCTGTTGTACCTTATGTATGACCTTTGATACCTTTTGGAGAGGCTTTATGACCTTTTGGCATTCTTTTATTACCTTTATGACATTACACTCTAGATGTTCAACTTTCTTTTCTCTAATCCAGACTAAGCTAGGCTAGTCCAAGTTAATCTACAAGTAGCTTTCTTTCATGTGGCTAGATGCTTAAGAGACGGCTTAGGTAGGTTTGGCATTCGGCCAAATATGCTACATACATACATACAAGTGCATGCCAATATACCCATATCAAATTGCACCAAGGGTAGAGAGAGACTTTCCATGACACATTTTCTTTAAGTTATGGAGCCCAAACGAGCAACCAAACCTCAAATAGGTGTAGAAGCTACACCTATACCATAGGGCATTTGTTTAGTCTATTATTACCCCAATCATATGATGTAGTATGTTGGGTCCAGTTGGACTCAACATGGTCAACATGAGCCGACCAACTATTATATTATAGATGGTGTGCTATACATAGACATGTTCAACAACTTCCATCATATTGAGATCATCAATTTTGAGATCTAGCTTGAATGTTCTATGCATCCTCCTTTCGTATTGCATACAGTCTGCATCCCCTCCACCGTCTCCTCATTGTCTTTCTAGATCACCATCTAAGCTCCTCATAGAAGCATATTGGTAGAAGGTAGTTGCCATCATTTGTAATTACAATTTGCATAAATAATTTAAAATTATTTTCCATCTCTATTGTGCTAGGATCCTTTTCTATGTGGAAGTCCTACTATTTGTATTAAAGCACAACCTACACAAAGGCCAAAGCACGGGTTGCAAAGAACGATTAGGAAAGAGGGTGTCGTGAAGATATAAAGAATGCATAAAGATGCACCAGAACTCGAAGGAGCAGATTTCAAAATGGGTTTTCTCCCCAAAAAAATGAATAGGATGTGCTTATAGTTGTACTCTATTAAGGATAAAAACATGAATCAAGTACTTGACACCTAGTGTGCTAGTTTATTCAAATTTAAAATATTGATAATAGAAATTCATTAGTGTATCTCTTTTTAAAGGTTACAAGATAGCTAGTATATGAAAATAAATTAACTGACCATGCTTAAAAAGTAAAGTCTACAATAAATACATTGATAAAATTACTTGCTCCTCATTTCATTTATGAAAATGCCTAGCATCCTGGCACATTCCTATCATTAGAGTGTGCTCTTTGGATGTAAGAGATTGAAAGTATAGTTATGTGGATAGACAAGTACCATCTTTAAGAATGTGCTTTTTTCATTGCTAGTGACGTGCTTTTAAGACTATTTTTTTGAGTTTACATGAAAAGTATGCAATATAAGTGGGAGATGGAAAATGCCCCAGATGCAAGGAGCTAGAGGATGATATTCACATCTTCATCCACTACCCCTTTGCGAACAAATGCTTTAATGCCCTAGCCAGATGCATTCAAAGCTGAAATGGGTACTCTCTAGGATGGAAAAAGTTGTTATTACGAGAAAGCATTGGATGCACCATGGAATGTTGGGCTGTCTTGAGAACTGAATAGCCTCTTTCTCTAATTTCTTAATATAAGCAACCTTTATTTGAAAAAAAAAAAGCATTCAATATGCTTCGCAAGCACTCAATATGATAACTACTATGTGCATTAAGAGCACTTTTAAAGTGTCATGAGATTTCCATAATGCCGACCACTTTTTAAGTTTGGTGAAAATCTTACGCCTCCTAAATTTCACGTAGCTAGAACGGTTCGTAGCAAATGATTTTCTGCATAATTCATTTAACTAATTAAGAATTAGGAAGCCTGATAAGATTCAGAAAATGAAGCAAATAAATCACACAAATAGCTAATCTCTTTGCATTATCCCAAAGCCAAGTACAACCAAAATTGATGGCTCAAGTGCGATCATAATATGCCACATCCACTACTACCCTGGTTTCCCTTTTGCCTTACCGTTTTTATTTTCCATCAAGAGAGTGAAAGAGTTTGGTGATAAGTACACAAAGTCATATCCTGAAGCTCATTTGGGAATGGCTTTCTTTGCGAGGAATACGCACACTCTCGTACATATAACCAACCAAGGGAGGATTCCTATCTGCATGAAAAAAAGTGCAGCAGCAGAAATAAATTGTTGATAGGGCATCCCATAAAAAAGCCAAAAAGTTACAAAAGCAGCAGGTCACCTTTGACACGTCCCTGTACAGGTAGTTGTGAGTTTTCCATGTCAGGGTTTTATCTGCCATCACCAACCACCAGCTTATGTTGAGAAAAAAGAATGTAAAACTTTCATTCCAAAAGATCAACAAAACACATAATGATGATTTCAAATACCGAAAGGATGAATAGTTTGAGATGCTACAGTTGATATGGGAGACCCCCAAAACCAGTACGCCAGAAGTAGGTACATGATGGCCTGCAAAAGGAACCAAGTTCTCAGAGGAGCAAACAAGTTGCATGCACAACCTCTGGCAACATAAAAACTTGTTTTGTGATTTAGGCTGGATAAGAAACCAACCCCTGCTCGTCAGGAGGACGGCCATCCAGGCCATCAGGTGGGGACGGACCCCCCCCCCCCCCCCCCCCCCCAAAAAAAAAAAAACACACACGGGCAAAGAAGGTTCTTATACAAGTAAAACATTTACCATAAAGGGGGATCAATACCAAGATAAGACAGTTGGCCCAACTGAGAATCTTAATTATTTACTTAGTCACTAAAATACAAGCGAACACGTGTCAAAACAAGAATGTAATGCACAATTGGTCATGTGTGCTTGTTGAGTGTTCTGTACTTTGCATGGGGACTCGAGATAACAGAGAAATGACACCAGATGCATGCGTAACAACTACAAGGAAACAGTGAAGTAAGAATTTGGGAGTGTGCTATACATTGTAATTTGTGAGCCCTTAACCCTAATCATAGTGGGAGCAAGGTGCCAAGAACAGATAAAATAGGCACCAGGCGTGAATCCAGTCAATGTGAAAACTCAAATCGAGGAAATAAACGCAAGTTGGCCTCCTTTTTTGATTACATGTCTTGTATCAACTGAGAATCATATCACCTGGGGAGCCAATGTGTAGCTCAGATATTCTATGAGGACATCTCAGCAGATCGTGTTCTTTGTGGTATGCCTGAGATTGGATACCACCACCTTGGTGAATGTCACTCCCCTTCACACATCATGAGTCAGGACTCATGCATGCCTCAGTAGTGGATTCATTAAAGAGTCCCGCAGCTTTGGCTAATTTGGAGGCCAGATGCAAAGAGGCCATTAAGGGCACCATGCCACACCCAGACCTTCCATACATGGCCATCATGTGCATATGGACTGACACTACACACACCAAGGTGGTTAGAAATGTTAGATACGACACATACAATGTGTTCAATATGAGTACAAAAAATACTGATAAGGTAAGGTACATAAAATATGCCACTCTTTTAAATTGAATAATATTAAGTATAGAATAAGGTATTATTGAAAAAAAATGTGCCGGGGGTATATGAGATGCATGGATGAGGAAAAAAGGCAACCTTACAAAGAGGAATCTAGTTGCTCCAAGAAGAATCCTTCATTGAAACTTTTTGCATCCTACTCGCTTCTCCGAAGCTGATTTTGTACGGAGTTTTTTTTTTTGGATGACTCCTTCCTCTTGAATGTATTGTTGTATTTCATATAAATTTCTTTTCTTATAAAAATAAAGTGCCCTTGGATCATGATGAGACCTAAAGACATTCAATGACAATCAAAGCTGCAAATCTGCAAATGCTCTCATCCCCACCCATGAGGATCTGAAAATTTTCAGCAACAATAAAGCTGCAAATCCACCCTAACAAAGCCGCCTCACACTTCTGAGGGCTGCCTATCATGCCTACATGAAAGTAGCAACTTGTGATGGCCAAGACAAAATAAATCAGTGGACTTTGCTTATACTACTCAAAGGGAGATAGCACATTCTGATCAGACAATAATAAGAATAGTGTAGGTGCGAGTGGTCATCAGTTGGGGGCTCGCACTCGCATCCCGTGGGGCCAGATTTGCACGGGTGACTGGTCCACTTCCAGACAGCTTCCGATCTCCATCCGGTTCGAGCGCCTCTCTGGGCTCCACTGAGGGAGGGGGAGGAAGCTCATCCTCGATGTTGGCTCGGCCATCCCTCTGGATTGGTGGATCCCCCTGGTAGACATCATCCTCCAGACTCCATAAGCTGCATTTTGACGGACAATATTCACACCCTATGTGGACATTTGGATCAACTGGCAGGGAGACTCCGACCGCATGCGGCAACGCCACGCGGCCTTCCTGTGTACTTGGAGCAATGGCCCCTTCCTCACCAGTAGGGATGGTGATATCACTTGGCACTACAGGTCCCCCGGTGTGGCTCTTCCCCCCTTCCCCTAGGGTGTAGTCTCCCCCCGAGAGCATGGCCAGCCATGGGGAGAGCACCCCCTTCTTTTTTTAGAGTATTTTCCCTCTACGGAGGGCTGTAGTCCCCCATGGGTGGACGTTTGTTTTTAACTAATAGAAGGATCTTGTTTGGAGAAGAGTAAACATAGCGTAGGTGCAATTAGTCACTTGATGGGCGAGGTACAAGAAATGCAGAGTAGGCAAAGCACTGGATCGGTTGGCTAACCAGCCGGTGGCATAAATGGTTGGGTAGGTTCATCTGCCTTCTCTGATCTCTGGTACTTGTTCCACAGAATAGTCATCGCCTGGGCCCTGAAGTAACACTCTTTATAACCCAACAAGCTCTGATATCAAATGTAAGGCCATTTGCACTCTTGGTTTGAGAGTGAACAGCCACCAGCTGAAATCTTGCTCAAACACAGGAAATACCTAACATACAGATGTATATAATTTCTCAACTATTAATGAGATAGCTGTGCACACATTATCACACACAACACTTCAGTAGACTCTTAGAAGCTGGATATACAATTCACAAGCTCTGAACTTAAAACTCAATACCCCATGTTCACCTCTAAAGAACTCCATTCTTGCTCCTCCTATCCTTGCTGCTTCCACCTGCTCAAGCTGCACATTTCTCGCCTTCTTACACTTCCTCTAGCACATTCCGCTTCTCACATGCATGCCCATGTAAGAAGATACAATGTGCAACGCATACGCAACAAGACTTCTGCAATGTAGGTTCTTTCACATCAACTCAAATTGCGCTGTGACAAAATATTGTGTTACTGATGTTTCAAATACAACAAGTGGTTGTAAGCTCCATGCTCTTGTGAAAAGAGTTTCCCATGGCTAACCTAGAACTGCTGAGACAGTATGCCACAGAAAGCTAGGATGCAGGTAACTTGTGAGGAAGGGCTACAGACTCACTCTCTTAATAGCCTCTATAAACCATATTTGTTCTTGGGAGTCCACCATCACTGTATAAAAGGTGCCTACACGGTCAATATGACCATTACGCCTCCACCATCCAATAACGAAAGTCAAACGAAGAGACCTACCCCCATTCGGAACCCCCCCGAGCCCCCCCCCCCCCCCCCCCCCCCCCCCCCCCCCAATGGGGCGCACGCGCAGGGGCAACCCAAGGAGAGTGTCTCCTCAGAGTAACACCACCATAGGGCAAGGAGAGTGTCTCCTAAGAGTAACACCACCTGCCCTATGCATGATCTGATAAGGGGATCTTGGTCGACACAAGCATGTAGCCTGTTTAACAACATGCAAAACCGTCCAAAGCTGTCTATGAAACCTTTAACCCCAATAAGTGACCATCCGGTGTTTGTACCAGGAAACAAGGCATCTCGGCTGCTCAACAATGGCTACTCCTTACGGTGGGGGGCTTACATTAATGAGGGCGAAGCATTGATATCCAGTACCCCATTAACATGTAGCCATACAAGCTAGGCAAAATCATCAGTATACCACCACCTATAGCAATATGCATTGACATAGATTGAGCTAGATCCAAGAGCTCCCTATGCAAAATGCTCATATTAGCTTTCTTAAAAGCATCATGACTTGCAATGAATTTGCCTTTGACACAGCCAGTTGATAGGGTGATAGGGTTGTGCTCCCCTGAATCATGATCATCCACAAATTAAATGATTTAAACATTACAATCAGCAAGCAAACTGGTTGATCAAAATGAGACACGAGTCAATAGTGCAGATATCAAAGGTGTAACAAGTACAAGACTGTGCCTATGACAGCAACAAACAGTCACTTTGGCCAGTTTCTCTTCACATTAAATTGAAACTATGAAAGATTTAGCACGGACTAAGAGGTGTACCTTCAACGTCTTTGGGACAACCGTGTGCCATGACAGTAACCATCGTTGTTCTTTTCCAAGACTTTGCCTCACTGCTGTCATCAAAATTCAATACACTTAACAAAGTAACGCACCTCTCCGCTAATTGTTGCAAGCTAATGTAGTATGTTAACACACATACACAGGGTAAGCTCTCTTTCCTTTGCAACAGCAGTGCGTTTCAACTTCGCAGCCTTCGCAAATGTTGATGGCCTGTGAATATAGAGACACTTGGTTTCTTCACAAGATCTAACTTCTAATCCTAGGAACCTAGCTCTTCTCCACACATCAAACCATCTAAACTCCAAATATGAATACATTTTGTCCAGTAATGTGAAAGCAAGCAGCATACACTTCACATGCACAAACACAGATGTTCCATGCACAAGATGAGCACCAAGCTGGAATCAGCACCAGAATATTGTACGGAAATGCCATCAACTTCATCGCACCCTATCACTACAGGGGATCAATATTTAACCGGGTCGGCAGGTATATTTCATTGAAAATGACCCCGACCTGTGGGCCTTTAGTGAGGGCTAGATTGGTCCAAGAGATCTTATTTTTGTGCAAATCTTTTAATAATTCATTGAAATTGATGAAATGGGATGGACAGATAGGCTCTTTCTCGATATATGGATCTGCAAACTTTGTATCTTCGTGCAGGAATTCAAGTGGTCTCCACATTTCACATAAACTCTGCGGTCACAATGGATGAAATTTTGTTACGACTCAAAATACCTCGACATTTTGTTGAGATAATCATACCTTGAAAGAGGATCACTAGGATCTCAAATAAAGGGCTATGTTAGAAAGGATATGCAAGTTATCTCTAGTTCCAAAAAGGGATTAGTTTTGTAACTTCAATTATAATGGTTCCAAAAAGCAAAGTTGCTATATGTGGCCTTAATTTCCTAGAATAAAAGTTTCTTGTGTAACTCAAGCTAGACCAGATGGCAAATTTGAAAAAAGCCTATTTATTGGGCTCAATGTGTGGGGATATAGCTATAACATGCATGCTAATAGCGGAAGACTTAAGCGATGATTAATGCTAAGCAAAACACGGACTAATGCTAAACAAGATGGCAAACACATAATACTGAGTAGAGAAGACCATAAACCTAAACTGTTGTATATTGAAATTAATATATACAATGATGTGTTGAGAAAAGTGGCACCAGAGTGTATGATGGTAAGTGTGATCATGGTGCAGTAATGCAATTCATTCATCAGTTTGTGGCATAGTTTTCATTGGCTAAGCTTTTATATCCTCAAGATCAAGTCCACGCAGCATTGGTCGAGTCTACATGTAGACCCATTCACAAGGGCTCCACAGTATTATTAGAGATATGGATACTAACATTAGGTTTACTATACGTAATTTTGAGCTACAGTCCTATGACAGGGCTTTCACTCTTGCTCAAAATCAAGAAAAAATGCCGAACGGAGGTAAGCTCAAACAAATCCAGGCTAGCTCCAAACCCCAACAGCAGTCACCCACCGGGGGGTAGGGGGGGCTCAGAATAGCAAAGACAATAAGAAAGAATCTCAAAGCACCTCAGAGGCAAGAAGGATAAAAACTTCACGCCTAAGAAAACACTTGAGGAAAAGGCCAAGGAGGGCTTGGGCATCATTGGTGGATATCTGCAACCAGAACTGTGCAGGGCAGCAGAGGCGAAGAGAAGCGAAGTTCAAGGCACCGTGCAGCAAGCGCAAGGCGGACAGCAACGAAGCGTGGGCACCGTGCAGCAAAACGCGCAGGAAAAATGAAAGCGACGAAAAGCGCCGAGTATCCCAAACGCGAAAAAAAAAATATCAGCGTGGGATTTTTCGATAACGCCAAGCGCCGTGTTTTTCTTTTATTTTTTTTTTTAAAAAGAGAAGAAAAAAAAAAGGGCTATTCGATAGTCTTTTGGGAAAAGCTTTTGCAATAGTTTTTTTTAGGGAAAAAGCTATGCTTTTTCCCCTCAAACTTGTATAAATAAGGGGCCAAGGCTCTTGTATCCCACAACACAATTTGGGTGAAAGCTAGAAGGAGATCTCCTCCCTGTGGATCAAGGAGGCATCTTCTCCGGAATTGTACAAGGGCTACGCCAACCTTGAGTTATAAATAAATACCTACGGGGGTGCCACGCTTTGGGGTCAATTGGTCTTTTGTGCAGGGGCACTCTAGCTCCACTTATTTATTTTCTTCTTCTTCCAAATTTATTATTCCAGTTCGTAAAGCGATTAAGGTGTGATTAAGTGTGTTCACCGCCCATCAAGTTTCTGAAGGCCGGTTTCACCCCTTTTAGCAAAGACTTCATTGTCTCACCTCTTTTGGGGTGAGATGATTCTCAGCATTCATTGGTTTAGGGATTATGCACCAATTCTTGATTGGAGACAAGACACTTTCACTATTGTTGATGGTGTTCCTAAGCCGGTTATTCCACTCATCTCACACATCCACACCCAACAAGCTATTAGAAAAGGAGCCAAGTGCGCATTCGATTTATGTCCGTACTAGGAGTCTACTGTTCAATCAGCAACTCCATTAAAGCTAAAGCTGGATGGTCTCCTAGCATAGTTTCAGGACATCATGCTAAAGGATAATCTCCCGCGCAACTCCCACTCAACTATCCTGAGGATCATCGTATTGAGTTGGTCCCTAGGACAGAACTGCCCGGTAAGTTCCCCTATCGCCTTTCTCAGGCATTGAAGGGCAAGCTGGAGGAGCAGCTTTCCCAGTTACTCGGAGCTAGATTTATTCGACCTTCATCCTCGCCCTTTGCTGCACCTATCTTGTTTGTAAAGAAGAAAGACAAGTCCATACGATTATGCGTGGACTACAGGACTCTTAACAAGCTCACAGTGAAGAACAAGTTCCCAATGCCCACGATTGAGTATATCCTTGAGCGACTCAACGGTGCAAAGTTCTTGTCGAAGATAGACCTCAAGAGTGGCTATCATCAGACTTACCTTCCCCAAACAATCTCCGAAACTGAACGTGGCCATTATGAGTTTGTGGTGATGCCATTCGGTCTCACCAATGCACCGACAACGTTTAACAAGATGATGTCTCAGGTATTTGTGACACTCATAGGAAAGTGCGAGTTCATCTTTTTTGATGATATACTCATTTTTTCTACTACTGAAAAGCAGCATGTCATGTGCAAGACACGTGCAAGCTAAATCCCAAAACTAATCCTTTAAGGGCAACAAGATAAAGAACAAGATTAAGGACAAAACCTTGTGAAGGACACAGGAGGTTGTTGGCCAGTTTATGAAGGAGTATGTGTCAGTTGGCTACAGCATTTTTATGGAGTATTTGTCCTGGACTTGGCCAACAACAGGTCGGCCACAGGCGGCCAGTCCATAAAGAGATTCCAGCCCTATAAAAGGGCACACTTGCTCAAGGTTTAGAGCACTCACCCCTCTAGGGAGTAGGGTCATAGATTAGACTCTAGACTAGGTGTTTTCACCTTTTTGATGGGGCAGCCGATGGGCTAGCCAAGACTTGTACACCTTTTTGTACTATAGAATATACTGAAACTCAGCTATCTCCCTCTTCTCTCCATCTCTCTTGCTTGCGTTTTGCATCATGTTGTTCCACGATGGTGTTTAGGGCTGAAAGAAGACCAACCAACCTTCTCGGAAATTTCTTCCATGTCTTGTGTTCCTTTCCTTGGACTATGCACCTTCATCTAGGACTGAATCTATGTTTAGCCTTGTGAATCTGTGTTTAGCCTTGTGGAGCTTGATGTTCTGATACCAATGTCACATGTGGAAGCTCTAGGGGTGCTAAGACCCCAAGGGAATGGCAACCCTGTGAGTTGGGTGCCCCATGGGGCACACCACGAAAGGCTTTCAGGCAACGGTTCCAAGGGAGGATGATCCTCCAAGGGATGGAGTGAGAGTGCCAAACTCATTACTCAAGAAGAGAAGACCAAAGAAAGTGTTCAGGGACACAACATGAAGGGCTAGGCGACAGGATGGAACAAATGCATAGATCTTCATCAGATTTGGAGTGGATTTGGAGACCCGGCCAGGTTTTCAATGAAAAGGTTGACATGAAGGGAAGGATGACAAGTTTGAGACTCCAAGAACGGACAATGGGATGATGACAACAGAAGTTGGAATCCCGTCATCAAGTTTAGTAGAGGGGGATGTCATGTGCAAGACATGTGCAAGCTAATTCCCAGGACTAATTCTTTAAGGACAACAAGATAAAGAACAAGATTAACGACCTGGTTTTGGAGCTTGTGCTGCTAGTTTGGGCAGGAAGACCTTGTGGAGGACACAAGAGGCTGTCGCCCAATTTATGAAGGAGTATGTCTCTGTCAGCTGCAACATTTTTATGGAATATTTGTCCTGGACCTGGCCGGGCGAGAAAGGCCATTATTGGAGAAAATGTCCTAAGCGGAGCACCAAGAAGAATGCAGATTCCACAGCAGTAACCATGAAGACTCCAACTTTTGTACACTTGGAGATTATGGACACTGGCGTTTCATCTTCTTCAACCAGGGAGGCAGTTGGACTCACCGCTAGGGACACTCGAGAGTGGATTCTTGAGAGTGGTGCTTCTAAGGACATGACTCCTTCTTGAGAGTTATTACACGATCTCCGAAGACACACAGGTCACATCCTGATTGGTGACGAGTCCATTATACCTATTCACAGTGAGGGCAAGTTAGAGATCGTTCCCGATGGCAGAGGGGGCAAGCATTCCTCCCAGGTTCTTTATGTCCCATCTCTTGGTTTTCTTCTGTTGTCAGTGCATGAGATTTGCAAGATTGGCGTACGGGTAGAGTTTGATGAGCATTTTGTTGCTCTATGGGACAAAGTAATAGGCTAGATTGTCTGGGAAGGCGGTGTGGAGAATGGGATCTACAAACTCTCAACACTCTCTCTTTGAGGTTCTCAGTTAGGTGATGTGTGGCAGTTTCGTCATGACCACTTGTGTGGATACGCTATGGCAAGCTTTCCGGGGTCAGATGGTGGATGGCTTGCCAAATCATAGCAGCAAGCAAGAATATTGCAGTTCTTGCATTCTTCAGTCAAAGGGGCCTTTACACGTAAACTATGCTTTGATGTCTCGTATCATTCGGGACAAAGAGACTCTTGCCACTGAGGAAGCTCTTTCCTAGGGAGCTTGTAGGAAAGCCAAGCAAGTGGCACATGGTGACTTGCAAGAGGAGGTGTCTGTTGAGCAGCTTCCAGGCTTTGAGGTTCCGGGTTCAGAGGGGGTGGCTTACACGTTCCGGAAGGCCTAGTATAGTCTTTGGTAGGTTCCCAAGACTTGGCATACCACAGTTACAGTTGATGATCCTTGTGAGCACGTTGATGCCTCTTTGTATCGAAAACGGTATGGTTCATTTATTTGGTTGTTGAACACCAGATTAGAGTTGAGCTTCCCGGTGGGGCTGTTGAGCTCATTCATGCAAACGCCTTTGAAGACTCATTGGGACGCAGGATTGCGGATCTTGTGGTATCTGCAGAGTACGAAGGATCTTGGACTCTTCTATGATACTAGAGGGGGAACGACAAATGGAGTCGAACTCCACGATTGGAGTGACTTAGATTGGGGAGGAGATCTACATCAAGCTACAGTTTTACCCTTGGCTCAGGAGCTATTTCATGGAGCAGCAAGAGGCAGCCAACTATTGCCTTGTCGTCTACAGAGGCAGAGTACCGGGCTGCTTGTCGTGCTGCTTGCGAGGCGGTGCGGTTGCAGAGGTTACTTGGCGAGATTGGGTTTCCACTAGCGGAAGCCACGGTCACCCAGAGTCACTTTGTTCGTGAGAAGTTTTTTGTTGATGACATCTTGCTAGAGTTTCGTTCGATGGAGGACAATGCAGTATAGACCTCTTCACAAAGGCTCTACCTCAGGCGATGGCTCCGATAGCACTCCAACTCACTAGGGTTGGTTCCACATCCAGGAGCTAAGAGGGGGTGTTAGCAGTCATCTCATGTCTGCACACTACACACCAAGGCCAGTGTTGTGGGTGCGCCCGCCCATTTAGGTGTTTACCCATTTTTTCATGTATTTTCCCCATTTTCTTTGGTCATGGGGGAGACTGCTAAGTTGGCCGACTAGATGTTGCTTGCCGACTAGTGTCTTTTCCAGTCGTGGGCCTTTTGTCTTGCTGTCGGCCTGTTTTGGGTTGGCAGACCAACGGCCTACGGCCATATATGTAGATGGCCTTGCTCCCACACTCCATTGTATCATTGGGTATTTTGTACCGGATCTATTGTATATAGCAGAGTTTATATAGCCTCTCTCTCTCTCTCTCTCTCTCTCTCTCTCTCTCTCTCTCGCGTTTGCTCTTCCACACTCAGTTCTGCGTTTTTAGGCTGGTGGTTCTCTCTTGCATTTGCTCATCTTTATCGTGGAGTCTTGCTCCGTGTGCTCTCAGTTGTTTGTCTCTTATCTGCCACGTATTCCGACAGAAAGTTGCCTTTGAGTCTCCCGTTCTCAAATTGGCTACATGGGATGATCCCTTCGTGGTGATTACCGATGCCAGCAATTTAGCGATTGGAGTGTAATATGCGGAAGCTTCGGAGAAGGATCGGTACTTCAAAACTCAGAAAACAGCACTCTTTTCGCGACGGAATTAACGCACAAAACTGAAAGACGATGTGCAAAAAATAGAGAGAGAAGGGGGAGATGGAGAGGACACAGTATTGGGTCCCAATTACCCTCTGTAGGGCCCCCACCACGGATGGTGTATTTGCTTTATTAGAATGATGTAAATCTGAAAACAAATACAAAGTACTTGACCTTTTCTTGGCTGGAAAACCTGCCCTTGACCTTCAGTCCTTCACCCCTTTGCTTTAGCAATGTTCTTGGCTGTCCTGACCCTTGTTTGCTTGGAGCACTTGGTGAATTATGAGATGGATTCATGGATTATGGGCTGGAGTATTTATACTCCGCATAGCATCCAGTCGGCTGGCTTCAGGAAGCTCCACGACTGTGTTTTATTAATAAAATGCTTTCACACTTAATTAACTGCTGTCCAGCCTGCGCAGCCTTCTGGGGCAGCATCCTGGCTGCTGGGCACCCTGCGCATGGGTGTGGGACTGCCCCCCACACCTGGCCGACTGGCTGGGTAGGGTTTCTGACCCTGTCGGCTGCCTGTCCAGCAGTAGTACAGCTGGCCGACAGCCCCTCCAGCCCATGCCATGGCTGGTGGGCACAATGTGGGCCCTCCTGGCCCCTTGGGGGTGGTTCTACACCTCCCCCATGCCCACACTACAAGTGCAAGTGCAAGATCTTCTCACTTGGGGTAGCCCTATGGGCTGGCCCCATCTCTACATGCAAACCTACATGCCTACAGAGGCCTGGCATCCAGTTGCAAACCAGATACACAGAACATCTGACATCATTCCAGAGGGAGACTCACAGCGCGGACTGGCACTGCTTCATGTGCAGGACAGTGCACACCTGACCTTGGACTCATGTGCAGGACAATGCACACCTGACCTCGGACGACTGAGATGGATCCCTGGCTGACTCGTCCCGGACTGGGCTCACATGGGACCAGTTCACCATCCCAAGTCCTGCACCTTCTGTACAGAAATGTCTACGTGGCATCCAAGTGCGGGATGCACGTGACATCCCCTTCTGCTTAACTTGACGGAAGCTGCATAGCCTCCAAATAATCCGTCAATAATGCCGGATAGTCTTCGAAAAATTCCTTGTCGAGCCATACCGCTTCATGAGTTCCTCGGTCCTGAAACTTTGTGAGAAACTGTCGTAGTCTTCGGCCTGAGCCATGCTTGAAACGGTGCAGAAGGATCTGTTCTGGAACCATTACTTCTGCTTCATCAATGATGTCTGGTTCCGCTTCGTCTTTGACCTCTGAAGGGGGTGGACCTGCATATGGCTTTAACCAACTGACATGGAATACATCGTGCATAGTCCAACTCGGAGGTAGCTTTAACTGCATAGACACCTCATTAATCTTTTTCCGGATGGGAAATGGTCCGAAGCTCCTGAAAGACAACTTTGGGCATCGCTTGCCCACCTGCTTCAATCTTTGCTTCATTATCCGAAGATACACCCAATCTCCTTCCGAAAACTTCATGTCCCTTCGGTCTTTATTGGCCTGTCGAGTGTAGGCCTCTTGCGCTTTAGCCAATCTGTCTTTAACGGACTCTAGGATCTCCTGGTAAGTCTCCGTCACTCTGTTCGCCTCCGGTACTGAAGACGAAGTCCTGGTTAACAACGACTGGAAAGGCCTTCCAAACGCTGCCTCATATGGAGTCCTGCCAATAGCTGAAGAAAAAGAGTCATTCAAAACAGCTTGAACTAAAGGCAAAAACGATTCCCACTTACCTTGCTGATCGTGGACATAACACTTCAGCACATCAAAGGCCAACTGGTTGTATATCTCTGTCTGGCCATCTGTCTGTGGGTGGAATGCACTGGAAAAATTCAACTTAGTACCAAAATTATCAAACAATGCCCTCCAAAAATGACTGGTAAACTTGGCATCTCGGTCTGACACTATGGTCCTAGGAATCCCACCAATCGGGTACCAATGCCGAATGAATAGCTGGGCAACATCCTCGGCAGTCACATTGGCCCTGCAAGGAATAAGCATAACAAATTTGCTGAACCTGTCAACAATAGTTAAACACTGTGTATTACGCTTACTCGGACTGGGAGGCAGATTTGTGACAAAGTCCATTGAAATGTCTTGGAAAGGACCCTCCGGAATTCGCAAAGGCTGTAACAACCCTATCTTCTTTCCACGAGGAGCTTTCACCTTTTGACAAATGTCACAGCGTTGTACATATGTAAACACATCACGCCTCATCTTTGGCCAATAGTATTGCCGTTCTAATTTCTCCAGAGTCGAATTCATGCCTGTAACTTGGTTGAACACAATGCTAATCAATACACTTAAATACACTAAGATTTGAAGGACACTTGCTCAAATACAAGAAGTAAATTGCTGAATTGACAAGAGGCACACAATGAGCCGGAACGGCCGACCCCTCCCTTGAGTAAATTGTATTACTATTGGAGAAATTCAATACATAGCTTCACGGGCATTCATTGCCAAATCCTCCATGCCAATGCATATGAAATTCAGCATTTAGAAAACAATGGTATGTCGATGTAGATCACCAAGGAGCTGCCTTGATGCCCGGCCCGACTTCAGTACCCATATTCTCTACCATTGGCTCTATGTTCTACCAAGCAAGGTAGCAACATCTTCAAGAGCACATAGGACAAGAGAAATACTACACAGGGCGGCTAAACAAGGAGTCCTGCCCTTCTACTGAGTAAGTAATGACAACACATTGTCCAATTAGCTTACCAGTCTTCATGGAAGTTGTTGCAAGCGGAAGCCTTCGCGTTGGAAGCTTTAGAAGTGTTGATATCTTCGATTTGCCGCAATCCTTCGCGACAAAAGTCTTCAAGAGGATGAAGGGAACCTTGGGAAAGCTTCCCCTATGGTTCAACTTGAGAAAGGAAGGCTGAAATTAGGGTTTTCAGCAAAAAGACCAGAAATTACAGCAAAAATGAGAGCTGTTTTGCTGAATTTCAGTCATTGGGAGTGAGTAGGAGAGTGATTAGCACTTGGAAACACTCTTGGAAGCTTGGAAAACACCCTAGCAAGTTGGGTATGGCTATGGAGAGCTTGGAAATGGAGAGAAATGGTGGAAAAACAGAGTTTTCAGCCTCCAAAAATCCTCATGAAGAGAAAACACGAATTTCTCTTAATAAGTAAGTGAATTGGGGTCCAATCAGGTGAAGGGACATGGGGAGATGCCCATTTATGAGTAAAAAGGGAGGATCAGGTCCTGGACATTGAGTCTTGTCCGCCTCGGGACTTCAGTGAGTGTGAACTTGGAAGCGGTCATAATTTATAAGTGACTTTTGGGCGCCCAAACTTTAATGAAGTGGGAACGCACTCACTTATAAATATTGGCTAAGTCCTAAGGGCTATTTGAGCCTAGATTGGGTAATACTTACCACCTGTTCACATGCCACACAACCATGTCAGCAGACAGTTTCACACACACGGTTCACGGGCGGGCGTCCCCTAGCCCGGAACTACACATAGGTCATGCAGGCATGAAAACAGCATGCAATTTCATTTGCAGGCAAGCACATAAAGATGCTATGCAATGCAGCATTGGCATGAGCAATTTCCGTTCATGAAACCATATAAGACCAGGCGTTTCCAGGCAAGTATACGCAATACCAGACCCAGTGGAAAGCCAATCCTCCAGGCGTTTCCGGGCATGTACACAAAGGCACAAGTCCCAGCGGAAAGCCAAGTCCTCCAGGCGTTTCCGGGCATGTACACAAAGGCACAAGTCCCGCGGAAAGCCAAGTCCTCCAGATATTCCGGGCATGATAACATCAAGTCCCAGCGGAATATCATATCCAACTATACAGCATGACACGTGTCAATCACCTGCATAGGCATATTCCATAAGCCATGGACACCAATCCAATATGTACATAGTGTGAAAGCAAGAGTGAACCATTTGGGTGGCCAAATGGTGACATTCCCCCCCGCTTCTAAAGAGTTGTCCGCAACTGAAATGCATCCAAATATGTCTGAAGCACATGCGGGCAATCTTTGAAGAACTCTTCATCTACCCATTTAGCATCAATGGGAAGATAGTTCTTAAACTTCACAAGGTAACGCCTCACAACTTTGCCTGCAGCAAGCTTGCGTTCCTTGTGATACACAATCTGCTCTGGCTGCAAGATCTCCTCAAGCTCATCCACTTCTGGTGGATCCTCAATGACCATTTCACTGGGCTCCGGCCCTACATACTTGCGAAGGAGACTCACATGAAAAGCATTGTGTATGTGCCAATGACTAGGTAATGCCAATCTGAAAGCCACTTCATTGATCTTCTCGATCACTTGAAAAGGTCCATAGTACCTAGTTGCAAGCTTAGGATATGCACCCTCTTTGCCAAGCCTCTTTGCAAGTCTTGCTTTCTCAAATTTCAGCAATACCCAATCATTCTCTTTAACATCCAATTGCCTTCTATGCTTGTCGGCAGCCTTTTTATGCTTGTCTTGTGACCTTGCAATGGCTGTCCGCACCTGAGCAAAAGCAATATCCAAGTCTCTTACATACTCATCAGCTGCAAATATCTCATCCTTTGTGCGAAGGATGGGTGGCAAAACCACCTTACCATAAACAATCTCAAACGGGGCCTTTCCCGTAGATGCATGCACCGTGTTGTTGTATGCAAATTCCACAAGCGGTAAGTACTTCTCCCAAGAAGACTTCTGATCCGCCACATAACATTTCAAGAGATCCAACACGGCTGAATTTGCAGCCTCACTTTGCCCATCCGTTTGAGGGTGATAAGCTGATGAGAAGTCCAATTTGGTACCCATATTATCAAATAAGGCCCGCCAAAAGAGACTTGTAGTCCTGGGATCTCTATCCCCCACAATGGACTTCGGCATTCCATGATGTTTGAACACTTGTGCAAGATATATTTTAACCATATGCTCAGCTTTGATGGTCTTTTTGACCGGCAAGAAATGAGCTTGCTTGCTAAACCTGTCCACAATTGTCCAAATTGCATCATTACCATGTTGGGTACGTGGCAAGTCCATAATGAAATCCATTGTAATACTTTCCCATGGCTGCGTGGGAATAGGCAATGGCTGAAGCAAACCTGGTGCCTTTTGCCTATCAAATTTGACCTTTTGACAGGTGATACATGCACGTACATGTGCCTCTATGTCCTTCCGCATACCTGGCCAAAAGAAATACCGCTCAATCATGTGCGTAGTAGGCATTATGCCTCTATGACCAGCATATGGAGGAGCATGGCACTCATCCAAAACCTTTTGCCTCATGTCAGACACCACACATAGGCAATTATCTTTCATGAGATAACCCTCTTTGATCACATATGAGGCATGTGCATGACCAGCCATCAAATCAGCCCAAATAGTGGCAAAATCAGCATCCGTATGATACAAATCACGCATGATAGACAAGTCCCCATGAGAGGCAATCGAGATAGCTGCTACATACGGCTTTCGTGACAATGCATCGGCCACTACATTCTTCTTTCCCGGGGTGTGCAAGATCTGAAAATGAAACATAGAGAGGAAATTGGCCATCCTCATATGCTTCTCTGACAATTTAGTTTGAGTAAGAAAATATCTCAAACTCTGGTGATCTGTCTTCACAGTGAAATCAGCCCCAAGAAGATAATGTTTCCATATAGTAAGTGCATGAATTACAGCCAAGAGCTCTTTCTCATAAATGCCAAGAGATAGCTCTGCATCATGCAATCTACGACTCTCATAAGCCACGGCATGTCCCTCTTGATTAAGGACAGCCCCTATGCAATTTCCAGATGCATCACATTCCACACAAAAAGGCTTTTGCAAATCCGGAACGATCAACACTGGACCATGAGTAGTTGCATCTTTCAATTTGAGGAATGCATCTCTCTCTACATTAGTCCATTTGAACACGGCCTTCTTCTTTGTCAAATCATGCAAAGGAGAAGCAATCCATGCAAAGTGCCGAATGAACCTGCGGTAGTAAGAGCATAATCCAAGAAAACTACGGATCTCATGCACCGAACTCAATTCGGGCCAATTCCGAATTGCATCAATCTTTGCAGGATCCATTCGCACTCCATCTTTGGACACAATATGCCCAAGATAATGTATCTCTGACAAGAAGAACTCACTCTTCTTTGCATTTATGAAGAGTTTATGCTTATGGAGCTCTTCAAAAACAATAGCCAAATGAGCTTTATGCTCTTCTTCGGTCTTCGAGAAGACTAGGATGTCATCAAAGAAGACACCTGTAAATTTCCTGTACCCACGGAATATGCGATCCATCATTCTATTGAATGTAGCCGGGGCATTTGTAAGACCAAAAGGCATAACAAGATACTCATAAAGCCCAAATGCTGTCCTGAAAGCAGTTTTGTGTACATCCTGAGGCACTACACGCACTTGATGATATCCACTCTTGAGATCAATTCGGCTAAAGCATGCCGATCCATCCAACTTGTCAAGGATGTCGTCTATGCGTGGAATCGGAAACCGATTCTTGATGGTAAGCTTATTCAAAGCTCTATAATCCACACACATACGAAAGGATCCATCCTTCTTTTGAACCAAGAGAACGGGTGAACAATATGGGGAAGAGCTTGGCTGAACCAAACCCTTCTCAAGAAGCTCATTCACTTGCTTCATGATCTCCTCTTTTTGGGATGCACTTACACGATAGGCTGGCCTATTAGGTGGTGAGCTACCCGGCACAAGATCAATGCGATGATCTTCCGGTCGTACAGGTGGGACACACAATGAGCCGGAACGGCCGACCCCTCCCTTGAGTAAATTGTATTACTATTGGAGAAATTCAATACATAGCTTCACGGGCATTCATTGCCAAATCCTCCATGCCAATGCATATGAAATTCAGCATTTAGAAAACAATGGTATGTCGATGTAGATCACCAAGGAGCTGCCTTGATGCCCGGCCCGACTTCAGTACCCATATTCTCTACCATTGGCTCTATGTTCTACCAAGCAAGGTAGCAACATCTTCAAGAGCACATAGGACAAGAGAAATACTACACAGGGCGGCTAAACAAGGAGTCCTGCCCTTCTACTGAGTAAGTAATGACAACACATTGTCCAATTAGCTTACCAGTCTTCATGGAAGTTGTTGCAAGCGGAAGCCTTCGCGTTGGAAGCTTTAGAAGTGTTGATATCTTCGATTTGCCGCAATCCTTCGCGACAAAAGTCTTCAAGAGGATGAAGGGAACCTTGGGAAAGCTTCCCCTATGGTTCAACTTGAGAAAGGAAGGCTGAAATTAGGGTTTTCAGCAAAAAGACCAGAAATTACAGCAAAAATGAGAGCTGTTTTGCTGAATTTCAGTCATTGGGAGTGAGTAGGAGAGTGATTAGCACTTGGAAACACTCTTGGAAGCTTGGAAAACACCCTAGCAAGTTGGGTATGGCTATGGAGAGCTTGGAAATGGAGAGAAATGGTGGAAAAACAGAGTTTTCAGCCTCCAAAAATCCTCATGAAGAGAAAACACGAATTTCTCTTAATAAGTAAGTGAATTGGGGTCCAATCAGGTGAAGGGACATGGGGAGATGCCCATTTATGAGTAAAAAGGGAGGATCAGGTCCTGGACATTGAGTCTTGTCCGCCTCGGGACTTCAGTGAGTGTGAACTTGGAAGCGGTCATAATTTATAAGTGACTTTTGGGCGCCCAAACTTTAATGAAGTGGGAACGCACTCACTTATAAATATTGGCTAAGTCCTAAGGGCTATTTGAGCCTAGATTGGGTAATACTTACCACCTGTTCACATGCCACACAACCATGTCAGCAGACAGTTTCACACACACGGTTCACGGGCGGGCGTCCCCTAGCCCGGAACTACACATAGGTCATGCAGGCATGAAAACAGCATGCAATTTCATTTGCAGGCAAGCACATAAAGATGCTATGCAATGCAGCATTGGCATGAGCAATTTCCGTTCATGAAACCATATAAGACCAGGCGTTTCCAGGCAAGTATACGCAATACCAGACCCAGTGGAAAGCCAATCCTCCAGGCGTTTCCGGGCATGTACACAAAGGCACAAGTCCCAGCGGAAAGCCAAGTCCTCCAGGCGTTTCCGGGCATGTACACAAAGGCACAAGTCCCGCGGAAAGCCAAGTCCTCCAGATATTCCGGGCATGATAACATCAAGTCCCAGCGGAATATCATATCCAACTATACAGCATGACACGTGTCAATCACCTGCATAGGCATATTCCATAAGCCATGGACACCAATCCAATATGTACATAGTGTGAAAGCAAGAGTGAACCATTTGGGTGGCCAAATGGTGACATTCCCCCCCGCTTCTAAAGAGTTGTCCGCAACTGAAATGCATCCAAATATGTCTGAAGCACATGCGGGCAATCTTTGAAGAACTCTTCATCTACCCATTTAGCATCAATGGGAAGATAGTTCTTAAACTTCACAAGGTAACGCCTCACAACTTTGCCTGCAGCAAGCTTGCGTTCCTTGTGATACACAATCTGCTCTGGCTGCAAGATCTCCTCAAGCTCATCCACTTCTGGTGGATCCTCAATGACCATTTCACTGGGCTCCGGCCCTACATACTTGCGAAGGAGACTCACATGAAAAGCATTGTGTATGTGCCAATGACTAGGTAATGCCAATCTGAAAGCCACTTCATTGATCTTCTCGATCACTTGAAAAGGTCCATAGTACCTAGTTGCAAGCTTAGGATATGCACCCTCTTTGCCAGGCCTCTTTGCAAGTCTTGCTTTCTCAAATTTCAGCAATACCCAATCATTCTCTTTAACATCCAATTGCCTTCTATGCTTGTCGGCAGCCTTTTTATGCTTGTCTTGTGACCTTGCAATGGCTGTCCGCACCTGAGCAAAAGCAATATCCAAGTCTCTTACATACTCATCAGCTGCAAATATCTCATCCTTTGTGCGAAGGATGGGTGGCAAAACCACCTTACCATAAACAATCTCAAACGGGGCCTTTCCCGTAGATGCATGCACCGTGTTGTTGTATGCAAATTCCACAAGCGGTAAGTACTTCTCCCAAGAAGACTTCTGATCCGCCACATAACATTTCAAGAGATCCAACACGGCTGAATTTGCAGCCTCACTTTGCCCATCCGTTTGAGGGTGATAAGCTGATGAGAAGTCCAATTTGGTACCCATATTATCAAATAAGGCCCGCCAAAAGAGACTTGTAGTCCTGGGATCTCTATCCCCCACAATGGACTTCGGCATTCCATGATGTTTGAACACTTGTGCAAGATATATTTTAACCATATGCTCAGCTTTGATGGTCTTTTTGACCGGCAAGAAATGAGCTTGCTTGCTAAACCTGTCCACAATTGTCCAAATTGCATCATTACCATGTTGGGTACGTGGCAAGTCCATAATGAAATCCATTGTAATACTTTCCCATGGCTGCGTGGGAATAGGCAATGGCTGAAGCAAACCTGGTGCCTTTTGCCTATCAAATTTGACCTTTTGACAGGTGATACATGCACGTACATGTGCCTCTATGTCCTTCCGCATACCTGGCCAAAAGAAATACCGCTCAATCATGTGCGTAGTAGGCATTATGCCTCTATGACCAGCATATGGAGGAGCATGGCACTCATCCAAAACCTTTTGCCTCATGTCAGACACCACACATAGGCAATTATCTTTCATGAGATAACCCTCTTTGATCACATATGAGGCATGTGCATGACCAGCCATCAAATCAGCCCAAATAGTGGCAAAATCAGCATCCGTATGATACAAATCACGCATGATAGACAAGTCCCCATGAGAGGCAATCGAGATAGCTGCTACATACGGCTTTCGTGACAATGCATCGGCCACTACATTCTTCTTTCCCGGGGTGTGCAAGATCTGAAAATGAAACATAGAGAGGAAATTGGCCATCCTCATATGCTTCTCTGACAATTTAGTTTGAGTAAGAAAATATCTCAAACTCTGGTGATCTGTCTTCACAGTGAAATCAGCCCCAAGAAGATAATGTTTCCATATAGTAAGTGCATGAATTACAGCCAAGAGCTCTTTCTCATAAATGCCAAGAGATAGCTCTGCATCATGCAATCTACGACTCTCATAAGCCACGGCATGTCCCTCTTGATTAAGGACAGCCCCTATGCAATTTCCAGATGCATCACATTCCACACAAAAAGGCTTTTGCAAATCCGGAACGATCAACACTGGACCATGAGTAGTTGCATCTTTCAATTTGAGGAATGCATCTCTCTCTACATTAGTCCATTTGAACACGGCCTTCTTCTTTGTCAAATCATGCAAAGGAGAAGCAATCCATGCAAAGTGCCGAATGAACCTGCGGTAGTAAGAGCATAATCCAAGAAAACTACGGATCTCATGCACCGAACTCAATTCGGGCCAATTCCGAATTGCATCAATCTTTGCAGGATCCATTCGCACTCCATCTTTGGACACAATATGCCCAAGATAATGTATCTCTGACAAGAAGAACTCACTCTTCTTTGCATTTATGAAGAGTTTATGCTTATGGAGCTCTTCAAAAACAATAGCCAAATGAGCTTTATGCTCTTCTTCGGTCTTCGAGAAGACTAGGATGTCATCAAAGAAGACACCTGTAAATTTCCTGTACCCACGGAATATGCGATCCATCATTCTATTGAATGTAGCCGGGGCATTTGTAAGACCAAAAGGCATAACAAGATACTCATAAAGCCCAAATGCTGTCCTGAAAGCAGTTTTGTGTACATCCTGAGGCACTACACGCACTTGATGATATCCACTCTTGAGATCAATTCGGCTAAAGCATGCCGATCCATCCAACTTGTCAAGGATGTCGTCTATGCGTGGAATCGGAAACCGATTCTTGATGGTAAGCTTATTCAAAGCTCTATAATCCACACACATACGAAAGGATCCATCCTTCTTTTGAACCAAGAGAACGGGTGAACAATATGGGGAAGAGCTTGGCTGAACCAAACCCTTCTCAAGAAGCTCATTCACTTGCTTCATGATCTCCTCTTTTTGGGATGCACTTACACGATAGGCTGGCCTATTAGGTGGTGAGCTACCCGGCACAAGATCAATGCGATGATCTTCCGGTCGTACAGGTGGGACACACAATGAGCCGGAACGGCCGACCCCTCCCTTGAGTAAATTGTATTACTATTGGAGAAATTCAATACATAGCTTCACGGGCATTCATTGCCAAATCCTCCATGCCAATGCATATGAAATTCAGCATTTAGAAAACAATGGTATGTCGATGTAGATCACCAAGGAGCTGCCTTGATGCCCGGCCCGACTTCAGTACCCATATTCTCTACCATTGGCTCTATGTTCTACCAAGCAAGGTAGCAACATCTTCAAGAGCACATAGGACAAGAGAAATACTACACAGGGCGGCTAAACAAGGAGTCCTGCCCTTCTACTGAGTAAGTAATGACAACACATTGTCCAATTAGCTTACCAGTCTTCATGGAAGTTGTTGCAAGCGGAAGCCTTCGCGTTGGAAGCTTTAGAAGTGTTGATATCTTCGATTTGCCGCAATCCTTCGCGACAAAAGTCTTCAAGAGGATGAAGGGAACCTTGGGAAAGCTTCCCCTATGGTTCAACTTGAGAAAGGAAGGCTGAAATTAGGGTTTTCAGCAAAAAGACCAGAAATTACAGCAAAAATGAGAGCTGTTTTGCTGAATTTCAGTCATTGGGAGTGAGTAGGAGAGTGATTAGCACTTGGAAACACTCTTGGAAGCTTGGAAAACACCCTAGCAAGTTGGGTATGGCTATGGAGAGCTTGGAAATGGAGAGAAATGGTGGAAAAACAGAGTTTTCAGCCTCCAAAAATCCTCATGAAGAGAAAACACGAATTTCTCTTAATAAGTAAGTGAATTGGGGTCCAATCAGGTGAAGGGACATGGGGAGATGCCCATTTATGAGTAAAAAGGGAGGATCAGGTCCTGGACATTGAGTCTTGTCCGCCTCGGGACTTCAGTGAGTGTGAACTTGGAAGCGGTCATAATTTATAAGTGACTTTTGGGCGCCCAAACTTTAATGAAGTGGGAACGCACTCACTTATAAATATTGGCTAAGTCCTAAGGGCTATTTGAGCCTAGATTGGGTAATACTTACCACCTGTTCACATGCCACACAACCATGTCAGCAGACAGTTTCACACACACGGTTCACGGGCGGGCGTCCCCTAGCCCGGAACTACACATAGGTCATGCAGGCATGAAAACAGCATGCAATTTCATTTGCAGGCAAGCACATAAAGATGCTATGCAATGCAGCATTGGCATGAGCAATTTCCGTTCATGAAACCATATAAGACCAGGCGTTTCCAGGCAAGTATACGCAATACCAGACCCAGTGGAAAGCCAATCCTCCAGGCGTTTCCGGGCATGTACACAAAGGCACAAGTCCCAGCGGAAAGCCAAGTCCTCCAGGCGTTTCCGGGCATGTACACAAAGGCACAAGTCCCGCGGAAAGCCAAGTCCTCCAGATATTCCGGGCATGATAACATCAAGTCCCAGCGGAATATCATATCCAACTATACAGCATGACACGTGTCAATCACCTGCATAGGCATATTCCATAAGCCATGGACACCAATCCAATATGTACATAGTGTGAAAGCAAGAGTGAACCATTTGGGTGGCCAAATGGTGACATTCCCCCCCGCTTCTAAAGAGTTGTCCGCAACTGAAATGCATCCAAATATGTCTGAAGCACATGCGGGCAATCTTTGAAGAACTCTTCATCTACCCATTTAGCATCAATGGGAAGATAGTTCTTAAACTTCACAAGGTAACGCCTCACAACTTTGCCTGCAGCAAGCTTGCGTTCCTTGTGATACACAATCTGCTCTGGCTGCAAGATCTCCTCAAGCTCATCCACTTCTGGTGGATCCTCAATGACCATTTCACTGGGCTCCGGCCCTACATACTTGCGAAGGAGACTCACATGAAAAGCATTGTGTATGTGCCAATGACTAGGTAATGCCAATCTGAAAGCCACTTCATTGATCTTCTCGATCACTTGAAAAGGTCCATAGTACCTAGTTGCAAGCTTAGGATATGCACCCTCTTTGCCAGGCCTCTTTGCAAGTCTTGCTTTCTCAAATTTCAGCAATACCCAATCATTCTCTTTAACATCCAATTGCCTTCTATGCTTGTCGGCAGCCTTTTTATGCTTGTCTTGTGACCTTGCAATGGCTGTCCGCACCTGAGCAAAAGCAATATCCAAGTCTCTTACATACTCATCAGCTGCAAATATCTCATCCTTTGTGCGAAGGATGGGTGGCAAAACCACCTTACCATAAACAATCTCAAACGGGGCCTTTCCCGTAGATGCATGCACCGTGTTGTTGTATGCAAATTCCACAAGCGGTAAGTACTTCTCCCAAGAAGACTTCTGATCCGCCACATAACATTTCAAGAGATCCAACACGGCTGAATTTGCAGCCTCACTTTGCCCATCCGTTTGAGGGTGATAAGCTGATGAGAAGTCCAATTTGGTACCCATATTATCAAATAAGGCCCGCCAAAAGAGACTTGTAGTCCTGGGATCTCTATCCCCCACAATGGACTTCGGCATTCCATGATGTTTGAACACTTGTGCAAGATATATTTTAACCATATGCTCAGCTTTGATGGTCTTTTTGACCGGCAAGAAATGAGCTTGCTTGCTAAACCTGTCCACAATTGTCCAAATTGCATCATTACCATGTTGGGTACGTGGCAAGTCCATAATGAAATCCATTGTAATACTTTCCCATGGCTGCGTGGGAATAGGCAATGGCTGAAGCAAACCTGGTGCCTTTTGCCTATCAAATTTGACCTTTTGACAGGTGATACATGCACGTACATGTGCCTCTATGTCCTTCCGCATACCTGGCCAAAAGAAATACCGCTCAATCATGTGCGTAGTAGGCATTATGCCTCTATGACCAGCATATGGAGGAGCATGGCACTCATCCAAAACCTTTTGCCTCATGTCAGACACCACACATAGGCAATTATCTTTCATGAGATAACCCTCTTTGATCACATATGAGGCATGTGCATGACCAGCCATCAAATCAGCCCAAATAGTGGCAAAATCAGCATCCGTATGATACAAATCACGCATGATAGACAAGTCCCCATGAGAGGCAATCGAGATAGCTGCTACATACGGCTTTCGTGACAATGCATCGGCCACTACATTCTTCTTTCCCGGGGTGTGCAAGATCTGAAAATGAAACATAGAGAGGAAATTGGCCATCCTCATATGCTTCTCTGACAATTTAGTTTGAGTAAGAAAATATCTCAAACTCTGGTGATCTGTCTTCACAGTGAAATCAGCCCCAAGAAGATAATGTTTCCATATAGTAAGTGCATGAATTACAGCCAAGAGCTCTTTCTCATAAATGCCAAGAGATAGCTCTGCATCATGCAATCTACGACTCTCATAAGCCACGGCATGTCCCTCTTGATTAAGGACAGCCCCTATGCAATTTCCAGATGCATCACATTCCACACAAAAAGGCTTTTGCAAATCCGGAACGATCAACACTGGACCATGAGTAGTTGCATCTTTCAATTTGAGGAATGCATCTCTCTCTACATTAGTCCATTTGAACACGGCCTTCTTCTTTGTCAAATCATGCAAAGGAGAAGCAATCCATGCAAAGTGCCGAATGAACCTGCGGTAGTAAGAGCATAATCCAAGAAAACTACGGATCTCATGCACCGAACTCAATTCGGGCCAATTCCGAATTGCATCAATCTTTGCAGGATCCATTCGCACTCCATCTTTGGACACAATATGCCCAAGATAATGTATCTCTGACAAGAAGAACTCACTCTTCTTTGCATTTATGAAGAGTTTATGCTTATGGAGCTCTTCAAAAACAATAGCCAAATGAGCTTTATGCTCTTCTTCGGTCTTCGAGAAGACTAGGATGTCATCAAAGAAGACACCTGTAAATTTCCTGTACCCACGGAATATGCGATCCATCATTCTATTGAATGTAGCCGGGGCATTTGTAAGACCAAAAGGCATAACAAGATACTCATAAAGCCCAAATGCTGTCCTGAAAGCAGTTTTGTGTACATCCTGAGGCACTACACGCACTTGATGATATCCACTCTTGAGATCAATTCGGCTAAAGCATGCCGATCCATCCAACTTGTCAAGGATGTCGTCTATGCGTGGAATCGGAAACCGATTCTTGATGGTAAGCTTATTCAAAGCTCTATAATCCACACACATACGAAAGGATCCATCCTTCTTTTGAACCAAGAGAACGGGTGAACAATATGGGGAAGAGCTTGGCTGAACCAAACCCTTCTCAAGAAGCTCATTCACTTGCTTCATGATCTCCTCTTTTTGGGATGCACTTACACGATAGGCTGGCCTATTAGGTGGTGAGCTACCCGGCACAAGATCAATGCGATGATCTTCCGGTCGTACAGGTGGTAACTCATTTGGTAACTCATCAGCAAAACAATCATTGTGCTCTTGCAAAAATTTCAGCCTATCATTACTAAGAGTGTTTACATGTACATTATTTTTCTCAACATGATCTCGTACAAAAATCAAGTACGCAAAAACACTCTTTTTCATTACTTTCTTAATTTGTACATGAGATACAAGGGGAATGGTATCACCCTCTTCACCAGCATCAATTACATGTTCTCGGCCTTTATGCATGAAGGTGATCCTGTTAGTCTTGTAAGCCTTGCACGGATCAATACGTGTATGCCAAGGCTTTCCAAGCAATACATCACAGCCATTCAAAGGCGCCACAAGAAAATCCTCATGATCCACATAGCCTTGAATGTGTATGCGCAACTTGCCAAAAATAGGCATGACCTGCACTTCTCTACCAACAAAGGCAGCCCCTGCTTCAATTTGAGGACCCATGTCCTTCACTTCAATACCCAAAGCAGCTGCCATCTGAGTGGATATGAAATTCTCCGATGCACAATCATCAAACATGAACAAAGCGGGTTGATCTTTGAGCTGTCCCCAAGCTTTACATACAACCCTATCTTTGCTATCATGTGAAGTGTTGCCCTGCACATCCGGAACCATATGCACATTAGGCTTCGGTACATTAGCATTTTCAGCTTTGTTCTTCTTATTTGGGCATGCTCTTGCCATGTGCTCAGTGCTGCCACAAGTAAAGCATTTGCCTTCACGCATATATTGCTCCTTCTTCTCAACACTAAGACCAAAGTTTGCCGGCTTATAAGGGCGCTTGTTAGCAAACTTATTTTCAGCTTTTGGACCTGATTTGGCTTGGTTTTGGTCCCTTTTAGGTGGCTGTCCATCATTTTGCAGGTTTTGGACAGCCCTCTCTTTGCCTTGAAATGAGGGTTTAGCCTTATTGGATCGACTCAATTTGAGTTCCAATTGCTCGGTGGCGGTGGCGGCTGCGATTAATTGGTGTAAGGTATGACCATGATACATTTGTAATCCCGCTTTGTACACGGGTTGCAATCCCGATTGAAACCTTCTCTTCCTTTCCGCCTCGGTGACATGCATAAATGGAGACACCTCCAAAAGCACTTTCCAAAACTTTTGTACATATGCATTTACCGATTCCCCCTCATTTTGCTTTACCCAATCCCACTTCATTGTTATCTCATTCAATGCATTGGGAGGCAAGAATTGAGCATAAAACCTCTCCTTGAACTCTTTCCATGATCTAACAGGATTCGGTGAGAGCTTCTCCGTGAGCCACCAATGGGCAGCAGTGCCTTTCATGAACATGCTTACATGCCGGATCATGGATTTCTGAGTGAAATCCTCATCACTGAAAGCAATATCAAACTGGGCAATAAAAGCAAGTGCCTTTGATGCATCATATTCTCCATGATATGTGTCAAACTTCACAGATTTGTCTCCGGCTTTGAAGTCACGAGACTTTGATGCATGTGTGTGCATCTCAACATGTTTTCCCCCATGTTTGTCCATTGGGACAGTCCCTGTAATTGGCATCATTTTTGGACCAAAAGGTGATGCATAAGGCATAGATACATGTGCCCTGTACGCATGAGGCATGGCTGGCCCCTCAACATGCATTGATACATTTTCAGCCATAGCTTCTCCCTCACGAGCACACTCGAAGGCATGAGTGGCATGAGAGATACGCGGAATACCTGCACCAACAGAAAATTGCAGCCCATGTTGCATGTGTTG
This sequence comes from Cibotium barometz, assembly GCF_041138505.1. NCBI lineage: Eukaryota > Viridiplantae > Streptophyta > Polypodiopsida > Cyatheales > Cibotiaceae > Cibotium > Cibotium barometz. The sequence goes on from NC_141062.1 coordinate 56,914,254, forward strand.
TGCATGTACATTTTCAGCCGGCAATGGCATTTGACATACATTTTGACCACTGCCATAAACATTGTATCCTTCACGAGCTACATGAGATATTCCTGCATGGCGTGAAGTCACTGATTGTTCCTCTCCCATAGCATGGAGATTCATCCTCTTAGACATAACTTCTTGTTCGGGCACTTGTGGGGATTCCAAGACATGTGGGATGGTTGCCTTTTCTGCATAGGCATCCTCGGTACGAGCCAAGTATGCACGTGCTGCATCCCTTGGTTGCATGTGCAACTCTTGAGCAATCATTGCCATTGCATGATCCATATAAGATTCAGCTTTCTTGGCCTTCAAACGATCATGTACCAATGGGTCCTCGCGGCGATAGAGATTCAATTCTTCTTGTTGTGCATGGAGAAGAGCCTGCATACGAGTAAGTTCAGCTCTCAAGACTATGGACTCTTCTTCTTGCATCTTCTCTTTGCCACGAGACGGCTGTCCCACATATTCATGTTCCCTATTGTGCACCACATGAGTTTGCTCATCCTGTAAAGCATTGGAGGCATGCATTTCATTGTCCCTGCCACTTGTATTAGCATCTCCAACATTCATTGTATGGCTGTCCATAATGTTCTAAGTGTAGAGATAGCTAGTGTTCACGGTGATCGTCTCTCACGATAGAAGTGAAAGAGAACCGTATGCTCTGATACCAATGTAACTTGGTTGAACACAATGCTAATCAATACACTTAAATACACTAAGATTTGAAGGACACTTGCTCAAATACAAGAAGTAAATTGCTGAATTGACAAGAGGCACACAATGAGCCGGAACGGCCGACCCCTCCCTTGAGTAAATTGTATTACTATTGGAGAAATTCAATACATAGCTTCACGGGCATTCATTGCCAAATCCTCCATGCCAATGCATATGAAATTCAGCATTTAGAAAACAATGGTATGTCGATGTAGATCACCAAGGAGCTGCCTTGATGCCCGGCCCGACTTCAGTACCCATATTCTCTACCATTGGCTCTATGTTCTACCAAGCAAGGTAGCAACATCTTCAAGAGCACATAGGACAAGAGAAATACTACACAGGGCGGCTAAACAAGGAGTCCTGCCCTTCTACTGAGTAAGTAATGACAACACATTGTCCAATTAGCTTACCAGTCTTCATGGAAGTTGTTGCAAGCGGAAGCCTTCGCGTTGGAAGCTTTAGAAGTGTTGATATCTTCGATTTGCCGCAATCCTTCGCGACAAAAGTCTTCAAGAGGATGAAGGGAACCTTGGGAAAGCTTCCCCTATGGTTCAACTTGAGAAAGGAAGGCTGAAATTAGGGTTTTCAGCAAAAAGACCAGAAATTACAGCAAAAATGAGAGCTGTTTTGCTGAATTTCAGTCATTGGGAGTGAGTAGGAGAGTGATTAGCACTTGGAAACACTCTTGGAAGCTTGGAAAACACCCTAGCAAGTTGGGTATGGCTATGGAGAGCTTGGAAATGGAGAGAAATGGTGGAAAAACAGAGTTTTCAGCCTCCAAAAATCCTCATGAAGAGAAAACACGAATTTCTCTTAATAAGTAAGTGAATTGGGGTCCAATCAGGTGAAGGGACATGGGGAGATGCCCATTTATGAGTAAAAAGGGAGGATCAGGTCCTGGACATTGAGTCTTGTCCGCCTCGGGACTTCAGTGAGTGTGAACTTGGAAGCGGTCATAATTTATAAGTGACTTTTGGGCGCCCAAACTTTAATGAAGTGGGAACGCACTCACTTATAAATATTGGCTAAGTCCTAAGGGCTATTTGAGCCTAGATTGGGTAATACTTACCACCTGTTCACATGCCACACAACCATGTCAGCAGACAGTTTCACACACACGGTTCACGGGCGGGCGTCCCCTAGCCCGGAACTACACATAGGTCATGCAGGCATGAAAACAGCATGCAATTTCATTTGCAGGCAAGCACATAAAGATGCTATGCAATGCAGCATTGGCATGAGCAATTTCCGTTCATGAAACCATATAAGACCAGGCGTTTCCAGGCAAGTATACGCAATACCAGACCCAGTGGAAAGCCAATCCTCCAGGCGTTTCCGGGCATGTACACAAAGGCACAAGTCCCAGCGGAAAGCCAAGTCCTCCAGGCGTTTCCGGGCATGTACACGGCACAAGTCCCGCGGAAAGCCAAGTCCTCCAGATATTCCGGGCATGATAACATCAAGTCCCAGCGGAATATCATATCCAACTATACAGCATGACACGTGTCAATCACCTGCATAGGCATATTCCATAAGCCATGGACACCAATCCAATATGTACATAGTGTGAAAGCAAGTGTGAACCATTTGGGTGGCCAAATGGTGACAATGCCCCTATGACCACCTGTAATGGCGTCATGGGCATCATGGAGAAGAGCTGCCCGGAATGATTTCATGACACATAGTCGGCCTTTGTAGAAAAGCCAACCATCGCGTATCAGAAAATGGCATGGTCCTGTGGCATCCAATGCCTGTTCCCACTGAGTACCGAATTCCTCGGAATCCGCGTACATGTGCTTCATGTCTTCTAGTCCTGTACCAACAAGGTCCAGTCTAGTGGTCTGAATCGCAGATACTTGCCCCTTCCTGCTCAAAGCATCGGCCACTGGATTGGCCTTTCCTGGAAGGTACTCAATCATTCCACCGAACTGCTGGAATATCTGACTCCAGCGGTGTTGTCGATCACTCCACTGTGCACTTGGCATCGTCTGAATCCAGCGCAATGCCTGATGGTCAGTGCGAACCTCGAAGTCACGGCCATACAGGAAATGTTTCCAATGTTTCAAGGCCTGAATAACTGCTAGGAGTTCACGATCATAGACTGAGTAGTTCTTTTCGGCGGGCAGTAACTTACGAGACATGTAAGCTACTGGATGACCATTCTGTTGCAATACACCTCCAATTGCGATGTTACTCGCATCGGTGATTACTTGAAATGGTTCGTCCCACGAGGCAAGGGCTAAACAAGGCGCTTCTGACAAAGCCACCTTGAGGTTCTGGAATGCCTCCAACGCTCGTGGAGTCATTCGAATCTTTTGCCTCCTTGTTTTCACTCCCTTTAGCAGATCGGTGAGGTCTGCCGAGAGATCAGAAAACTTGTCGATGTGGGTGGAATATGCCTGGCATATACCCACAAATGATCTAATGTCATAAGCAGTCTGAGGTACTTCCCAGTTAACAATCTCGGCCACTTTAGCCGGATCAAGTCGAATGCCTTCAGCACTGATTATATATCCCAAGTAATGTACCTGGAACAGATAAAATTCTGACTTCTTTCATTGATATAGAGCTCGTTGCTTTCCAGCAACTTTAGGACTTTCTCCACATCAATTGTCATGCTGCTCAACTGTAGCTGAAAATATGAGTATGTCGTCCAGAAATATGAACACACACACTCCAATCAACTCCCGGAAAATACGCATCATCATGCGGTTAAATGTAGCTGGGGCGTTCGTCAATCCAAATGGCATAACCACAAATTCATAGTGGGCCCGTTCTGTACGGAAAGCTGTCTTGGGGATGTCCCCCTCAACAATCCGAACCTGGTGGTACCCACTCTTTAAATCCAGTTTGGAGAACACCTTAGCTCCATTCAGCCTCTCGAGGATATAGTCAATTCGAGGCATCGGAAATCTGCTCTTGATAGTCAACTTGTTGAGTGCACGATAATCGACACACAACCGAGAAGACCCATCTTTCTTCTTGACAAATAAGATCGGTGCTGCAAATGGCGACACGCTGGGGCGGATGAAGCCAGCTTGCAACAATTCTTGGAGTTGGCGGTCCAACTCCGATTCCATTGCCTTAGACAGGCGATACGAAAACTTGCTCGGGGGTTCCGAGCATGGGAGGAGGTCAATCTTGTGATCCTCCGGTCTGGACGGGGGAAGCTAGGGAGGGAGACTGTCCCGAAGAAAAATCTTCTGGAAACTTTTCATGGAGAACCGAGTACTTCTCGGAAGCACTGGCCACCGTCTGGGCTGTCTGGATGTAAATCATCGCACACTGTGCGCCTTTCCTGACTGCTCGCTTAGCCTGCAAGTGGCTTATGAGCGGAAAGTTTGGAATACCTGGCTCACACTTAATGGTCACCGGGGTGTTTGACACATTCCGATCAATCCGGAACGTGTGCTTGTCCCACTTGACATCAGGAAGAAACTTGTGAAACCACTGGATACCCAAAATTATGTCTGCTCCTACAAGAGGAGCAACCATAAAGTCACGCACAAACTCTATGCCCTGAATGACTAACTTAGCACCTAGAGCTTCATACTTGACGCTCGTTGTCATACCTGTGCTAAAACCCTCAACCTGTTTGTCCACCGGAGTCAGCTCGAAACGGGCACGCCTAGCGGCCTCTTCCGTGATCACATCCTCCGTGCTGCCGCTGTCAAACAAGACGACGACTCTCTGGCCACCTATGTAGCCAAAGGACTTGAGCAATTCGTTGCGCTCATACTCCTGGTCATGGGCGCCCTTCTGCTTATCTTCGAGCTCCCGGCTAATAATTGCTCCAACTGAAGCACCGGGGGTGGAAGAACTAGGGGTAGCCGCTGGGGTCTGTGTGGGAGCTATGCTCACCACGGAAGCAGTGGAGGCGGCGGCGGCCTTTGGAGGCTTCTTCGGGCAATCCCGAGAAGTATGTCCTTTTGTGTGACAAAAGTAACATCTACCCTCCTTCCTGTACTGAGAAAGCTCCTCAGCACTCAACTTGCCACCTGTCTTGCCTGCCTCCGCTTTCTGGTCTGGAGTAAGCTTAGACGCATTGTTCGAGTTCTTGGAGCCAGAGGCTCCCGGGCTCTGTCCTGGGGAAGACCCCGTCTGGTTCTGGCTTTTGCCCCCCGAGGCGTTAGCCTTGGGAGAAGCCGGCTGGGAAGTCTTGGGCTTGCCACCATTGTGTTTCATTTCTGCACTCTGCGCAAGCGAGAGTGCGTCCTCAAAGGTGGCTGGTCTAAACATACGCACCTCCCATTGGATTTGCGTGTCCAGGCCATACAAAAACTGCCCTTTCTTGTCTGAATCAGATAAGCCTAATTGTAGACACAAGGTCGAAATTTTATTGGCAAACTGAAGGACTGGTTGCGCGTTCTGACGCGCACCCCTGAACTCGTCTTCGAGTCGCTCAAGGTAGTGGGGCGGTAAAAACCGCTGCTTAAGGTCACGGACGAACTCGTCCCACACATAAGCTGCCATACCTGATCTGGTGTGGGCATGAGCCCACTGAGTCCACCAAGGAATGGCCTCACCTTCCAAGTACCAACTAGCTAAGATCACTTTGTCAGTATCTGTTTTCCTAACTGCGGCAAAGTAAGCTTCAAATTGATGTAACCATGAATACAGAGTAGTGGGATCGAGTTTACCATTATACTTACTGAAATTCATTTTCTCGGGAAAATGATTCGAGGGCACCGCCGGTGTCAATCTGGCGTCCAAAGCTCGGAGGTAACGCTCTTTTCCACTCGTCGCATGGCGTCGTCTTCTCGTTGTCGAATCTCCAATCCACGCATCTGCATCTCAAGCAAGGAGCTTGGCTGCGGCTGTGACCCTGCGAGAGGGTCCCTGTGACGAGGATCTGGTATCTGGGATACGGAAGGAGAGGGAGGAGGAGATGGAAAACGCGACGCTGGGGAGCGAGAACGCTCCTCCAGAGCCAAAATCCGCGCCTTCTGCTCATCCAACTTGGTTGTCTGGTCTGCGATTGCTCGCATCATCTGCTGGAACATGTCTGTTACACTCAAGCCGGGTGCCCTAGCTGGGCTGCCTGGTGCACTCTGGTCCCATGGTTCTGGTTCTCTCTCGTCGCCAAAGCTCGCCATAGCGGGAAAATGCAGTTCCTTTCCGGAACGCAATCTGACCATCCACTATCTGTGTGGGAGACTTCCGGAGGCTTCCGGAGGCCAAAAACCAACCGTCCTTCGAGGGACAGGAGTCACTCCGAAAGGAGTAGTCCACCGGCGTCTAAAAACCAACCACACGAGCGAAAAAATTTTCTGGTTTTCTTTGCTGAATCTTTGTTCTTGAAGTGAGCTCTGATACCACTGTAATATGCGGAAGCTTCGGAGAAGGATCGGTACTTCAAAACTCAGAAAACAGCACTCTTTTCGCGACGGAATTAACGCACAAAACTGAAAGACGATGTGCAGAAAATAGAGAGAGAAGGGGGAGATGGAGAGGACACAGTATTGGGTCCCAATTACCCTCTGTAGGGCCCCCACCACGGATGGTGTATTTGCTTTATTAGAATGATGTAAATCTGAAAACAAATACAAAGTACTTGACCTTTTCTTGGCTGGAAAACCTGCCCTTGACCTTCAGTCCTTCACCCCTTTGCTTTAGCAATGTTCTTGGCTGTCCTGGCCCTTGTTTGCTTGGAGCACTTGGTGAATTATGAGATGGATTCATGGATTATGGGCTGGAGTATTTATACTCCGCATAGCATCCAGTCGGCTGGCTTCAGGAAGCTCCACGACTGTGTTTTATTAATAAAATGCTTTCACACTTAATTAACTGCTGTCCAGCCTGCGCAGCCTTCTGGGGCAGCATCCTGGCTGCTGGGCACCCTGCGCATGGGTGTGGGACTGCCCCCCACACCTGGCCGACTGGCTGGGTAGGGTTTCTGACCCTGTCGGCTGCCTGTCCAGCAGTAGTACCGCTGGCCGACAGCCCCTCCAGCCCATGCCATGGCTGGTGGGCACAATGTGGGCCCTCCTGGCCCCTTGGGGGTGGTTCTACACCTCCCCCATGCCCACACTACAAGTGCAAGTGCAAGATCTTCTCACTTGGGGTAGCCCTATGGGCTGGCCCCATCTCTACATGCAAACCTACATGCCTACAGAGGCCTGGCATCCAGTTGCAAACCAGATACACAGAACATCTGACATCATTCCAGAGGGAGACTCACAGCGCGGACTGGCACTGCTTCATGTGCAGGACAGTGCACACCTGACCTTAGACTCATGTGCAGGACAATGCACACCTGACCTCGGACGACTGAGATGGATCCCTAGCTGACTCGTCCCGGACTGGGCTCACATGGGACCAGTTCACCATCCCAAGTCCTGCACCTTCTGTACAGAAATGTCTACGTGGCATCCAAGTGCGGGATGCACGTGACAGGAGTTGTCCTCCAAGAAGGCCACCCAGTGGCTTACTACACCCAGAAATTAAATGATGCAAAAAAGAACTATTCTATGTATGACAAAGAGCTATTCGGGGTGACGACAACAAGCATTGGAACATTTCCTTTACCGGAGAGATTTCACTATTAAGACAGATCATTAGGCACTTAAATGGTTACAAACCATGCCTACTGCCCAATGGAGTGACAGACAAGCCAAATGGAGTCAAATCTTCCAATATTTGGAGATATGATTGAATACATTCCTAGCACAAATAACCCCATTGCCAATGCTCTAAGTGGAAAAGGCACAATTTAAAATTTGCAAGAGTCCACTGTGCTTGAAATACGGGAAAAAGATCTCGACAGTATGAAGACCTACGAGGATTCGTTGGAATACGGGGCTCAATGTAGATTGGCCTTGCAATCAAAATCGGGTCGTTATACCATCGATAATGGTTCGTTATTTTACAAGAACTGGCTGAGCATTCTCGGGAAAAGCGAGAAGCACTTCTCCATGATGCCATGACTCTCTCGTTGGAGGTCATCATAGTACCAACAGTACATTGGAGAAGCTTGAGCAATCATTCTATGAGACGGGATGTCTATCAATATGTCCAAGCATGCCAGATATGCCAAAAAGTGAAGGTACCTCATACGAAACAGGCAAGGTTTCTTCAGCCTCTGCCAGTTCCCGACAGTCCTTTCCAAGATTTCAATATGCACTTTGTTGGGCCTCTTCTTCCTGCAGTTGAATCTCACAACACACAATGCATAACCATTGTGGACTGATTTAGTAAATTTTGCATGTTGATCCCATACAAGCAAACAGCCACAGCTGAAGACATCGCTCGCATGTTCATCCGACATTGGTAACCCATCGGTGGTTTACCAAGGACAATTACATTAGATAGGATTCCAAAGTTTACTTCAAATTTTTGGAGAGCATTATTCGACAACTTTGGAACCAAGTTGCACCTGTCCAGTACATTCCATCCGCAAAGAGACGGCCACATAGAAACCTACAATCAGCTCACTTTTGATGTTCTCAAATTGTATTGCCATGGCAGGCAGTCAAAGTAGGAGCATTATCTTTCTTTGGTTCAGGCCATCCTCAATGACACTCATTCATCTAGCATTGGTTGAACTTCGTACGAGGCAACATTTGGTCGCCGTTTCTCGTCACTACTTACGAGAATGGTATCACCTTCCTTTAAGGCCAACAAGACCACTGAAACTTTTTCAGAGATCATTATGTCAAGGAGCGCCTTGCCAAAGCACAGGAAACATACACCACGCAAACCAACAAATCAAGACGAGATGTCAACTTTAAAGAAGAGGATTGTGTATATCTCTGGATAATGAAGCAGAGATTGAAGCAAGTGGGCAAACATTGTCCAAAAATATCCTTTCGCAGCTTCGGACACTTTCCTATCATTAAAAAGATAAATGATGTCTCTATAGAGCTTAAGCTACCAGATAGTTGGACTATGCATAATGTTTTCCATTTTTCTTGGTTGAAGCCCTACATTGGTCCAGCTTTGCAAGGTATTGCGGTTGAGCAACAACCAGATGTGGTAGACGAAGCCAAAGTAATTGAGCTTGCACAGATTCTCCTCCACAAATAGAAGCATGGATCCAGTCGAAGACAAAGACAATTCTACACGAAGTTCAAGGACCAAGGTGCCCATGAAGCAATGTGGCTCGACGAAGAGTCCTTTTTAGAGTATCCCCAACTCCTCGCGGATGGACTACTTGGAAGCGATGAACCGCAAAACCCCATTGTAAGCCCCAGTCCGGGACATGTAAGATACAAGCTACATAGGTCAGTCTCCACAACCATAGAGAGTCTACATGTGTCAGTCCTCTTACCCACTTGGGGAATTCATCAAATAGATGCATCTAGATTTGCAAAAGCCTTTTAGTGTGGAATGTGATGCATCTGGAACTTGCATAGGAGTTGTCCTTAATCAAGAGGGACATGCCGTGGCTTATGAGAGCCGTAGATTGCATGATGCAGAGCTCTCTCTTGGCATTTATGAGAAAGAGCTCTTGGCTGTAATTCATGCACTTACTATACATAAACATTACCTTCTTCGGACTAATTTCACTGTAAAGACAGATCACCAAAGTTTGAGGTATTTTCTTGCCCAAACTAAGTTGTCAAAGAAGCATATGAGGATGGCCAATTTCCTCTCTATGTTTCATTTTCAGATCTTGCACACGCCAGGAAAGAAGAATGTAGTGGCCGATGCATTGTCACGAAAGCCGTACGTAGCAGCTATCTCGATTGCCTCATGGGGACTTGTCTGCCATGCATGATTTGTATCATACGGATGCTGATTTTGCCACTATTTGGACTGATTTGATGGCTGGTCATGCACATCCCTCATATGTGATCAAAGAGGGTTATCTCATGAAAGATAATTGCCTATGTGTGGTGTCTGACATGAGGCAAAAGGTTTTGGATGAGTGCCATGCTCCTCCATATGCTGGTCATAGAGGCATAATGCCCACTATGCACATGATTGAGCGGTATTTCTTTTGGCCAGGTATGCGGAAGGACAGAGGCACATGTACGTGTTAGAAGTCATCTCCTGTCTATATTCATACACCAGGGCCTCTGTTGTGGGTGTGCCCGCCCTGAATAAGGTGTTTTATCATTTTTCCACACTCCCCGTATTTTTTCCATTTTTTCCTAGTGGTGGGAGGGTTGCCAGAGGATGCCAGGAGCACTCCAGTGCTGGCCGACTGCATGTTTATCAGTCGTGGGCTACTGGGCTGCTGGCCGACTGGAGTTTCTCAGTCGTGGGCATTCATCTGCTAGCCGACTGCATTTATGCAATCGTGGGACCATTTTCAGCAGTCGTGGGCACTTCATATGCTGGCCGACTGCTCTTCCAGGGATGTATATATAGGCCCCTTGCCCCCACCACTTCCTCATTCAGTTTTCTCGGGATCTTGTGTATAGAGAAGAGTTTACACACCTATCTCTCTGTGTTTCTTGTGCTGTTTATTTTCTGCAGTCTACTTGCTCTTGTCTACCCAAGTTTGGTTATCATTTTCGCTGCATATTCTGACATGGTATCAGAGCCATAGGCTCTAGACAGATCTTGGGCGTTTTTTTGAGCAAGAGGGGGAGCGTTAGGCTGCTGATTGGTGGACTGTTTTGGGCTGAACGGGAAGAGAAGGTGCAAGAGGAAGGCGGGCAAAGGTGCTGGACAGCCACTTGCAGGTTTTCAGATTTTTTTTTCCCCACCCACGCACCCTTTTCAGGTTACTCTCCGCGATGGCAGATTTACTAGAGATGGCTGAGAAGCACATGAAGATTCCGACTCTCCCCACGTTCCCAGTGGATCGTCAGTTGGACGGGTCCAATTACGGCATCTGGAAGGTCATGATGGAGTCGGTTCTGGAGTCATATGACCTTGCTGATTTTATTATCATCGGGGTGCCACGGCCGGAAGCCGAGGAAGGGGAGTTATTATCGACGAGGAAGGACCTAGAGGCACAGGCACACATGTGGGATCGTGTCAACGCCAGGGTCCGGTCGTTTATTTTCCTCAATTGCACACCACAAGTGATCAATCATGTGAAGCACATGACGCTGGCGAGAGGCATATGGGAGCACTTGGCTTCTTTGTATAACAGGGTGTCACCCATGAAAAGGATCCCCTTGGAAGTGCAGATGCGGGTTATGAACCCTGCAAAGTCTTCGACGATGCGGGAACACATTAACAAGCTGCAGGCCCTTCAGCAGGAAGTCCTACAAGCTGGGAAAGAGATATCATCTGAAGATATGGCCATCACTTTGCTTTCCCACTTGCCTGGTCAGTATTCTGCTTTCTATTCCTCGTTGATCACGAGTGGCAGGCTCAGCACCATTACTTGGGAGGAGCTTGTGCCAATGGTCTTGGACCAGGAGGAACGTTTCACGAACCCCTCCTCACGGCGGAGGTTCGGAGGCCTTAACTGGCCAACGGTCGAAAGGCCGAAATACCAACAAGGGCAAAGGGAAGGCTTCACCGGAGAAGTCCTCTGAGAAGCAGCCTGATCCAGAACGAGAGAAGCTGAAGGCCGAAAGATCTTGTAATGATTGTGGCGAGAAAGGCCACTACTACAGGAAGTGCCCTAAGCGGACACGGAAGAGTGCTGATTCCTCAGCCTCAGCTGCAAAGACTCCGGCATTTGTGCACTTAGAGATGGTGGACTCCGATGCTTCATCATCTTCGAGCGAGGAGGCAGTTGGCTTCACCGCGAAGGATACCCGAGAATGGATTCTCGACAGTGGTGCTTCCAGGCACATGACTCCATCCCGTGACTTCTTTCTGGATCTGAAACGGCAGTCAGGTCGTATCTTTATTGGCGATAACTCCACTATTCCGATACATAGTGAGGGCCGGATGGAGATTATTCCCGACGGCAAGGGGGGCAAGCATGCTTCCCGTGTTCTTTATGTCCCTGCTCTGGGTTTTCATCTTCTGTCAGTGCATGAGGTATGCAAGACTGGCTTTAGGGTGGAATTTGAGGAGCATTCAGTTGCTCTAAGGGACCGTGAGACAGGCAAAGTTGTTTGGGAAGGCGGTGTGGAGAATGGCATCTACAAGCTCTCTGCACTCTCCTCATTGACAGGCTCTCAGGTCGGAGATTTGTGGCAATTTCGTTTTGGCCACTTAAATGTGGATGCTTTGCGGCGCGCCTTCCGGGACCAAATGGTGGTTGGCTTGCCAGATGTTGGTAATAGGCAAGAACGCTGCAATTCTTGCATACGTGGTAAGCAGCACAGGGAATCCTTTCCGAAGCAGGCTTCCAGGCGGGCTTCGAAACCATTGGAGTTGATTCACACTGACTTGTGTGGACCACAGCAGATACCATCCTTGGGAGGATCTCTCTACTTCATGCTGCTTGTTGATGATTGTACCAGATTCACGTGGGTCTACTTTCTTTCCCAGAAGGACCAGGCTTTTGCTCGGTTCAAGGATTGGCACGTGATGGTGGAGAGAGTCTGGATATCAGGTTAAGACTCTCAGGGCTGATAAAGGGGGTGAATTCTCCTCGACTGTATTTTTCAGGTTTTGTGCAAATCATGGCATCAAAAGGGAATTGGCCAATACCGAATCGCCTTCGAAGAATGGAGTTGTTGAACGTAAGAACAGGACTGTGGTGGAGATGGCGAGGACCATGCTGGAGCATCGTGATCTTCCTCGTCCACTTTGGGGTGAGGCTGTGGCAACGGCTGTCCATACCATTAACCGCTCTCCGACGACTTCTGTACCCCATATGACTCCATTTGAGGCATATTTTGGCAGGAAAACCGATGTCTCGCACTTCCGTGTCTTTGGGAGTGACGTGTATGTACATATTCCGAAGAAGCAGAGGGGGAAGCTTGACTCCAAGTCCCGCAAGCTGGTATTTGTGGGGTATAACTCTCTTTCCAAGGGATACAGGTTGTATGATCCAGAGAGGAATGAGATTGTTGTCAGCCGGGATGTGGTCTTTGACGAGCATGTTCCAGCATCCACTGTCGAGGAGCCGCCACTTCTTGGAGATCCAGAGGAGTCTGATGATGATTCCCAGTCTTTCATTCCAATTGATCCACCTCAATCATCACAGAAGGTTGAGCCCGCAGCTGGAGTTGAGCCCCCACGACCATAGGAGGCTCCACGATCTGTTCGAGTACCTAGGTGGTTGTTAGACACCCTTCGGGAGTCAAGTGTCACGGAGCTACCCTCCGAGTGGACCACAGAGGACGGCCCTCGAAGATCACATCGAGTCCGAGATAAAAGCAACACGGCGGAGCTTCTTCAGGTGAACTATGCCTTGATGTCTCGTATCATGCGGGACAAAGAGCCCACTTCCGTAAAGGAAGCCCTTTCAATGCCATCGAGAAGAACAACACTTGGGAGTTGGTTCCGAGGCCGTCGAAGCGGTCAGTCATTGGTGTCAAATGGGTCTTTAAGACCAAATACGCGTCTGATGGGTCGGTGGACAAACACAAAGCCAGGCTTGTGGCTAAAGGTTATGCTCAACGGCCAGGCATCGACTACGAGGATACCTTTGCACCGACAGCGCGGATGACCACGATTCGGACCGTTCTTGCCCATGCTTCTTCTCAGAGGTGGCCCATGTATCAGATGGATGTAAAATCTGCGTACCTTAATGGTGACCTGCAAGAGGAGGTGTACGTTGAGCAGCCTCCGGCTTTATTGTTCCAGGATCGGAAGGGATGGTTTACAGGTTACGTAAGGCCTTGTATGGTCTTAAGCAGGCTCCCAGGGCTTGGAATCAGAAGATTGATTCCTTCTTTATTCGGACCGGATTTCAGAGATCGGTTGCAGATCCGAACCTGTATCTCTTTCGGGAACGCGGCATGGTCACGCTTATCATCCTTTATGTGGATGATCTCATTCTCACCGGCGGTCATGTAGAGCACATTGGAGTGACGAAGGCTGCCTTGTCAAAGGAGTTTGAGATGACCGACTTAGGCTTACTCCACTTCTTCTTGGGATTGGAGATCTGGCAGACCTAGAGGGGGTTTTTCGTCTCTCAGCAACGGTATGTTCATGAGTTGCTTGAGGCCTTTGGGATGGAGAACTGCAAGCCTATTACTTCGCCGATGGACCCGAACACAAAGTTAACCGTTACAGATCCTTGTGAGCCAGTTGATGCCTCGTAGTACCGGAAGTTGGTTGATTCATTGATATGGTTGCTGAACACCAGATTGGACTTGAGCTTCTCCGTGGGGCTATTGAGCTCTTTTATGCAGACGCCATTGAAGACTCATTGGGACGCAGGATTGCGGATCTTGCGGTATCTGCAGAGTACGAAGGATCTGGGACTCTTTTACACAAGAGGGAATGGAGTCAAGCTCCAAGGTTGGAGTGACTCAGATTGGGGAGGAGATCCAGACACGAGGAGATCTACTTCAGGATACAGTTTTACCCTCGGCTCACGAGCAGTTTCTTGGAGCAGCAAGAGGCAGCCAACTATTGCCCTTTCTTCGACAGAGGCAGAGTATCGGGCTGCTTGTGGTGCTGCTTGTGAGGTTGTATGGCTGCGGAGGCTGCTAGGCGAGATTGGGTTTCCACAGAGGGAGCCCACAGTCATTAACCAGAGTTGTATAGCTATTGCTCGGAACCCGGTTTTCCATGCCCGAACCAAGCATATAGAGATACAGTATCACTTTGTACGTGAGAAGATCTTGGCTGGTGACATCTTGCTACTTTATTGTTCGACGGAGGACAATGCGGCGGACCTCTTCACGAAGTCTCTACCTCAGGCTACGCTTAGGCGGCACTCCAGCTCCCTTGGGTTGGTTTCACAGCCAGGAGCTGAGAGGGGGTGTTAGAAGTCATCTCATGTCTATATTCATACACCAGGGCCTCTGTTGTGGGTGTGCCCGCCCTGTATAAGGTGTTTTATCATTTTTCCACACTCCCCGTATTTTTCCCATTTTTTCCTAGTGGCGGGAGGGTTGCCAGAGGATGCCAGGAGCACTCCAGTGCTGGCCGATTGCATGTTTATCAGTCGTGGGCTACTGGGCTGCTGGCCGACTGGAGTTTCTCAGTCGTGGGCATTCATCTACTGGCCGACTGCATTTATGCAGTCGTGGGACCATTTTCAGCAGTCGTGGGCACTTCATATGCTGGCCGACTGCTCTTCCAGGGATGTATATATAGGCCCCTTGCCCCCACCACTTCCTCATTCAGTTTTCTCGAGATCTTGTGTATGGAGAAGAGTTTACACACCTATCTCTTTGTGTTTCTTGTGCTGTTTATTTTCTGCAGTCTACTTGCTCTTGTCTACCCAAGTTTGGTTATCATTTCCGCTGCATATTCTGACAGTACGTGCATGTATCACCTGTCAAAAGGTAAAATTTGATAGGCAAAAGGCACCAGGTTTGCTTCAGCCATTGCCTATTCCCACGCAGCCATGGAAAAGTATTACAATGGATTTCATTATGGACTTGCCACGGACCTAACAGGGTAATGATGCAATTTGGACAATTGTGGACAGGTTTAGCAAGCAAGCTCATTTCTTGCCGGTCAAAAGACCATCAAAGCTGAGCATATGGTTAAAATATATCTTACACAAGTGTTCAAGCATCATGGAATGCCGAAGTCCATTGTGGGGGATACAGATCCAAAGACTACAAGTCTCTTTTGGTGGGCCTTATTTGATAATGTGGACACCAAATTGGACTTCTCATCAGCTTATCACCCTCAAACGGATGGACAAAGTAAGGCTGCAAATTCAGCTGTGTTGGATCTCTTGAAATGTTGTGGCGGATCAGAAGTCTTCTTAGGAGAAGTACTTACCGCTTGTGGAATTTGCATACAACAACACGGTGCATGCATCTACGGGAAAGGCCCCATTTGAGATTGTTTATGGTAAGGTGGTTTTGCCACCCATCCTTCGCACAAAAGATGAGATATTTGCAGCTGATGAGTACGTAAGAGACTTGGATATTGCTTTTGTTCAAGTGCGGACAGCCATTGCAAGGTCATAAGACAAGCATAAAAAGGCTGCCGACAAGCATAGAAGGCAATTGGATGTTAAAGAGAATGATTGGGTATTGCTGAAATTTGAGAAAGCAAGACTTGCAAAGAGGCCTGGTAAAGAGGGTGCATATCCTAAGCTTGCAACCAAGTACTATGGGCCTGCTTTTCATGTGAGTCTCCTTCGCAAGTATGTAGGGCCAGAGCCCAGTGAGACGGTCATTGAGGATCCACCAGAAGTGGATAAGCTTGAGGAGATCTTGCAGCCATAGTAGATTGTGTATCACAAGGAATGCAAGCTTGCTGCAGGCAAAGTTGTCAGGTGTTACCTTGTGAAGTGGACTTGGCTTTCCGTTGGGACTTGTGCCTCCGTGTACATGCCCAGAAATGCTTGGTGGATTGATGTTCCATTGGGTCTGGTACCTCGTGTACTTGCCTGGAGCACGTCTATTTTAGTATAGTCTCATGAACGGGGATTGTCCATACCAATGTTGCATTGCATAGCATCTTTATGTGCTTGCTTGCAATTGAAATTGCATGCTGTTTTCATGCTTGCTTGACCAATGTGTAGTTCCGGGTAAGGGGACGCCCGCCCGCGAACCGTGCGTGTGAAATCGTCTGCTGACATGGTTATGTGGCATGTGACAGGTGGTAAGTATTGGTCATAAACCTAGTCTTAGGAGTTAGCACTAATTTATAAGTGAGTGTGTACACACTTCATTAATTTTTGGGCGACCAAAACTCACTTATAAATTATGACCAGCCCGGTGTTCACACACACTGATGTCCCGAGGTGGACATAACCCAATGTCCACCGCCCAGACCTTATCCCCTTTGTACAAAGGGAGTAACCAGCCATGTGTCCACTCCAGCTGGCTCCACAAAGCACCTGCCTGACACCTACACTGGACAACTCACCACCTCACTCCTCCTCCTCTCTCTAGAGATGGGCACCTCCTTCATGAGGGCTATTGGGCTGCATTTTTTGCACTTTCTCCTTCCCAACTCCATTTCCAAGCTTGCTAAGGTGTTTCTCAAGCTTCCAAGAGTGTTTCCGGATGCTAATCACTCTCCTACACACTCTCAATGATTGAAATTCAGCAAAACAGGTGAGTTATTGCTGTAATTTCTGGTCTTTTTGCTAAAAACCCTAATTTCAGCCCTCCTTTCTCAAGTTGAACCATACGGGAAGCTTTCCCAAGGTTCCCTTCACCTTCTTGAACACTTTTGTCGCGAAGAAATGCGACAAATCGAAGATCTCTTCACTCCAAGGACTTCCATCGCGAAGACTTCCGCTGTCATCGACTCTACTTGCAATTGTTAAGCTTTAATGCTTAAATATGGAAGCAAGTAGCAAGAGGGAGGGACCGGATTACAAGATCACATTCCCTGTGTAGTGTTCTCTTGTCCTACGTGCTCTCTTGCAGATTGTTGCTACCATGTGTTGGTGAAACAATAGAGAGCAGATGGTAGGAAACATGGGCACTTAAGGGTAGTGTGGATTGCAAGTCCACATCGACAACCACTTGTTTGCAATACTGTATTCATATGCATTGGTATGGAAATCTGGTTAGAAATGCCCATCACACTATGTACTTGATTCTCCCAAGATCAATATACTTTATTTGAGGGAGGGGTCGGCCGTTCCGGCTCATTGTGTGTCTCTTGTCAATTCAGCAATTTACTTCTTGTATTTGAGCAAGTGTCCATCAAATCTTAGTGTATTTAAGTGTATTGATTAGCATTGTGTTCAACCAAGTTGCATTTTGTTGCTCTCTGGGACAAAGCGACAAGCCAAGTTGTATGGGAACATGGAGTGGAGAATGGGATCTACAAACTCTCAGCACTCTCTCTCACAGGTTCTCAGTTAGGTGATGTGTGTTAGACATCATCCCCTACTTGTTGGCTTCCTATTTGGTATCCTATTTTAGCCTCTAGGGCTGACCATGTTAGTCTGTTGGCTCATCACCCCTACATATTTTCCCATATTTTTCTCCATTTTATGGAGTCCTGGGTATTTTTCCAGTCGTGTAGGTATTTTAGCTCCAGTCGGCTGCCTTCATGTAGAGGTATATATAGCCAGCATGCCTCCCTCATATTTCAATGCTTAGCATTGCTTGTCTAGCTTGTCTACTTACAAGGTTCTCCCCTCTTGCTCGGGACATGTATTCCTTTTGGTGATGATATTAAGAGCAGGTTCTCACCTTTGGTGTTTTCCCTCCATCTTTCTCTCTCACTCTCTCTCCTGTGTTTCCACTTTCCCTTCTTCCGCTGCACATTCTATCATGGTATCAGAGCACCAGTGATTTTCAGCGTTGGATGCTTCCTCCTCTACCACTTCAATTCTGCGTTTTTTCCGCCCATGGACAGATCTGCGTTTTTTTTGTTCATGCGTTGAAGCTTGCGTTTCTTCAAGGGCTGATTGATACCCATTCAATGGGCTGCAGTTTCCTCTCTTCAGGGCGTTAGTTTTCAGCCTTTAGGCACCCTGACAGGGGCGTTTTTTTCTGGCAAGCATACCTGCCCTTCTTGGTGGCACCTTCCAAGGGTTCTCAAGCGTTTTTTTTCAGGTCTGGACAGCAACATAGCTGTCCCAAACAGGCTGCGTTTTTGGCACGTTTGGGCTTGCTTTCCCAGCCCTGATCTTGGAGCTCTTTGGGCTCCCTTTTGCCTGTACCTTCTGGTTATCTTGTGCCATCCCCCCCCCCTCTCTGATTGTTCTCTGCAACAATTCTTGATCTGAGGCTTCAGCATTTCCATATTCATCCTATTCTACAAACCCTTATACCTCTGCGTTTTCAGATTTGCAGCCATGGTTGCTGCGTTTTTCTGAACCGATCTTGTTGGTAGCTCTACCTTGGGCACAGTGGTACTTCTAGAGTTTTTTGGATTTGGATCCGACTCAGGTTGGGCTTATATCAATCCGACGATATCTTTTTTCAGAGGGGGATATGGAGTCCTTTCATCTTGCAATGCCCACCTTAGTGGTGTGTACTTATATACAGCATTCGGCAACTCATGTTACAGAGTTTGAGTAAATGGACCCCATCTTTTCCACAGAGTCTTTACATCTTGCGATGCCGACCTTTTCAAAGGATGCTTTTATACAGCATTTGGCTACTCTTGGTACAGAGTTGGAGCAGAATGACTCTATTTCTTTTGAGGGTTCCAATGAGGAGCAGTTTGCTTCTCCCAGGATTGATTATCTGCAGGATCTGATCTTGTTTGGTTTTGAGGTTTTTTATACCTTCTCCATGCTAGATACACGACATTCGACTTCGGGGAGTGTTCTTACACTTGGGTTTGGAACCATTATTTCGAGCAGCACGTCGCAGCCTATATGGTTGTTTTCTTCCAGAGGAGCGGTGTACCTGGCAGCTTGTTCTATTGCTTTTGCAGCTGAGTTGCTGAGGAGATTGCTTGTGGAGCTTTCTTGGTCCCTGTTTCTGCAGTCTTTCATCTTTGATCGAGGACGGCGTCTCTGGCTTCTTGGAGTTTGCTCAACATCTGGTGCTGAGAGGGGGTGTTAGACATCATCCCCTACTTACTGGCTTCCTATTTGGTGTCCTATTTTAGCCTCTAGGGCTGACCATGTTAGTCTGAGGGGCTGGTCACCCCTCACATATATTTTTCCATATTTTTGCCCATTTTATGGAGTCCTGGGTATTTTCCCAATCGTGTAGGTATTTTAGCTCCAGTCGGCTGCCTTCATGTAGAGGTATATATAGCCGGCATGCCTCCCTCATATTTCACTGCTTACCATTGCTTGTCTTGCTTGTCTAGCTGCAATCCCTCACTTACGAGGTTCTCCCCTCTTGCTCGCGACATGTATTCCTTTTGGAGATGATATTGAGAGCAGGTTATCACCTGTGTTTCCTCTCCATCTTTCTCTCTCTCTCTCTCTCTCCTGTGTTTCCACCTTCTTCCGCTGCACATTCTATCAATGTGTAGCAGTTTCGTCATGACCATTTCAATGTGGATACGTTGCGGCAAGCTTTCCAGGACCAGATGGTGGATGGCTTGCCAGATGATGGCAGCACGCAAGAACACTCCAGTTCATGCATTCGTCAATCAGAGGAGCCTTTACAAGTAAACTATGCTTTGATGTCTCGTTTCATTCGGGACGAAGAGCCTCTTGCAATTGAGGAAGCTCTTTCCCAAGGGACTGGTAGGAAAGCATAGTAACAAAAAAACTTGTTTCTAGCTTTCGAAACCTTGAAACCTCTGCAGTACAGCAGTTTCGCCCAAATTTCAGGTTTTGTTTTTTTTCCCTCTGATTTTTTTGGGATTTTTTAATTTTTGTTTTTCTCCTCATCACCTTCCTTCCCTCTTCTTCTCCTACCTCCCTCCTTCCCTTTTTTATCTTTTGCTACTTCTTTCGCCTCTACTCCTCCTCCTTTCATTCTCCTCTTCTTTCTTTCTCTTCTTCTCTCCTCTTCTTCTCCCTTGCTCTTCTTCTCTCCTCTTCTTTTCCCTTGCTCTTCTTTTCCTTTCCTCTTCTTCTCCTCTCTTCTTTCCCCTTTTTCTTTCTTCAATGTCTAAAATCTATCCCAATTTCTACCTTCTCTTCTTCAATTTCTTAAGAGTCCTTGATTGAACTACTTGTGGCATCTAATCAAGCAAAATTGCCGTAATGCCTCACCAAAAAAGAAGAATGGTATCATTACACTATGTTTTTAGATGCCTACTATAAGTTCTTTAAGTATTTAATATGTTATGAAATTATTGATTTTTTGAAACCTCGTGGTTTCTTAGCCGAGGGACGAAACCTTTCGAAACAAAACGCCAAAAACCTCGAAACGTTTCTTGTGACTATGTAGGAAAGGCATGCAAGTGGCAGATGGTGACTTGCAGGAGGAGGTGGATGTTGAGCAGCCTCCAAGCTTTTAGGTTCCGGGTTCAAAGGGGATGGTTTACAGGTTCCGAAAGGCCTTGTGTGGTCTTCAACAGGTTCTAGGACTTGGCATACCAAAGTTACAGTTGATGATCCTTGTGAGCATGTTGATGCCTCTTTGTTTTGGAAGCGGTATGGTTCATTGATTTGGTTGTTGAACACCAGATTGGACTTGGATCTGGAGACGCCTTTGAAGACTCATTGGGATGCAAGATTGCGGATCTTGCAGATTCTGCAACATACGAAGGATCTTGGACTCTGCTATGATACTAGAGGGGGAACAACGGATGGAGTCGGACTCCACGGTTGGAGTGACTCAGATTGGGGAGGAGATCCAAACACAAGGAGATTTACATAGGCTAAGGTTTTACACTCAACTCAGGAGCCGCTTCACAGAGCAGCAAGAGGCAACCAACTATTGCCTTGTCGTCTACAAAGGCAGAGTATCGGGCTTCTTGTGGTGCTGCTTGCGAGGTGGTGCTGTTGCAGAAGTTACTTGGCAAGATTGGATTTCCCCTGGCGGAAACCCATGGTCATCTAGAGTCACTTTGTTCGTGATAAGATTTTTGTACTGATGACATCTTGCTAGAGTTTTGTTCGACGGAGGACAATGCGGCGGACCTCTTCATGAAATCTCTACCTCAGGCTATGCTCCAACAACACTCCAGCTCACTAGGGTTGGTTCCACATCCAGGAGCTCAGAGGGGGTGTTAGCAATCGACTATCTCCTGTCTGTATATTATCTCACAGAGGGCCTTTGTTGTGGATGTGCCCACCCTATACCTTTTCTCATCTTTCCCCATCTCCCCGTATTTTTTCCCTATTTCTGGTCGTGGGGGGGTTGTCAGTTCTGGCCGCCTAGGTGTGTCCTGACCGACCGGAGGTTTTTTCCAATCGTGGACTCTTGGGTGCTATCAACTGGTTTATAGCTGGCCGACCAACATAGGGGGGTGGTATAAATACCACCCATGCTCCCACTCCATGAGGTATTGGGTATTGTACCGGATCTTGTATATAGTGCAGAGTTCCTACAGCTTCTCTCTCTCTCTCTCTCTCTCTCTCTCTCTCTCTCTCTCTCTCTCTTCTGCATTTAATTTTCTCCACACAGCTCTACGTTTTCAAGCTCGTGGTACTCATGTTTGCCCATCTTCATGTTGGTGTCTTGCTACGTTGTGCTCTCAACAGTTTGTCTCATATCCACATATCCACTGCGTATTTTGACAATGGATTGGTTTCAACATTGGTGCATATATATACGTGGGTAGCCAAATTGTCATATTCATCTGCTTTCCTCAAAGTTGTACTTCACATAGTGTTTCTCTGTAGGTGAAGTGCTAGCCAGGATTGTAAAGTAAGTAGGTCACATGGCTATGATTTGACGTCTTCATTCTCAGCCACATCTTGTACTTAAATTACTCTTCTTATATGTAATACAAAGCAATTGTAAGCCCAGCGGGGCGTGCAATGATAGACTCAACCACGTGTCCAAGAGAAAAATATAAAGAGAGAGGGGAGAGAGAAAAGGGAATGGGGATCTTGCATAGTACACCACATTGAGAGGGGAACACGCCCCGCCCCCTTTCAGGAATTTATTCAGGAACAATCCACAGGCACACTGGCCAAGATCAATACAATCAATGAATACAAAACAAACAAATATGCCGATGTAGGATACCCACCCCACCGGATACAGATACACCTCCACAGAGTTTAACCAATTTTCCTTCCTGAGCCTCCGGAGTTTCGTGCTCCCAAGTCGATGTCGATGTTGACATACAAGATCTCTGATGTCGAGCACACCACGGGGATGACACACAAGTATCTCTTACCAGGCTAGTACCAAATCCAAATCCAATGAATCCAAGTCCAATGAATCCAAATCCAAGTCCAAGTCCAAGTCCAAGTCCAAGTCCAAGTCCAGATCCAAGTCCAAGTTCCATAACCAAGTTCCATGTCCATGTCCAAGCTTCATGCCCAACCTATATGTCCAAGTTCCATGTTTATGTCCAAGCTTCATGTTCCATGTCCAAGCTCTATGCCCAAGTTCTCTATGTCTAAGCTATATGTCCAAGTCCAAGAAACACTCGCTCATCCCATGAGTAATCTCCACAACTCCTATAGCCTTGTCTATGCCGAAAACCATGGGAAAGCTCTTTCTCACAAGAAAACTGATATAAAACCTGTTTTAATGGTTTTTGGGCGATAAAAACATCCAAAAAGCAATTTTTAGGGTGTTTGGAGCAGTTTTAAGGTTTTTGAATTTTTTAGGGTTTCTGAACTTTCTGTCCGTATAGCTTCGTATATGTCCGTACATGCATCCCTATTGCCCATGCATATGCCCATACAAGTCTAGGGCTGACCGTACATCTGAAAAGCAAGTTGGAGAAGGTGTTGATGGCGAAGAAGCTCTTCATGATCATAATGATGTCCACACATACTCCACGATCTCCTTCAATCTTCAATCATCTTGTTCATGGTACTACAAGAGAAGTCCAATCCTTTTTATACTTGTAAGAGACCCTGCTTTTTGCCAAAAAGCCTTCATGCTTTTGCTTTGCCTTTTTAAGCTTTCCTTTTCTCTTTTTGCTTTTATTAATGAAATATTACTCAACTTTTGGTGCTTTGCTTTTCTGGCTTTAAGGCCTTGCTTTTTGGGCTTAGAGCTGCTTTTTGAAAAAGTGCCTTTTAGCTTTTTGGCCGGCTTAGTCTCCTCTTTCCAGGCTCGCGGTCAACTCTATTTGACTTTTTGCTTTTTCCTTGCTTTTTGACCAAGAATGGTGCTTTTTCTTAATCAATCCTTATGGACCCTATTCCCATGTCTTCTTCCACTTGTCTCGTGTCCGGGAATGGATTTCATCATGTGAAATAGAGCTAGGAGGACCAAATAGTTACATTCCTTCCCTCTTACATCACAGTTGTCCTCAACTGAGGACCGCAAAATCTAAGCATGTCCATATCTTCCAAGTATATTCGTGTGTTCCAAGTACATGAAGTACTTCCATATATTTAAAAGTACATCATGTACATCCATCAAGTACATCCATATGTTGCAAGGTACTAGCCCCATCTGGTGAGCTTGTGCATCTTGTCTTTCCCCATATCTGTGGTGTCATCTCCTCATCTGGCAACATCTCAATGCCTTTTCTTTGACGATGTCCTTGTTCTTGATGGTACATCTTCATGGCCTGTCACATGTGTTAGATAAAATAAACGCATACTTACCTAAAACTAGACACAAGCTAGTCAACAAACAAGTATGCATCATTCGCGTCTATTGGGTATTCCAGGTACTGGCCAGGTAGTCTGGAGCCCAGTGGACTATCACATGCCATAAATCCACGCATCAAAAACAACATACAAAATCAAAGAAATTCTCAGTATGCAATGCACAAGTAATGATCCTCCTGTTCATGGATTGTCCTGTCTCGTTTCATCGAAACCGTGCTGAGCCATCTGGTCACTAGGACCACTCAAACTTTTCCTCAAGGTTATCTAGTCATTGGGACCGCCCGAGAGTTCATCAAACGTCATCTGGGCCATCTGATCACATTGACCGCCCGACTATGAAATCCAATACAATCATCTAGGCCATCTGGTCGCAAAGACCGCCCGACTGCGAAATCCAATACAATCATCTAGGCCATCTGGTCGCAACGACCACCCGACTACGAAATCCAATTCAGTCATCTGGGCCATCTGGTCGCAATGACCGCCCGACTGCGAAATCCAATTCAGTCATCTGGGCCATCTGGTCGCAATGACCGCCCGACTGCGAAGTCCAATATATCTAGCATCGCTGCCGTCCAATGGCTTATCTGGCATCATTGCCTCCCATATACAAATCTCATTCGGCTAAGGCTGCCGTCCATATAAAAATCTTGCTCCTTGGGCTTTCTGGCATCGTTGCCACCCAAACTAGAGCATGTCTAAATAACCATTATAAGCAGAATAATGATCAATTCCAGTCCAACATATATACAGTGAAGTGGGCTAGAGGTATGATCCCTCCCTCTTGAATCTGTCTTGATCGCAAGACGTCCATATCTGTACTTCAAATACATCTCGACCAACCACTTCCTCAATGCTCATAAGCTCGAAGTATATCTGGATAGTCCTAGAAGTACTCCTCTAGCATCCATTTCACGTCCAACAGCGAATAACTCTTGAATTCTAAGAGAAACTTTTTGACCACTTTCTTTCCTCCTTTTCTCACAAAATGAAACACAATCTATTCTGGCTCTTCCAGCCCTGGTGGATTCTTCAAAACAAGTTCCTGTGGGAAAAACATGGTTGATCTTCTTGGTATCATGAAAAGGTCCATATACCATCATCCCCTGACTTTGGGAATCCAAAGATAAAATCTATGGCAATATTCTCCCATAGATCATTCAATGGGTGCAATAATCTTGCTGGTGTTTGTCGATCAAACTTGACCTTCTGACAAAACAAACATTCTCGAATCATAAAGCTCAATGTCTTTTTCATACTAGGCCAACAAAAATAGCTCTCCAAATCTTGAAGTGTAGTCAAGGTTGTCTCTATGCCCCATGTATGGAGAAGCAAGACACTCTTCCATTACTTTGGCCTCAATTCCTTGTGTTACACATGACCTGGGTTTGTATCATAAGAAAACCCTTCTTGATGACATAAAAAGTCACCAAATTTCTATTCTGCAATTTGTTCCAAAACATCTTTGAAATCCTCTTTGGTAGCATAAGGATTCTTCATCAATGTGAAATCCATATGGTAACCCATAGAAACCGCATGGCTCAAGGGTCTCCGAGATAATGCATCTGCTTTCTTGTTGGCTTTGACATTCATCGGCCACAACATGGCCTACTTGGTTCAAGACTGCTCCAATGCAATCTCATCATGTTCAACCACAAAAAAAGATCTAGAATATCCAACATTGGTCCTTTGCTAGCATAAAGTCTCAATGCTTCAAAAGGATTCTGTTTCAGCTTTGGTCCACAAAGACATGTTCAACCACAAAAAAAAGGTCTAGAATATCCAACACTGGTTCTTTGCTAGCATAAAGTCTCAATGCTTCAAAAGGACTCTATTTCAGCTTTGGTCCACAAAGATCCCATGGCTTTATTTGTCAAAACATGCAATGGGCTAAGCACCACTGCAAACCATTTGTTGAACTTCCTGGCATGATGTTAATCTGATGATCTTCCGATCTCTCTGGCTTCTTTGCCTTCCTTTCCTTTACTTGTCCTAAGGAAACTGCATTTGAAAGAGTAGGCCTAGGAGTAGCTTCCTTGTCTCCTCCATGATAGATAGAGCGGGTAGCTCTAGATCCTTCTGCAATGGTGACTCGAAAATAGGCTTTAGCAGCTTCAACTCCTTTGGCTTCAGTGACTCGATCCTTGATGAAATCTGCAAACATTTGAGCCCGTCTTTGCTCCTGTTCTCTTTTGGTTCTCCAAAAAAATAAATTCTTCATCTCTGAGCGATCGTCTGAACTGCTGAAAGCCATGGTACTCTTTTGATGTCATGGCCGCGGTTCCCATCAAGAATTTTTGTAACATCCTCATGGTTGTTCCCTTCATGAGGCCCATGGTCTCCCTCTACTCTCGACATGGCTCGGTCACCCCAAGAAAGTTTCTTCAAGAGAAATCCTGCTCTGATACCACTGTAAGCCCAGAGGGGCGTGCAATGACTCAACCACGTATCCAAGAGATAAAAATATAAAGAGAGAGAGAAGAGAGAGAAAAGGGAATGGGGATCTTGCACAGTACACCACATTGAGCGGGGAACAAGCCCCGCCCCCTTTCAGGAATTTATTCAGGAACAATCCACGAGCACGTTGGCCCTGATCAATACAATCAATGAATACAAAACAAACAAATATGCCGATGTAGGATATCCAGGTCGATATCGATGTCGATGTTGACGTACAAGATCTCTGATGTCGAGCACACCACGGGGGTGACACACAAGTATCCCTTATCGGGCTAGTACCAAATCTAAATCCAATGAATCCAAGTCCAAGTCCAAGTCCAGATCCAAATCCAAGTCCAAGTTCCATGTTTATGTCCAAGCTTCATGTTCCATGTCCAAGCTCTATGCCTAAGTTCTCCATGTCTAAGCTATATGTCCAAGTCCAAGAAACACTCGCTCATCCCTTGAGTAATCTCCACAACTCCTATAGCCTTGTCCATGAAGAAAACCATAGGAAAGCTCTTTCTCGCAAGAAAACTAATATAAAACCTGTTTTAATGGTTTTTGGGCGATAAAAACATCCAAAAAGCAGTTTTTAGGATTTTTGGAGCAGTTTTAGGGTTTCTGAAATTTCTGTCCGTACAGTTCCGTACATGTTTGTATATGCATCCCTATTGCCCATGCATCTGACAATACAAGTCTAGGGCTGACCGTACATCTGAAAAGCAAGTTGGAGAAGGTGTTGATGGCGAAGAAGAAGCTCTTCATGATCATAATGATGTCCACACATAATCCACGATCTCATTCAATCTTCAATCATCTTGTTCATGGTACTACAAGAGAAGTCCAATCCTTTTTATACTTGTAAGAGACCTTGCTTTTTGCCAAAAAGCCTTCTGTTTTGCCTTTTTAAGCTTTGCTTTTCTCTTTTTACTTTTATTAATAAAATATTACTCAACTTTGGGTGCTTTGCTTTTCTGGCTTTAAGGCCTTGCTTTTTGGCCTTAGAGCTGCTTTTTGAAAAAGTGCCTTTTAGCTTTTTGTTCTGCTCTTTCCAATGGTGCCCTTGGCTCGCGGTCAACCCTATTTGACTTTTTACTTTTTCCTTGCTTTTTGACCAAGAATGGTGCTTTTTCTTAATCAATCCTTATGGACCCTATTCCCATGTCTTCTTCCACCTGTCTCGTGTCCGGGCGTGGATTTCACAATGTGAAATAGAGCTAGGAGGACCAAATAGTTACACAATAGTTTAGGATTCTTGTGTGTGTTGTATGTGTGATTCTGTCGCATTGTTCTTTCCATCTCTAGAAAACCCTAGCACATAGATGCAAGTGTTCTACAATTGGTATCAGAGTCTAGGGAACTTGCAAATTTTCTTTTCTTTTATGGCACCCATGTGCGTTGACTACTTGGATAGGGTGGAGCACCTAGATTCCAAGAGTGCGCAAGTCTAGGTTTGGGAAAAGCGAATATTTGGGTTCTCTTCATTGCACCTCGGTGGGGTATATTGTGCTTCCCTACCTCGTTGCCCCACCAAACCCTTACCTCATCACGCAGGGTTGAAATCATGCTCCTTGATCACTTGATATTTGTCATGGATTCACAACTCACTGATTTGCTTATCGGCATGAAGGCATCCATGGATGCAAAGGCGGCTAAAAAGGAGGCTATATCTGCCCGTCTCGACAAGATGGAGTCGGCTGTATTTTGGATCTGAAATCTACAAGGGCCTGTACTTCAAAGCAAGTGTTGGACGATTTCAAGGACAAAAGGGCAAAACTTTCTAGAGGATTTTTCACTCCTTTGGGTGCACATAAGGATATACTGGATGAGCGTCCCTCCCAATCCGGCCATCATCATTCTACACCTGCCCGTAGTCGACACGAGAGGCATCGTTCGCGTCACTGGCAGTCTTCGTCGTTGCAGAATCCCTCTCCACCGGATTCTCCGAACAATTCCTACTCGCCATCATCTGCTCGACGCCGCCCGGGGGGGGTGCAACCGCTTTGCCGAGTTCTTCCTCCATGCCTCGTGAGGAACAACCTCAATTATTGAAGCTTTTGAAGCATCCCAAGTTCAAAATATGGAAGCAGAACTCGTCACCAATTGGACCCGCAAGATTGCTGCCACGTTGGCAACAAGAGGTGTACATATATTTTTCATCTCCATTTGACACGTATGGCTTTGATGGGTGCTGCTCTCTTGTGGTGGAAAGACCACCTTAGGCACCACTCTATAACTTGTTGGGATGAATGGCACAAGGCAGTCTTCTCCTTTTTCTCTCTCTAGAAAACCCTAGCACATAGGCACAAGTGTTCTACAAAAGCCTTCTTGCGCCACTACGCTCAACCATTGTGTTGCCTCTGTTCTGTCATTGTGCCGCCATGTTCTGCAGACCCTAAGCATCCTGTTCCAACAGTGGTGCACCCTCAGATGGTATTTTCGCCCCTTGATTCTCACAAAAGTACCATCCATTCGGCCAAGTGATATCCTCTAAATGGGCAACAACATCCGGAACACCTAAATCAACAACATATATTGAAGACCCTCGTGGATTGGCACTATTTTGACTGGCCTAGTTTCTCTATGATGTACGCCGCCTGAGAAGACTCTTGGGAACTAGGTCATTGTAGAGAAGAGGAAGCCAATGGGATCATTTATGCATCCAATTACTAGGGGAAAGATCTAGGAGAGCCACGGTACAATGTTTTTGACCTGGATTGGTCATCTTCAGGCTCCTTGTGGGGAAGCACCTTGTGATAGTGGCTCTTGGGACATCATGTGATCCATAGTCCCTGAGAGGTACTCTACATTGGAATCATTGCTTGAATTTTGTTTGCATTTTACAGAGTGCCCTTAAAGCTTGTACATAAATGCTCCTTTGGATAATATAAATTATCTCGAGGAGGAGGCATAGTAGTTAGGAAACGCGTTTCCTACAAGGAAAGAAACGTGGAAACGTTTCCTTGTAGGAAACGCATTTTTTCCACACAAGTTATATAACATTTTCCCCCCCAAAATCTCACGTCAACATCCGGTGAGTCTTTCGATAATTTATTCTCTGGTTCCATGCGCCGCTTTCCCCTCATTGTCAACATCGAAGACAAGCGCTGCCCGGCCTGCCCCAAACCTACACGTTTCCTCCCTCAGGTCGCGTGTCTACAGCCAAGTGTGTTTTTTATCAAACCTCCTTGCTAATTTTAGCCAATTTGGGGCAAGATGGAGATGCTTCTTCACAAAGATCCCATTAAGCCTCCACCATTTGCCTTAGACTCTTCCCAAGGGTCTTAAGTAGCTATGTAATCCATTACATGGCTGATTTTTGTCAATTGAAGTGGTTTGAAAATTGGGGGTTTCTCTGCAGGCACGCTCCTTCAACAAAATGCCTCACACAAGAGATGATATGTGGACCCATGTGATCGAATCGGCCTCCTACAAGGGTGGAGGTGCTTCCATATGTATTGTGGTTTGCAATCCGGTGGCAGCATAGACCGGGTGAAGGCCCATTTCACAGGTTTAGCAGAGAAGGGAGTTAGCTCTTGTCCACTTGTGCCGGATGCTATCAAGGCATCATTACAAGAGTGGAAGAGAGACAAATTATTAGGCCAAATGAAGTTACCGACAGAAAAGGAGAGGAATGAAGATGAGAAGTGTTAGCTACAGGTAGTACAAGTGTATCCAAGAAACAAAAGGTTTCAGAAGGTAGCTTTGCACCACGAGCACAAAGGACTCCCATCCCCATTGCCAAGGCCTTGCAAAGAGGGAGCATCAAAGCCAGTCTACACATGCACGCAAAGCAAGAGGCCACTCTAGAGCTGACAAAGCTCTTCATACAATGTGCTTTGTCTTTCAATATTGTGCGCACCGCACAATGGAAAAAGGCCATGAGGGCAATCAGCCACATAGGATGTGAGTGGGAGGGGCCCTCTTATGCGGCCTTGCGCACACGGGAGCTCAGAAGGGAGAGACAAGATGTGGAGATGGAGGTAGAGCCTCTCAGGGAAACATGGAAAAAATATGGATGCACTCTTCTATGTGATGGATGGTCGGATGTTAGAAAGAGGAATGTTTATAACATCCTCGTCTCATCATGCAAGGGCACAATGTTCTTGCGTGCCATAGATGCATCCATGGCAGGCACAGTGGTGACAGGTGAGTACATTTGGCGACACGTTCGAGAGGCTGTCATGGTGATCACTGATAATGGCTCAAACTGTGCCTCCATGGGAAGGATGCTTGAGGAGGAGTTTCCTGCCATTCTTTGGACTTTATGTGCTGCTCATAGCTTGGACCTCCTCATCGAGGATGTAGCAAAGATAGGTTGGGTGTCATACATCTTTAAGACCTCTCGCATGATGGTAAAGTTTGTGACAAAGAGGCCAAAGGTGCTTGCTATGTATCGGACACACAGTGTGACTTAGAGCTTCTCAAGCCTTCTACCATTAGATTTCCATACACATTCATTGTGGTTGAGAGGCTGGTGAGAGTCCGCCATGGACTCCTACGCAGAGTGGTTTCTAGGGAGTGGATGGCTTAGGATGATCGTGAT
Organism: Cibotium barometz; assembly: GCF_041138505.1. Lineage (NCBI taxonomy): Eukaryota > Viridiplantae > Streptophyta > Polypodiopsida > Cyatheales > Cibotiaceae > Cibotium > Cibotium barometz. Next base: position 56,945,000 of record NC_141062.1, read on the forward strand.
AGTCCCAAGGCCATTGCATTTGTACGTGTTGTCATGAGAGACAAATGGTGGCAAGAGTCTGCTCTCATAAAGGCCATTTAGCCTATTTATAGTGTTCTTCATATCACGAACATGGAGGGCAGCACTCTGGGACTCTTGTACGAGTTCATGGATAGGATTGGTGAAGCTTTGAACCGTTGCACTATCTTATCAGCAAAAAGGCATGCTGCATTATGCATGCACTCTTAGTCTCTTAGTCTGTTTGATTCTTCAATCTTGTATAATATCACGTTTATAACATTATATTGTATACGTTTCATGGCTATTTTTTAGGGTTCAAGACATTCGAGCCGTGTGGAACACACGATGGGATTGGTTTTTATAGACCAATCCATGCGGTTGCTCACATATTGCATCCTCTTTGGAGAAATGAGAAGCAATACAATAATGAGGAGCTTGAGGATGGATGGCAGCAGTACATCCAAAGAAACACATGAGGGGATGTGGACTTGCTACGACAGTCGGAGAATGTGGTAGTTTTAAATTTGATTTAGTGATGGCCAAAATGCAGGAGACACAGCTACAGCCAGTGTCATGGTGGGAGAAATATGGCATCAACACCCCTCACTTGGTGAGTCTTGACTCTTGGTTCTTGAATCTTGCATAAGAATCCACTTGTAGTATACTTATAAGTTATTACTAATAAGGGCTTCAACTTCTTTTGTCGCATGAATTATGACAGAAATTTCTCGCCGTTCGAGTCCTATCACAGGATTGTAGCTCGGGCCCTTGCGAGAGGAATTGGAGCACTTAGGCCCTCTTCCATATAAAGAAGAGAAATCAGTTGTCCACTGTTCAATTAGAGCGGTTGGTATTTTGTCATTGCAACCTCTGCCTAATTGAACACGTAGGCAATCCCATCGAGCCTCGCCAAGTGGATGTTGATAAAATCAACATTGACAAAATGAAAGAAGTCCCAAAGATTGAAGCGTGACATTTATGCCATGCTATGTGAGGAGATCACAGCACCTGCACGTGTTAGTCGTGCACATTCATCTACAGCCCGCAGGTGCTAGTTCCAGTGTAGCAAGTGAGGCGAGTCCAGCCTCCACATCCGATTCAGATTCTCACAGTGAGTCTGAGTCTAACGATGATATGGATGCGAAGACTTAGAACTTGCAGGACTAGCTACTAGCTAGGCTAAGAGTCGAGAGCGTGAGCCATTGTCCATGAGCCATGTGACTTATCATGATTTATTATGTATTGTTTATGGACATTGGGCCATGACTATTGATTCATCATGATTCACGTATGATCATTGACGTGGCATGAACACTTCAAACTTATAAGTTTTAACCTATGTAGTGTCATGTATGGTTTGACATTGATGATGGATGATTATATGGTTTTTGTTATTTGTGATTCAAAGACTATAGCCTATAGGCTTCAAATTGATGTTTCCATGTATTCTATGAATTTAGTGTTATTTTTACATATTTTATATGGTATATATTTGAAATTTTGTACATGCAAAAACCTGTAGGTAGGAAACTTCGGGCTGATTTTACTAAACCTGTTTGAAACGCGTTTGAAACTTTTAGGAAACCCATTTCAAACAACCCACTAACTACTATGGGAGTGGGGCGGGGAGGTTTTCATTTTTACGGGGTGCCCTCAAAGTTTGTACATTACTCCTTTGGATAATATAAATTATCTCAAGAAAGGAGGCAGGGACGTTGCTGATTAAACTGGGCCAAGGCCAAGCTCACACTCATATGTCACAAGTAATGTGACTCCTTCACTGGTGTCATGTGCATGATCAATGCCATGTACCTTCTCAGGGCTAATCCAGAAGGGGGCAACCAGTAAAAGATCAGTAGAACCAGAATTTTGGAGCCTCAGGTGCAAAATCTGTGGTGGACTTGGTGCATGGCATGGGGATCATGGAGGAGGATGCTTTCGGCTAGTTCTAGGATCTATCGACTGACTCCAGAGAGCAAAGGGGACTGAAGCGCATCCAGAAGACCAGGCTGTGCTGTGTTTTTGTATTTTATGCCAAGGCTGCTGGCCGACCAGCTCTCCAAGGATTTAATGGGCCTATAAATAGGCTAGGAGGCTCATCATTCATTTCATTCAACCCTCTAGGGGTTTGGGTCAGTAGAAGTCCCATCGGGGGACAGTTTTGGGTGTTATTCACCTTTTATTCAAGGCAGCCTAGGGCTGTGTGTAAGAGTACCTCTTTGTACTATAGCAATATACTGAATTTCCAGCACATCTCTCTCTCTACTCCCTCTCTATATCTGCATTTTGCATCAGCATGTTGCCAAGAGTGTTTAGGGCTGAAAGACGACCAGCAGTCGGCCAGCTCTCCAAGGATTTAATGGGCCTATAAATAGGCTAGGAGGCTCATCATTCATTTCATTCAACCCTCTAGGGGTTTGGGTCAGTAGAAGTCCCATCGGGGGACAGTTTTGGGTGTTATTCACCTTTTATTCAAGGCAGCCTAGGGCTGTGTGTAAGAGTACCTTTTTGTACTATAGCAATATACTGAATTTCCAGCACATCTCTCTCTCTACTCCCTCTCTATATCTGCATTTTGCATCATCATGTTGCCAAGAGTGTTTAGGGCTAAAAGACGACTCCTAGAGCTTCCGCGTGTTACATTGGTATCAGAGCATCCGGCTCAGCAAAGCTAAACACTAATTCAGTCCCATATGATGGTGTACAAGTCCAAGGTACAGGAAAGTACACGGATACGAAGCCCAAGCCAAGGAACACATAATCGAGAAGAGATCCCAGGAGGTTTGTTGGTGGTGTTCCACAAAGCCAGAGGGGATGGCAGTCCTGTGAGCTAGATAGGTTCTCGGGCAACGGTCCCAAGGGAGGATTATCCTACAAGGGTGATGTGAGGGTGCCAAACTCATTTCTCAAAAATGAAGACCAAGACAGTGTTCAGAGTCACGGCAGGAATGGATTGTGGAACAGATGCATAGATCTTAGTCTGAGACGGAGTGGTTTGGAGAACAGGCCGGGCTTTCAGAGAAAAGGGTTGCCACGGATGGATGGATGACAAAGGGACTTCGGGAAAAGATTTGGGATGATGACAGTCATCCAAGAGCAGGTTGGAATCCCGTCATCAAGTTTAGCAGAGGGGGATGTCATGTGCATGATCAATGCCATGTACCTTCTCAGGGCTAATCCAGAAGGGGGCAGCCAGTAAAAGATCAATAGAACCAGAATTTTGGAGCCTCAAGTGCAGAATCTGTGGTGGACTTGGAGCATGGCATGGGGATCATGGAGGAGGATGCTGTCGGCTGACTCCAGAGAGCAAAGGGGATTGAAGCGCATCCAGAAGACCAGGCTGTGCTGCGTTTTTGTATTTTATGCCAAGGCTGCTGGCCGACTGCTGGTCGGCCAGCTCTCCAAGGATTTAATGGGCCTATAAATAGGCTAGGAGGCTCATCATTCATTTCATTCAACCCTCTAGGGATTTGGGTCAGTAGGAGTCCCATAGGGGGACAGTTTTGGGTGTTATTCACCTTTTATTCAAGGCAGCCCAGGGCTGTGTGTAAGAGTGCCTTTTTGTACTATAGCAATATACTGAATTTCCAGCACATCTCTCTCTCTCTCTCTCTCTCTCTCTCTCTCTCTCTCTCTCTCTCTCTATATATATATATATATATCTGCGTTTTGCATCAGCATGTTGCCAAGAGTGTTTAGGGCTGAAAGAAGACTCCCAAAGCTTCCGCGTGTTACAACTGGTCATAAGGGGTACTCACTCACAAAAAAATTCATAGGTCGAGTAGTCAAACTGGGTTCTTTGCTTGTGTAACCTTGCTGTAATCTACCTTAGATCTTTCTACAGTATGAAGAACACGGGCAGGGCCAGGTGCAAGTATTGGAAGGGTAACTTTGATGATACTTGTGCTTGTCTTGCAAACCACCGATTGTCTCATGTTGATTAATCATTACGCACACAAATCCCCGCCTGTGCACAAGCAGTCGGGGGCTTACCTGACTGACAGGCGGTCATGATGGGTTCCCCCAAACCCCCCACGAGCACCGCAGTCATTTCCTTTGTAAGTAACCAGCCTAACCAGGCTGAATAAGCATTGCTGAGGACAGTTAGGCTGTGTTGCACATTCAGGAATTGATCTATTGGACTTATGATATGCGACTAAGACAGACAAGTTCATCTGTTACTAAACCCAAGCGGAGCCCTAACCAAGATTTAAAATAAGGCAAGGCAAGAAAGGGCGCACTTACGTGGTTAGTGAGTTGGCTTGGCGCAGGAGGTCTTTGATCTCCGATGCAAGCTTCTGCTCTGCGGGGTTTAGCTTTTTCTTCTTTCGCAAGGAGGCGGCCACCAGTCGAGAAGCCAAGTGAGCGAGCAAGAGCAGAGCAAAGCTTAGGATGGGAGAAGCCCACATCCCCTTCTCCATGGTGTTTTCTCTCTCTCACTCATTCGTAAGATCGCACATTTTAAATAAACCCAACATAAGGATTTTATTAAAGCCCAAAAAAAAAATCAAGAATATAAAAAACGGTACATCTTGTAACCCAAAATAAATAAAAAAGATATGGCGTAAAATATACACAACGAAAAGTTGTAGTACGGCAAAAATGTAGGTAGCTGAGTAGTGTATGAACGTTAAATCAACTCCCACCACAAAGGAGAGATCCTTTGCCAAAAGGTTAACATTTTTATTTACTCAGACACTTTGAAACATACATAGTACTTTTGCAAAACAAAACATTGCATGAACTATAGCAAAGCTCATTTCTCCAATATACCACATTGAAAAATATGTATTGACAACCCTATGTAGACTAAGTTCAAAACCCTCATTATGTTAGGTAGAGAAAGAGTTTCTGTGCCCCGAAATCACTACCTGCCAACTTTCCAAAAATGATACTGAATAGACTACAAGGGTGCAACACACAGGAGGGCCACGATGTCTTTCCACACGCTCACTGTCGTTTAAACCAAGGGTAACTCCTTTCTTTATTGAATCTTTTTAGAAGTAAAATTGGTTTTTCAAGAGAATTGCTTATTAAAAGGTGCCGCAATGACACCTTACACCATGTTATAATATAGATTTGGTGTAAGGTGTTCTAGGCATCGGTTGGAAATTTGGGAAAACCAAAACAACTACTTTTTAAGATTTTTTTTGAAGTAATGGACTAGAGTTAGGCACATAGTCAAGGGGGGGAACAACCTTAGACAAATGAAGGGTGAAGCCAGGAACAAACAATCCAAAGCTAGGGAGAAAGGGGTGCGAGTAGGCAAGTCCTCGGAGGGGTTGAGTCCCCCCCTATTTACTCTAATCCCTTTAGCCCTCTGGGGGAGGATAGTGAGACCTCCTCCTTGTGGAGGTTTAACTGGCAAGTGAACACTGCATGGAGGGAGCTTCAGAGAGGAACTGGCGAGCTGAGGATAGGGACAGGGGGGAGATGGTCCCTGCTATACTGCCATAGAATGATAAAAGGTAGCATGATTAGGGGGTGCACTTGGAACATTAAGGGGTTAAAGGATAAGAAGAAAAATGAAGCTTTTTGGGGGATTGGTGAAAGATTGGGACTTATCAATAATGGTTGTTCAATATAACCATTTTGATAGTAAAGGGGAGAGGAGAGAAAGTTTCAAGGATTGGATTGTATTGTATGGAAGAGTTAAATCAAGGTTTAGTGGAGTTCTTACAATCAGTTTTTTTTAAAGCCTAAAGCCCCTTATTATTGCTAACCATCCTAATGGTAGAATCCTAGTTGTTGAGGTTCAAGTTGATGAGGAGAAGGTATGGCTAATGAGTCTGTATGGAACCCATAACAACCACAAAGTCAAAGGGAAAATGTGGGAGTGGATCTATAAACTTAATATTCAATGTCCATGTATTCTTATGGGGGACTCCAATGTGGTTGAGAAACACCTGGATAGATGTGGAGGAAGCACATTCATAATGGGACAAGAAAAGAAGAAATGGGAAAGTCTTAGAGGAAAGTTAGGATTGACTGATGGGGCTGGAAACTGGGTCATTGGGGTACACACTTACTTTCGTCTTCCATATATGGGGTCCTTCTCTAGACTTGATAGGGTTTCTTTTAGTCACCATGCCTCTTGGGTGTCACACTGTTAAAACCCTAAAGATCTCTCTAAATAATAACCATGCATAAACATGCATGAACCAGGCATGAACCAGGCATATACTCATTCACCCAACCACCCCCGAGCCCAAGGGTGCACACATAAATACAATGAAGTATCACATATCTTACCTTAGTGTCCCATACCACCAAGAGATATGGCTTCACTCCAATAGCACTTGGTTCTAGTTTGAAATGGCAAGAGAGTAGACACAATGCTCTACACAAGAGAACATCCCTTGAGAATGCCCCATGCCCCTATTATATAGGAGGTCCCTCAAGTGACTCTTGACTCTCCATTTCCATGTGTGACCCTTGGTTTCCTGACCCTAACCTCAACCCAAGGTTTCTTGACCCTAACCTCAACCCAAGGTTAGACCTAACCCTTGCCCCACTAGAGCATGTTCCCACGCTCCTATGTTCACATGCCTAGGGTGGGTTAGCCTCCTAGTATATGCACATATAATGTGCACATAACATACTTCCCCTCTCTCAAAACATTGCACTCTTGCAATGAACAGAAGGAAAACTACACCGAATGTTCTCAACTGACTCCCAAGTCAAATCCTCAATTTCCCTGTCTTTCCACTTAATTTTAATCTCAAGGATTAGGCGACTACGAAGTTTCATTCCCCTGAATTCAAGTACCTTTTCAGGTTCATGTGGAACATAAGACAAATATTTGACTTCAATGAGTTCTTGAGGAGTAACTGTGTTATCCTCGCCTCCCAGCTTCTCTTTCAGTCTACTGACATGAAAGATTGGATGAACTCTGACATGTGGAGGTAGTTTTAATTCATACACAATCGTACCAATCCGACGTATAACTCAGAATGGACCACAATATCTTTTAGGAACTTTCAAATAAACCAACGCTCCTGGCTCAAAAGGCCGAGATGAGTGTCCCCTATTAGCATAAAACCATGCTCTATCTTGAGCACTCTTAATAGAATCCTCGCTTAGGTCAGCATTTCTTGCATATCTTGCAAGAAATCCCTCGATGCGTCAAGCTCGATGTCCTTAAGACCGACATCAACAGGTGCCCTAGGTTGATACCCATACATAAGCATGAACGGACTATAACCAGCAGCCGAATGCTTAGAACTATTATATGCAAATTCCATCATTTGAAGATATTTTTCCCAACTTGATGGTTTTCCAGAGACATATACACAAAGCATATCCGCAACAATCTGATTCACACACTCTGTTTGTCCATCAGACTAACGGGTGATCAGAGAAACTCATACTCAAAGTAGTTTCCAATTTCTTGAAAACTTCCTGCCAAAAATGAGTCGTGAACTTAGAGTCTCGATCACTCACAATATCAGAAGGTAGACCATACAGTCTAAACAATTGCTCGACAAATTGGTAAGCCAATTCTGAAGCTTTAACTGTTGTCTTTGTGGGTAAAAATCTAGCCATCTTTGTCAATCTATCCCTCACTCATCATGGGGACTACAGGACCCCAAGGTCCCATGGACCTCTTCCCCAACCCTCTAAAACGAGGAGGCTAGGGACCCTTCGCTAGCCTCCCCGAGAAAGTTATCCCTTACAGGAATCAAGGATCAATGGCCACTTCATGTTAGGTCATCTCATTCGTTAGCTTGGAATCCGCTTCCCGATTCTCTTTAAAGGATACGAGTAAGAAGAAAAAGAAAAAGCGAGATGCATAACCTCAATTAGACCTTGATGTTATGCCAGGGAAGTGTGGTGTGTTAGCCTCTCACCTAGAGGAAGCTCATCATAGGGAGCAATACCTAGAGCACTCATGGGAGTTTACACCATATCCATGGGAACACATGGATATGACATTTGGATATCTATTTTCCTAGAGCACTCATGGGAGTTTACACCGTATCCATGGGAACACATGTTCCAAGGAAAATAGATATCCAAATGTCATAAAGTGAGTAAAAATCCTAGTACATGATAGTAATCTCCTGGTACATGATAGTAATCTCCTATTTATACCCCTAGGGCCCCATGTGCCCCACATGGATAAATGGACCCTAACCCCATGTGCCTAGGCCCATCCCCATGTGCACGTGCACCACTAGGACACTTTGTTACAAACCATCCCCTCCTACAATGATTTCATCCTCGAAATCAAAGGGTGGTCGTGCATAAAACATATACAAGAGGCTATGTACAAAAGCCAAAAATCTGCCCATGGCCTAGATGTATACATGAACATGAACATGACCATGGCACCCTCCTGGATCATAAGGAAAGGATGAAGGAGTGTCGTCGATGGTGAGGGTAAGCGAATAGCCTCCAGGATCAAAAGGGAATCCACGGAAAGCATGCGTGAAATCAAAAACCATACACCATCTGCCTAGGTCAAAAGGATGGTGTCGATGCCCCTCTCCAAAGATAGGATAGCCACCAATAATGCCTGGATCATATAGAAACCCTTGGTGACCATCATTTAACATCGAGGCTATATGATCGCCTGGATAAAAAATGAACATATACATGCAAGCCTCATCTCGATCAATGCATCCAGCAGCTGAAGTATAATGCACCCATGCATAGGATCCTACGGGTACATGATAGCCTGTATAGCACCACCCACTCGGATCATAGGTGAATACATCATGTCCAAGAGCGAATGCCTGATAGACTATGTATGTATCAATGCATAGGCATCCATGATCATCAAAACAGAATGCCTCATACTCCATAGCATACTCCATTAAATGTGAATCCATGACCTCACTGCATCCATCACTATGCATAGGTCCATAGGCATGATCCACATCACAAATGACTACCTGAGCATAATCCATATGTACCAAGGCATAATCCTCATCATTGTCCATACAACCCTCGTTGAGGTCACAATCATAGACTCTCCACTTATCTCTCAAGAAAGGGTCATAGACTGGGTTCCCATAGAATCTCCATGAAGTATCCAATAGCTGCTCACTACTAGATGCATGAATAACCCCATCATCGATGTCATCCATATCATCAATGTCATCCACATGCTCACTAGCATCATAAAACTCATCCTCGTTATATGTAGCATGTGTATGCATACATGTGTATGCACACTACCATCATCCACATAAACATAAATGCTCTCCTCATCACAAATAATGATGGTAGATGAATCACCAACACTTGCATAAGCATCATCATCAAAATGCCTAATGTCACCATGATCAACGATGCATATGTCTTCACCATATGTATAATCGTCATCCCCATGTGCATAGCATATGTCAAATGCATCCTCATAGGCATGTGCATCATCACATGAATCATCATCCCTTGTGTCAAACCCAATTGCATGCACATCCAAAATATCCTCAATCATCATCCATTGTGTCAAACCCAATTGCATGCACATCCAAAATATCCTTAATCATCATCCCTTGTGTCAAACCCAATTGCATGCACATCCAAAATATCCTCAATAATCAAGTCTTTATGATCTTGTAGCATCAAATCATAAGCTGAAAATGTATCCATCAAAGCACTTATAGAAGTAATCCAAGCGTTCCCATTTTCAACTTGTGTATTCCTATTGGCCACGAACACATTGGTGATGTCTTGTCGAGAGACAATCGGCATCAAGATCTCCTCATGTACTTGCTGTCCAGAAATTACATCAAGCGTCTCATCCACTTCAACACCCACAATGTGTGCATAAAGACCCGCATAGTCATACTCTATGCAATGACCAAAAGATTGAGTGAGCGGGTAACCTCTTTTATCAATCTTGATATCCAAATCTTTCAACATGAGCTGAAGCATTCCTTCCCCATTCAAACATGAAATGTAGCCAAGAATGGGTACCACCAATTGAATCATTTCTATCTTGCTTAGCTCAACAAACTTACCCTTATGATTGACTCTTTAGGCATGCATGTGAACAAGTCCTATCAACACCATGATCTCATCTAGACCAATATCCTCATCAATTTGCAAAATACTTTGAGATACTTGCATGAAATCTTTGTCCAATCTTTGCACAAAACTCTCTATACTTTCCTTCTCTTTGATGTTGGGAATGAAGAAGGAAAGGTACCAATATTTCTCCATATAGTTAGATAGAGAGTCCTCATGTGAGAATACCATGCATTGATCTCTAAAGCAATTTTACTCATGGGTGGTTGCAAAGTATTGCACAACATCATATGCCAAATTCTGCCAATCCCAATCATAGTTGTGCATTTCCTTCAACCACCAAGCTCTAGCTCTTCCTTTAAAATGAGAAGTCACTTTCTTCACTTTGGTAAGCTCATCACAAGGAAAGGCATGAAAATAAGCATCCTAATTACGAATCCAATCCTCGAGTCCCATGCAAGTGACTCCTTTGCCATCGAATGCAAACAATATTTATGCAAATGGCTCACCTCTTTTGATCCATAAACTACTCACTTAAGTAGATACCATATAATCAAGAAAAGCTTGCACCTTCATTGGTTTCAACAACCTTGTATGAAAAAGTACATGCATCATGGAAAATCTAAGCCTTGCTTTTGCACCATAATGTTCTATAATCTTTGTCTTCAAAAGCATATTTTCCTTTGTCTTGACTCTCAAATGATAAAGACCTTTGATAAGCATTTCCATCCATTGCCTTTGAAAATGAAGAAGCTCTAGTTGGCCTTGCTTGAGAGAAGTCCTGTCCATGTACACCAAATATGTTTGAAGAAGGTTGCTTGGAAAAAACATTTCTTCTTGCATTGGAGGCACTCCCCATGATATCTTTGCAGAGTACGGCAAATGCATCAATGAAGGCTTGCTTTGTTGATCCTTAATCATGGATTCCATATATGGTTGTTGTACCTTCATTGCTCTTCTAAGCTTGTCGTCATGTTTGCCAACATTTTTTGCATGAACATCATCATGTCATTAGTTCCGGCTGGCCTAGCATTCCCTTCATGCATTTGCACCCTTTCATGCACATTTGCATCAACATTGTCCCCATGCTCATGAAATCTTTGCTCATCATCATTTCTTCTTGCTTGCATATCCCCAAAATCCTCTTCATTACTATCCTCTACAAAATCCTTATTCACCATTTCCCTATCTTCCCTTATCTCTTGAAGTTCCATCGCTTGCTTGAATTGAAGTTCCATCACTTGCTTGAATGGACGCCCACTTGGCATAATGGTGGCTGGAAATAGAAAATGGCTTGTAGAAGGCTCAAATGGTGTTGGAATTTGATGAACTAGGGATCTATTGAAAGATCTTGTGACGCATAATGAAAATATGCAAGAACATAAGATTTTCAAATAGCCATAATATTCTCTGTTTTGGGGTTTTTACCGCACTACAGAGAATGGGAAAATGGTCCTAAAACACAAAATATGGGTCCAAATCAAGTACTTCTTAGCTTGTTGGATAGTATAGGGATATACCAACTATACTCCAAGTGGTTTGACCAAGTCAAATTTCAGTCAAGACTGAATTGACTTTTTGTGAAAAAGTCAACTTGCTAGTTTTGGCCTATCAAACAATGTCAGAATAGAGTGGTTCTTGGCTCATTAGATAACTCTAAGGGAGTATTATGAAGAACTCTAAACACATTTTTGATAACCCTAAGGGTCTATGACTGAATTAGGGTTTTTCATTTTTTTCTAAACCCTAATTTAGGTGCCCTTCGGGTCGATCTCCGTGTAGACCATGTTGATGAAGCGCTTTTGCGGACTCCTGGCCTTCGAGATGGAATACCTAAAGGATGTAATAACCCAACAGATTTAAGGCGCTCTGCCTTATTAATCTGACACTGATGACATTTGACCACATAATTCTGAACAAAATCCTTTATTTTTTGCCAATAAAAAGTCCTTCTAACCAAAGCCAAGGTACGTTGTATCCCTGGATGTCCTGCCGATGGTGCATCATGACACTTAAATAGGATTCTTAGTTTAATTTCCGGCACATTTGGTACGCAAACCTTATCATTTCGGAATAAAAGACCATTTTGAATAAAAAATTGGTTGGCTGGACCTTGGTTTTGCCAAATTCTAATATTTTCCCAAGAAAATATCTATATTGCATTTTTCCTTGAGTGAATCATACAAGTTGGAAGTAATTTTTATGAAACTAATTTCATTAACTTCGCCGATTCGACTCAATGCATCAGCAATGCTATTTAAGCTACCTTTTCTATATTTAATCATGAAATCAAAGTCCTACATCAATTCAGTCCATCTAGCCTTTCTACCTTTTTCAAGTCTGGTTGATCACAAATGAACTGTAAATACTGATGTTCTATTAAGATCATAAATTGAGACCCGTAGAGATATTGTCTCCATGCCTTTAAAGCATATAATTGCGTACAACTCTTTCTCCTGAATTGGGTATCTAGTATGTGCATCATTAAGTTTCTTACTCTCAAAGGCCACAGGCTTCCCATCTTAGAACAAAGCTGCGCCTATCGCAAAATCACTAGCATTAGTCTCTACAATGTAAGGCCTACTAGGATATGGTAAGGCTAACACAAGAGCATCTCGAACTTTATATTTAAAAGTATCGAAAGTTTCATATAGCTTCTCATTTCACTCAATCGGAGAATTAGACTTCTTATTTTTACCCTTAAGAAGGTTGGTAAAAGGCATTGTCAACTTCGAATAATCCTTGACAGATTTTTGAAGAAATACCACGAAACTTAAGAAAGATCTTAACTGCTTGACCGTACGTGGAACTAGCCATTCCAAAACCTTTTGGATGTGATCCAGATGTATACTTAAGCCATCTCGAGAGATCTTATGACCCAAGTATAACAATTCCTTTTTAAAGAAATCACACTTAGATAATTTACAATATAGCTTCTCCTTCCTAAGCCTTCCTAGAACCTCTTTAAGATGATTCTCATGCTCAGCCAAAGTTTTACTGTATATCAAAATATCATCAAAGAAAACCACCACGCATTTTCCTAAAAAATCCCAAAATATATCATTGATCATATGTTGGAAAGTTGTTGGGGCATTAATGAGACCAAAGGGTAACACTAAAAATTCATAATGGCCATAACGTTCTAAAAGCAGTTTTGGGAACATCTTTCTCTACAATATGGATCTGATGATAACCGGTTCGTAAATCAAGCTTTGTGAAATACTTAGCTCCTTGCAACCTATGAATAAGATCATCTCATCTAGGCAATGGGTATTTATTTTTAATTGTAACTTTGTTAAGACGTTTGTAATCAATACACATCCGCTAGGTACCTTGATCTTTTTTCTTAACCAGGAGAACTGGTGCACCCTAAGGAGACTTACTTGGTCTAATTTGACCCATCCTCAAGTATTCAGCTAGTTGCTTTGCTACCTCGTCTTCCTTAGTCTAGTTAAGCCTATATGGAGGAATACTAATAGATTCTACACCTGGAACTACCTGGTCTAATTTGACCCATCCTCAAGTATTCAGCTAGTTGCTTTGCTACCTCGTCTTCCTTAGTCTGGCTAAGCCTATATGGAGGAATACTAACAAATTCTACACCTGGAACTAGCTCAATCTTATGGTCCACCTCTCGTTTAGGAGGTAATCCATGAGATAATTCATCATGAAATACATCCTGAAATTTGCTCTTAATGGAATTTAACACTTTACTTTCCTAAATATCCATAAAAAACAATGTTTACATCAAAATGAACACATGAAGACACTGGATCCATAACCAATTGAAAAAGTTCAAAGTTAAAAAGATTATCCATTAACTCAAGCTCATTAATAAAAGTTTTCTTGGGTACAACAATGTTCCCCTTAAGAGTAATAAGGTTTCCATTGTGATGGAAAGACATCAAATGTTTGATCCAATCAATAGAAAAATTCTTATTTTTTTGATGAAACCATTCCATCCCTAGAATTATATCTACATGACCCAAGCTCATGACATGAAAATTAAGTCTATCTGAGTACAATTGGATGTCTAACGGTAGTTTTGACACCTTCTTGTCCCAAAATTGGACTTGTCCTCTAGCCATCCTGACCTTGTACATGTGATCATTATGTGTAGTTTCCAGCTTCATCCTCTGTACCACAATGTTGTCAATAAAAATTGTGAGTACTACTAGGATCAAACAAAATATAAACCTGATGTCCATTTATTGATCTATAAACATGAAATAATTTGTTTGGACAAAAAACGCCTTTACTAAAAGTACAATTTGAATGTTGGCTTTCTTCAAGATGCGTAATATTGACTTCAAAAAATTTACCTTGAAGTTTTGTAATGTGTACAGATTTCTTTGGTATGAACTTCTTTGGTGCCACCTTTTGTCCAAGTGCCAAAGATGTTGTAGCTCCATTTAAAGAACATATTTTTTTCGTGTGTCCCTTTTCCTTCTTACATTAAAACATGAGATATTATCCTTGCTCACAAATTTCAGCTTCTTGCTGGCATTGTCAGAATTTTTTGGTTTTGGTGTGAAAACCAACTTTCTTTTTTGTCCCCACTATTTGAAAAAGTGAACGTGGATTTCTTTTAGACAATGGTTTTAAAGTGTTAGCGTCGACCATAGTCTTATGAAAAACCTAAACTGTCTAAATACCATCCTCAGCCGTTTTGACCTTGAATTTCTTTACCTTGTACTGATAATTACGAGCTAGACCATTGATGAAAATCCCACACAAGGTATGATCATCAGATTTGGCTTTGGCAGCTAATTGTCTAAATTTCTACACAAAATTGTCAAAAAGACTGATATGCCATGCTATTTTTAACAAACTTGGCAATTATTTCAAATTCATCCTCTGGTTAGACAAACTCTTTTTTAAAAGCTTCCTCAAAACTTTGCCAAGTAGTGGGAATGGAATCATCTTTGAGATCCTTCCACCAAGTTAATGCCTTTACTTTCAATAAACCTTGTGCCATCAGCTTTTGCACATCTGTGAATGGATGAAAGGCAAAATGTGTAGTTCACCTATTGAGCCAGGCATCTACACATTCTTGAGTCTTCTACTTTTTCTCAACGCCATACACTTTTGGTGCAAACAACGGAGCAACCGCTTTGGTAGGAGCAGGAGATGCCGCCAAAAGAGCTTTTTGCAAAGTCAAAATCTACATCTTTAGTGACTCCATCTCATCATGACATCTGGAAATAGTTGCCTCAAGACGTTCTGTCACTTCTAAAATTTTGCTCTTTCCAGCAACCTCCTCTTATATTCAACATGAAATTTTAGATCTTCCCCACCCAAGTTGGGATGATCACTCATCTCATCAACATTGTCATCATCATTGATTGAGAAGTCAAATATGAGCCATTGTAATAAAATTCTTCAAAAATCATGATTCACTCGGATTCAACTTCACTTGCTCTCTTTAGACCAAAATGATCTAGCAAATCAATTCACTAGAACTAACTGCATATAAGAAAAAATGCTTTGATTTAGCATTTTGGTGGCTAAACCGTTAACGGTAAAAAATCATGAAAACATCATCTAAAATAAACCAAATGGAAACAACTATAAATACGAGGCATACTCGCATTAATTATACGCAAATGATCCACATCTATCTAATGTCAGTACGTAAAAAATATACTTCAACACTAGATAATCCCTGAAAATATTAAATTCTTGAGAAAAAAATTATCAGGATTTTTCCTTAATTTTTTCTTTTTTTCTAGGGCCTTAAAATTTACTAACTTTGAAATCCATCAAATTCTATCTTATGGCACTCAAAATCTAAATTTTTCTAAAAAAATTTAGCAATAAAATTTACCAAAATATAATTGATATTTAAAAAAACTAATTTTTAAGATTTCTAAAATAACTTCTAGAATTTTCTTATTTTTTGTATTTTTTAATGAAAAAATTACCTCGAGAATCCCATCGAATACGAAATTTTTCACTTCGGCCTGATAATTCTCATCCATTTAAAATTTGTAATTTTAATGAATTTACTATTTTTTTGGGTTTAAAAAAGAATTTTTATAGGAATCTGAACGATCATGGGCATCCAAACGGACACACCACATGCCGGTCACCAAACCCGGATATTCCAAATATTTGAAATAATCTTTTTCTAATTTTTCATGAAATTTTTTAAATTTTTTTAAAGTTTTTAATGCACCTCGAATGCATTAGAATACAAACAGTAAAAAAAAATTGAAACCTGAAGGGTCATTCCGGAATACGGAAAGTCAAGGGTTGTTGGAAAATGAAGAGACAAAAAATACCAGAATTTGAAAGGCAAAAAAAAATTTTGGACCCCAAAGGTCAAAAGGGCTCATCATGAATTTTTTTGTTAAAAAGAATCATGAAATAAGAGTTTTTTGTCAATTTTTGTAGAGCTTTAATCTAAATTTGATTAAGCTTTAATTAAATGTAATAAAGCTTTATTAAAAGCTTTAACAAAAGCTTATATTAAAAAAATTATTGAAGATAAATGGGAGGGCCTGTGCGTTGGCAACAAGAGCTGCAAAAAAAAGCTCTCCTCTACCCCTAGTGCGCGATTCAAAGATAGAGCGGAGAGAGCTTTGTTTCTCTCCCCCTGTTAACTGGTATATATTTATTCATATTTTTGATGAATTAATAATCTTTAAAAAAATATATTTAATTTAATTTATGCAGGATTCAGTTTAATGAAATATGCAAGTGGGCACAAGATTAATGTATAGTTGTAAATGTGCACATAGTCATTTTATGTAACAAGGCCCACTAGCAATTTTATTTGGGCAAAGGTTTTTATATGTATAAACCTTAGGAGCTTTCATATGGTTAAAATGTGTAAATCAATACCCCAAAAGTGGGACAAGGAAACCCAATTTGTACACTCATCTTTTCTTAGCTCCTTAGGCTAATTTTCTAAATACTCATGTCGTGGAAGTGGATCTACACGGCATGGGGAGGGGGATTGCACCCAATCTTGTCTTGATGGTGATGTTATTTTCTTTCCTTTGCTTTTGTGTTATGCTATGTTAATTATTTTTAATTTAATTCAAGTGTTTGTTTTAAATTTTTGATGTAATTTGTGAGTATTTAATTATTTCTTTAAGAAGATTAAAGGGTCCCGTGAGAGAGAGCTTTGGTTTAGTTTAATCTTCTTGAAGGCGATCAAAAACTTATGGGGACAAAGAGGTGAAAGAGACAAAAACAGACAAAAATAGAGGTGATTTTGGTAAATTTTTTTGAGGTAATTTTTTTCGAATTCAACCCATGATGACAGAGCTTTGGTTTAATTTAATCTTCTTGAAGGCACTTTGGTTTAATTTAATCTTCTTGAAGGTGATCAAAAACTTATGGACAAAGAGGTGAAAGAGACAAAAACAGACAAAAATAGAGGTGATTTTGGTAAATTTTTTTGAGGTAATTTTTTTTTGAATTTAAATTGAAGAAGAAGAAGTTTATGGATTTATGTTTATAGATGGTTAAAAGAAGACTTGTTTTTAACCATTGGGTAATCAATCTCCATCAATCAATCTATTGTCCAAAGGATAAAACTAGGTAGAAAACCATTAGTGGGCCAAAACCACAAAACCACAAAACCACCTTCCTCAACACTAATCCTCTTCATAATCTGTCCTTACGGATTGAATCAACAAGGGAAGGGTCATAGAAGGCCATAGCAAGATTGCCAAACCAGTGGAGATGTCTGATTTCTATAATGGACGGTCCTGAGAGTTACTGGTTTTAAAATTTTCTCTTCTTCAATTATAAATAGTGTGGAAAATTAAGACTCAAATTTTATTTTAATTTATTTATCTCCTCTTCGTCCAATTCAATTTAGCGGCCGAATTCATCTCCCCTTTCTCCCTTGCGACGGACGCCCATTCCTTTTGCGACTGTGCTGAATTGCGCACTGCCAGGACTACTCGAGGGAGAAGTTTATAAAACAAGCTTAAAACTTAGATAATATATATATATATATATATATATATATATATATATATATTTGTTGCTTTATTTTTTTGTATCTCCCTCCTTCACGGGTAAAGGCCACGCATCATCCATGATTTGGTTGAGGTCACCAACAATGAGGCACTAGGAACCACACCTGTTGTACCCGCAAATGTAGTCACACGGTCAATGCTTCAAAATCAAAACTACATTCTTGAAGAGAGGGATACTGCATCAATTGCTCGAGCAAAGAAAAAGAAAACGCGACGGAAGAGATCGCTTAATGCCACAAGCTCCAAACCTAGTTCAAAGACTAATATAGGGACAGGAGACGACCCTGTGTATATGAATGATCCTGAAGATGATTCTGATTCAATAGAAACCATGGAGACCCGAGCCACTACTTTAAGGGAGGAACCCACTCGGGAGCGCAACGAAGGAGAATCAAGCAAAAACATAAATCGGGGGAAACAAAAGGAAACTCCTCTTGCCCCACAACCAAGTCAGCTAATGCCCTCTCGGCTACCTAGATTGACTGAGACTCTCAAAGACAAGCCACGTGGGCCAAAAACCCTCAAGAAAAAGATTGGGACTTACCCAAACCTAGTAGAGGAGATTGAACGAGTGCAACACTTAAGGGGTTTGGTGGAAGAAACACAAAGAGAACTGGAGCCAGAACCTAGAAAAATCAAGATCCCAGACACAGTGTTTCCTACACAAGTTTAGCCTCACAGGAGCCATAAACCGTTAGCTATAACTAGTATCAATCGGGAAGAAAGTGAGGATAGGACATCTCCTTTTTTGTCTCAATCGCGCTGGGCGCCTTCTTTTTCTTCCAGTTGGCCGTGATTTTTTTTTTCCAGCCCATTGAGAGGTTTGAAGCCTTAGAGGTTTATTAAAACATTTTAAAATGAAAGCTTATATATATATATATATATAAGCTTTCAGCCCATTGAGAGGTTTGAAGCCTTAGAGGTTTATTAAAACATTTTAAAATGAAAGCTTATATATATATATATATATATATATATATATATATATATATATATATATATATATATATATATAAGAAGCTTTTATTATTAAGCTTAATTAAAAGCTTTATACGTTTTTAATAATAAAGCTTACAAAAAGGCTGCGCATGACTTTTTATTATTATACAAAAGATTATTAAGCTTTTATTAAAGCTACATTCTTTAACTTTATTAAAGTGTTATAAGCTTTAGTAAAAGAGCTTTCTTAAACTTTAATATTAAAGCTTTGATAAACCCTTTTACAACAAACTTTATATATATACATAAATATATATGGCTCCTCCTCTCGACGCCAGCGAGACCTAGTTTCGTTTTTCTTTCTCATCTCCTCCACACTCACAGCCATGCATCGAGGCAACTTAAATTTCATCTTTCTTCTCCACATTGCGCTGCCAGCAACGACAATTCCAAAGAGAATTAAGGCATCATTTACTTTTTCAGATCGCAGAAGCTTTGTTAAACGCTTAAAAGAAAAAGATCAGAAAAGAAAGCTTTGTTGAAAACCTCAAAAAGCTTTTGGGAGTAGACATTATTTCGAGGCTTAGAAGAGACCCTAAATTCTTTGTTCCATACTAATTGTTTTTGTGATGCAGAGATTACAATATTTTCAGGATATTTATAACAATGTGCAAAAGTTCAAGAGTTTTCATATTTTTGTGATATTTAAACACCACTTTTATTGTTTATTCTCAACTCATCACACCTTGAGGTAATTTTTCTTATCTGTGATTATTAATTGCATCAGATATATCTTTATTTGTTTATTGAACATTTTGCCATGTAGATGTGCTTTCCCAACATCA
The DNA here is from genome assembly GCF_041138505.1 of Cibotium barometz. Classification (NCBI taxonomy): domain Eukaryota; kingdom Viridiplantae; phylum Streptophyta; class Polypodiopsida; order Cyatheales; family Cibotiaceae; genus Cibotium; species Cibotium barometz. The sequence goes on from NC_141062.1 coordinate 56,964,759, forward strand.
TGTGAGTACATATTCAACCCATTCATTAATTGGTTTGTGTGTTTCACAAGAAAGTTCCATATTAAAATATCACATATACTTGCGATATTTGTGAGCTTTTAATGATGCATTTTGTAGCAAGGTTATTTGACACTTGCAAATGGTGACTCAAACACCTTCCAAGACTCATACGATTGATGAAGATAAAGAGGAAGAATACCACTCAGACTCTTGAGGTAACATATTTAACACTTTTTGGTAAACTCAAGGAGAGTTTTTATGCATCAAAATTAGAACTTCTTGAAGGAACTGGTCCTTCCATCTTGAATTATACTTGTGTCTTAAGGAGAGTTTTTCACTATGTAGTATTAATCTTGTGGTATGGGACACGAGATTAATCTTGTGTAAAGGATTCCGATGCATACTTATCTCTACATCTGTGTGGGATAATTTCTGGTGGTATGGGACACTAGAATTTATTACACATAGAGGTCCTTAATATAATGTATTTTATTAGGGAACATACTTGAATTTATATAGTATATGACAATTGATCTCCTTTGCTCGCATAAGCAAACAAGTATTTGAGGTCAGTTGCTTACCCAAGTAGGAGGGATGTTACATAATGTCCATCCTTTAGTTGTACGGGGATGCCCGGACACTAGTGTGCCATCCTAGTGAATTAGTATTGTGGGTGACTCCACATTAAATACTAATTAGCTAGTGGTATTGGCATAGCTTGAGACCATGCTTGACGGGTGTATGTTGTTAAAGTGTAACAAGTAGTGCCATGCTTGACAACTATATTGTGGTCAAGTGAAACAAGTGGACTATACTTGACAACTGCACACGGTCGAAGTCACGAAACAAGTGGTTTATGCAACTGATGTGCCATGCTCATTAGAGTGTAACAAGTGGCAGCTCACACCATGCTAGATGATGTGTACATAACTGATACTCGATCATAGTGAAACAAGTGGTGAATATATGGTAAGTTTGTGCCTATCAATGTATCATATTGGGATATGTTTATAGAAATAGGTGATGAGCAATGTGTGTGTGTCACACAAGGAATCTTGTCTATATCATATTATTTTTTATTATTTGTGTGAGCATCGCCAATTTAAGTGTCGCATGAGATTTTTTTTGTTGATTGTTGTAGCATTTTCTTTTACGCAATTGAGGACAATTGCGTAAAAGATTGTTGTAGCATTTTCTTTTACGCAATTGATTTTTTTTGTTGATTGTTGTAGCATTTTCTTTTACGCAATTGAGGACAATTGCTTCCTCAAATAATGGGAGGACTGTTACTGGTATATATTTATTCATATTTTTGATGAATTAATAATCTTACAAAAATATGTTTAATTTAAATTTGTGTAGGATTACAAGATTAATGTATAGGTGTAAATGTGCACATAGTCATTTTATGTATGTAACAAGGCCCACTTCAATTTTATTTGTGCGAAGGTTTTTATATGTATAAACCTTAGGAGATTTCATATGGTTAAAAATGTGTAAAACAATATCCCAAAAGTGGGAAAAGGAAGCCCAATTTGTACGCTCATCTATCCTTAGCTCCTTGGGCTAATTTTATGAAATAAAATTCTCTAAATACTCATGTTGTGGAAGTGGAGCTACACGGCATGGGGAGGGAGATTGCACCCAATCTTGTCTTGATGGTAATGTTATTTTCTTTCCTTTGCTTTTGTGTTATGCTATGTTAATTAATTTCAATTTGATTCAAGGGTTTGTTTTAAATTTTTTGATGTATTTTGTGAGTATTTAATTATTTCTTCAAGAAGATTAAAGGGTCCCGTGACACCCCCACTTCATCCTCTATCTCCACCCCTCTCTACCTTCCATCCTTCTTCTCCACTCTACAATCTATGTGTGATTAAAGTTTTTAATCATAATTATATTTGCTAATCATGATTAAAGTTTAATCATGTTTAATATTAATCAACTCCACCTAAGAGGTGTTCACATGAGGGAGAAGAATATGAAGAAAATTTTGGATTTGAGAGATGAAAAAATTGCCATGCACACAGGAGAGAACCCAATGTATCGACATGTCCCCTACTGCATTTTAGCAAAAAATCAGCAGAGATTTGATAGCATGCCCACGCGAGAAACCCATAATAATGCAAAAAAAAGCTTTTTTCACCATAAAATGCTCAAACAATGTCCTAAAAATTAGGAAAAAAATTCGTAAATTTATTTGAGATGTAGGGAAATACTTTTTAGCAAAATACCCACATTATCGTGTGCGGTGTTTTGGTAAAAAAATATATTTATTTTAGCCATAAAAATAAAGAAAATAGCATTTCCACTCACAAAATTTCCTCGTAACGTCAATACGTCATCCAAGTTGAGAAGCACTGCGTTCCAATTGCCATATTGATGTTTCCAATGTATAGACCACCAAAACAAACCAAAAAATTACATTTTTTTGCTTAGTAAACGTTTAAAATTTACTTAAAAACGCTAAATTTTTTGGAATAATGAGAGAAAAATAAGAGGAGAAAAAGATCAAAAATTAACTAGAGACCGCTCTGATACCACTGTTAAAACCCTAAAGATCTCTCTAGATAATAACCATCCATAAACATGCATGAACAAGGCATATACCCAACCACCCCTGAGCCCAAGGGTGCACACATGAAGTATCACATATCTTACCTTAGTGTCCCATACCACCAAGAGATATGACTTCACTCTAACAGCACTTGGCTCTAGCTTGAAATGGCAAGAAGAGTAAACAAAATGCTCTACACAAGAGAACATCCCTTGAGAATGCCCCATGTCCCTATTATATAGGAGGGCCCTCGAGTGACTCTTGACTCTCCATTTCCATGTGTGACCCTTGGTTGTCTGACCCTAACCTCAACCCAAGGTTAGACCTAACCCTTGCCCCACTAGAGCATATTCTCATGCTCCCATGTTCACATGCCTAGGATGGGTTAGCCTCCTAGTATATGCACATAACACACACACACACACACACACACACACACACAATCTACTAAAGTGGAAATCTCTTATGTGCTCTCTGATCATATGCCTTTGAAGGGGGTAATAGTTAGCTGGCTGGCGAGAGGATGAACTCATAAAATTTCTAGTGAGGAAGTTGAGGGTAAATAACAATCTTCTCAAGGATGATTTGTTTATAACAATCTTCTCAAGGATGATTTGTTTATACTCCTTACAGAAGAAGCCATTAACAGACTAAAGAGCAAGGGAGAGACAAAAGGGATCCTGGAGTTAGTTTACAAATGAGATGCAAGGCTTCATTAGAAGGTGTTGAGATGTCAAGCTCAAAATGAGCTGACACTCACAAGGCACATGCATGACCGTACGACATTTATATCATTGGCGGGTTTGGTAGCTAGCATTGACATATCTTTGCCAGAGATTCAACTGGACTACACTGACTATCCACACCTATCTACTCTACTTAGTGTGTTCACATTATGGACCGCTTGTATATACTCTATTATGTGTGTTAGTCACTTTATCTTCTTTGTAGACCTCTTTTGTTGTGTGAATAAGAAGAAGAATTTTCAGCCTCTCACCTTGTGTGTTCCCTTCTAGGGTTTGTGTGAGTGTGTGTGCTTGCAAGAGCTCAAGCTCTCTTCTCCCCTGGATCTTTTCATAGTAGTAGAGCTTGGTTCATGCTAAGGGCTGAAGCGACAAGCAAGAGAAGCACAAGAAGCAGTACAAGGGTAAGAGCCTCATCTACTCTTCCCCCTTTGTGTTGGCTACTATATACCCTTGTGTTGGTTACTACACCCTTGTGTCAGGAGCTCTTCTGGAGGCACCAACAAACGAACTCTGATCGAGGAGCTTTTTTTGTGGAAGGAGAGCTACAGGGCAACAATATTATCCACTGGACATCAATTTTTCGGATCGAAAACGCGTTTCGAGCGTGTTTGGACCTCTGTTTTTCAGTTCGCAGGTGTTCAAAAACACTCCGGGTAAGTTTTGATTCTCTATAGAACTCTGTTTTTTGGAAGTGCAGGAAGGGCGATTGGTTGTGTAGACAATGTGTGTGCTACAAAGAGGTCTTAAAGTTGCTATTGGGTGTATGTATACAAATTGAGGTCACTGGTTGTGACAGTTAGGGTGCACTGTAGTACTGGTGCAGAGAATATAACAGTACTACAGTGCACCCTAACTGTCACTGGTGTTAGGGTGCACTATAGTACTGGTGCAGAGAATATAACAGTTTGTGCAAGCAAGAGTGTTGTTTTTGGTAAATTTGTGTTGTAGATAAAATGTTGTAGACAAAATGTCAAATGATGGAATAAACCAGATTATTGCAGAGAAGCTTGACAAGAACAACTTCCATGCTTGGAGGTTTAGATTGACAAATTTCCTGATGGGAAAGGTTATTGGGACTACATTGAAGGTGAACATGAGGAGGCACCGGAGATACTAGAGATTAATCCAACTGTTGCAAACGTAAATGAGTTCAAGGATTGGAATCAAGGAGTAAGGAAAGTCATGTATTGGCTTTCTATTAATATATAGGACACCATGATTGGGCATATACATGATGCCAATTCACCTAAGGAGGCATGGGATACCTTTGTGAAGCTGTATGAAACTAACACCAAGGTATAAAAGATTCAATTGAAGAATGAGCTTCATATTGTGGAGAAGAAGAATATGTCTGTGAATGATTATGCCTTGAAGATCAAGGGCATTGTGGAATCCCTTGCATCAATTGGTGTCTCTGTTGATTATGATGATAAGGTGGAAGTGTGTCTACGTGGTCTCAGCCACAAAAGGTGTTTAAGACGTCTATTCAGACTCGGGAGAACATTCCCAACTTCATAGATTCAGTGTCAATGCTGATCGTTGAAGAGAAGAACCTGGGTGAAGATTAACAGTCTTCACAAAACAAAAACAGTTCAGAGTAGCAAGCCTTCTACACAAGTGTAGGTAGAGGATGAGGTAGAGGTCATGGACATGGCCAAGGTGGTGGCCAAACAGGTAATTAGAATTATGGTCAGCAGCAGCAGTCAGCAAAGTCCCAGGATTCGCAATAACACACAGGTGGAAGAGACCAGTTTAGAGGTAGGGGGAGTCAAAGAGGCCGTGGTAATTGGCAAAGGCAGCATAATGATACACGAGGCTGTTTTTTAATGTGGTAAGCCTAGAAATGTGCAGGCAGATTGCTATAATAAGTAGAGTGACATGTAAAATGGAAAAGTGCAGCAAAACAACTATGCATCCTCTAGCAGAAATAATGAGAATAATGAGAGGTTGTTTGTTATGCAACATGTGGTTAATGCTGTGTCTGGAAATGATGTAGCAGCATGTAAGGATAATGTATGGTATGTTGATTCAGATGCTTTGAACCACATGAAAAGTCATGGTGAGTGGTTCAAGGAAATGAAGAGTCTTGAAAGTGGTCGTTGAACCACATGACAAGTCATGGTGAGTGGTTCAAGGAAATGATGTATGGTATGTTGATTCAAATGCTTTGAACCACATGACAAGTCATGGTGAGTGGTTCAAGGAAATGAAGAGTCTTGAAAGTCCAGGTTTTGTTGAAACAAGGCATGACACTGCTCATTTGATTGCCCACGTTGGAGATGTGCCATTGTCTATGCAAGATGGTAAGGTGAAGTACCTTGTAGATGTACTTCATGTTCTAAACATTACAAAGAATATGGTTTTTGTTAGCCAGATGATTGAGCAGGGTTTGTAGATTCGGTTTAACCCTGATGGGCTGTTATGTAAAAGACTTCATAACACTTTCGAATTAAAATTAATTTCTTTATGCATCTTTCTATGCATAAAATGAATTTTACTGATTTCTTCAATAAAAAGGTTCTAGACCAAGATTCTCAGAGGTGTGATAGATGATACAGAAGTACAATTTAAAGGCAAAGGGACTGGGTTGGATTGGAAGGAGAAACTATTCTCATATGCCCTTTGAAAATGGTGAATTCCACCTGTTGTAAATTTCTATGCCTAAACTGGAAAGAGATGATGGGTCTGATTAGCTACAATGGATGTTCTAGAGTTTCTAGGAACTCTTATTTAAGTCTGAATATTTGGTGGACCCATAAATTTAAGCCCTTTTTGTCCTATCTTGACACAAGGGCTTCTAGGAGATTGAATAAGCAAGGAGGATTAAGGAGATTAGGTGATCTTTGGGATTCTTCTTAGGTAGGCTGGAAGGAGTTATAACAGGTTGAGAGGGAATTTTGATTAGATCAAAGGGAGGTGCAGATGCTGAACTCTGTGCAGGAGGAGGTTGAGAATTGTTGGTCTTCCATAGCCTTCAATGAATTGTTAGTCTTCCACAGCCTTCAATGAATTGTTAGTCTTCCACAGCCTTCAATGAAGCCTCCTAGCTTCATTGAATTGTTAGTCTTCCACAGCCTTCAATGAAGTCTCCTAGCTTCAGGATTGGACCTGGTTCAATGGGGTCAGATTGGACATAATTACTACCAAATAATTATATGATGAGATAAGTAAAAGTGAAGTGATGTGAAATGTTGTAGAAAATTTTGGAAAGTCAGTTGGTGCTTGAGCATCTGGAGGAAGAGGTGGAATCTCATCTAGAATTTACAGATCCCAGTGAAAGCCCAAACCTTCCTTTGGAGAATATGCTTGCTGGCTCTACCTCTTGGCTTTAAACTACTTCAAAGGAACTTCAGTGCTGGGATATGCCCTAGATGCAAATCAGCACAATTGAAGAGGGAAAGCATGCCTTTTGGGATTGTCCTGCAATAAGGGGGCTTTTGGGATTGTCCTACAATAAGGGGGCTTTGGGGGAAAATAGGTAAATTGGTAGAAGACAACCTGGGGGGTTGACAGGATATTGGGGGGACTGGTTACTGGGGAGAATAGTCAAGGAGGCAGAGGAGGTAGATCTAATGTTTTGTATTATAAGATCCTGTTGTTTATGGGAGATTTAGGTTTCTAGGAATTCTTTGATATTCAATAAAGGGATTGCTGAGGGGGTAGAAATGACAAAGTTGATGTTCAAATGTGTGTATTTCTATTGGTCTGTTTACTATGTTAATAAGATGAATAATACCATATATGTTGAGTCGGATCATGCATTGCAAGCAGGATTAGGTGATTTTGGCCTTTAATGATGAGATGTTAATACAAACTAGGGTTCCCTAATGCTGATTGATTGATGGTAGGTATTTGGAAAGATGTCAAAGTCAAACATCCCAAGTTTGGGCCAAGATCCAAAAGGTGGTACATGAAGCAAAAGCAACTAGTGGACATCTTTGTGGCCTTGATCGAAAACCCTTTGGGAAGAAGACCTGTGGTGGTGAAGATTTGGTTAAAAGGAGAGCATTTTGAAGAATAGACTCCCAAGGGGTTTACCTCTGAAGTGTTATTGATTGCTTGCATGAAATTGAGATTTCATATTTCTTGGGGAATGTCCTCTTTTGTTTGAGAAGATGAGAAGTGGGAACTGGTTTATGATCTTCTTAATAGGGAGTGGGACTAGAAGGAATATGCAAGTGGTTAGAAGTGTTTTGTAAAGAGATGGTGTAAACTTGTAGATATTAATATAAATATGTTATTGTTCCAAAAAAAAGATTTTTTTTGAAGTAGGTTTGACTATGTCTATCTTTTACATTTGATGGTATAATGTTGAATCATAAGAATTATATTTATCAATAACTTGCATTACTTTTTTTAGTTTATCTATTTTATATGTCAATGCATTCAATGTCCATATTAATCCATGATCATGATGACTTCCTTTTAATTGCAAAGAAGCAAAACTTTATTTATCCTGCAATTTGCTTTCCATGTTTCAAAAGAAAGATGTATAGTTTATATTTGCGATGAATAATGTGCACAAGTTGAAGGACTCCTTGATTTCAATATTAAGGTAGTTCTTTGTAATTTTAGGTAGTTCTTTAATAGCATAAAAGTATTAAAAAGCCATTATTTTGGCCTCCAATTAGACAAGCATAGAAATTACTTTTAGATTAGAGAAATGCTTCATGAGAAGCTTCATTTGAATTGAGAATAGGTCATAGTAATGACCATTCTTTGGGGGAGAGAGAGAAATGCTGACAAAACCATTATAAATTAAGCATAAATAAAAATTTATGTATTTATTCATTACAATACATTAAAGAACTTCAATAGTATTCAAAATCCATTTAAATTAATGCTTCTCAAGCTTGAGAGGGGTTGAGAATATAAATATTTGGAGATTTAAGAAAAAGAAGACAATATCCACACTTTACCTTCTAAATTACTTGATTCTTTGATCACAGTAGAGGCCCCCAACCAATCAATTGGTTTGGTATGTTGTTGGAGTCTCCAAGGAAGATTGAAGAGAGAGAGAAGCTCCAATCTCTTCAATTTGTAGAGGGTTTTTAGAGGATAATAGAAAATAAGCTTAACTTAGAGTAATACCGGCATAGTTTAGTTCATAGATGAGAATACAAAGGAATGAGGGTCTATTTATAGGTGAGGGAGGCCACTAACTGAGTCCAACTGAGTTCTAGAAATTTTCAGCTTTAGTTTGGTTGAATTTGGACAAGATTTGGACTAGTTTGGCTCCCTTTTTGATTTGGTTTGATTTAGGGAGAGGAGAGATAAAAATATCCTATTATTTTTGAGTTTAAAACTCATCCACACATGTGAAATAGGCACCTCCTTTTTGATTTGGCTTGATTTAGGGAGAGGAGAGATAAAAATATCCTATTATTTTTGAGTTTAAAACTCATCCACACATGTGAAATAGGCACCTCCTTGAAGGACCCCCTTTTCCTTACCCATGTGTCAAAAATGAATGATTACTCCAAAATATCTCATTTTTTTATTAATACTTCATAATTTTTAACTAAGAAACCTAGTACTTATTAGTCAACTCTTCATCTTATGTGGGCATTTACTCATTTTTGGATATTTTCTTTTATTCTTTGGATTTATCTTGTCCCAATACTTGGATTAATCTTATTGCTCCATATGAACCTTAATTGGACCATAATTAAAATAAAAAATAAAAATCTTGACCCTTAGGCTAAGGTCTTCTAAATCAATTTTTATTAATTCCAATTGCACCTTGGAAAATCTATTTTGATTTTCTGTTTCAGGGAAATATTTTTTTGATATTTTTAAAAATTATTTATCCAAAAACATCCCAATATTGATTTACCACTCTCTAGAAATTTTTATCACTAGGCAAAACAAGAAAAAATAATGTTTTCTTGTATTCAGAAACATAGAATGATTACAAGGGATTGAAGTAGAGGCTTAATCAATATTCAACCCAAGGAGGAATCTTACAAATGCCAAATGCAACGTCATTCCAAGGATAATGGAACAAGTTATTTTGTTGCCCTTGTCAAGGATGAAGACTATTAGTTCATGCATGTGAAGTTCAATCTAATGACATGGAGGAAGTCAAGGAGCCCCTAACCGTTGCTCCAATGTGGAACAAATGAGCTTGGGGAAGATTATCTTCCACTCCTAATAAAAGGGGTTCTCCATTTGGACTTCTAGAAAGATGATCGACATTAACATTTTTTCTCTTCTCTCATTTTAGATTATGGTTTTAACAATATTTTCTTTGATGCTTTTTAGGTTTTTAATATTTTATCATAATTTTAGTTTTAAATTTTAAATTTTATGTTATTTGTTTATATTTAATATGTTATTTGTTTATCATTTTAGTTTTAAATTTTAAATTTTATGTTATTTATTTATATTTAATATGTTCTAAAGTAATGCTCAATTTAGCTTAACTAATGTTTTATTGTCTTTTATTTTAAAAAATAAATTATCTTTTAGATTTTAAAATGTTAACCAACTATTTAAATTAAAAAACATTAACCAACTAAAAAGTTATATTTTATGATGCATTCTAGATTTGTGATGCATTCTAGATTCTTAGCCTTAGTTTGTGTTCAACCTCCTAAGCCTTTGTGAATTAGTTACGTGTGGATCATTTTGTGTGCATTTTAACTTCTTGTGGCCTAATTTAGATATACATATCTTGTGGGTTATTTTACTAAAATCAAAATAAATCAAACTAACACATTTTAATCACTTGTGTAGAGAAAAAAATACCCAAATAAATTAAATGGTTGAAGGTACCTTAGAAGACACACAAAAAACCGCTTTTGTAACACAATCACAAGGCTAGTGTTAGCATATTGACATATATTTAAGTCAACTTATATCACCATGCGATCTCACCACAACTTTAACTCCTCTTAGCCCTGTGGGATTGTATTATCCTTCATAATAAGAGTAATTTTGTGTGTATTTAAAATTTCTTATAATCTCACTTATATATACATTTAAAAAAAAAGAGATGCCATGAATGCTATGAAGATAGAGCAATGAGAAGTAATGGCATGAGTTGTAAAAGTGTTAAATGAAATGGATTGTAAGTCACCTTCCCCTACCTAAGTAATCACTATTTTGCTATTTCAAATCCATAAAAACTAGTGATGTGTTGAGGGTATCCTTGGCTAGAGGAGAAGAGGAGTCAAGGAAGAGAGTTTTCTTGAGTGCCTTTAAAAAGGGGATAGATGGAGGATTAGGTACCCTGGTGAGGAGGTGGTGGTGAAAGAGCCACATGGCATCGAATTTTCTTTTGACATGAATTGAGCAATGTATTTGGCAAAATGAAGTGGTAATGCATTACAAATGAATGGGAAAACCATGGCAAGGGAAAATGACATGGTAATTCATTGCAATGAATGGGCAAACCATGGGAAGGAAATGGTAAATAAAGTGGTAATGCATTGCAATGAATGGGTAGACCATGGCAAGAGAATCGGTAATGTTTGGCAATGGTAAAGTATGACAATGGCAATGCATGGGTCATATATATAAGATTGTTGGATGCTATCGGGCGGATGCCTATAAATATGACAAATTGATGTGAGACATGCCATTAAATATATTTGAGCTCTAATGATGTTAGATTATCATGGGACATGCCATTATATCTATTTGAGCTATTACAATGTAGAGTGATGGAGTCATCATTTTTGGGGCATTTGACTGATTTTTACTAAAATGCAAAACCCTAATTTAGTCGAAACCTTTTAGGATTGAATTAAACACATTTGTATAGCTTGATCACCTACCTAAGGGCTACTTTTCAAGCCATCGAGATTTTGATTTGGACATGACATAACCATGCATAGTTGACTATTTATTTGCTAGAAAAATCAAAACAAAGAGGTGTTTCGCCTAGACTAAACCAAAATGGATTGCATGGATGGAAAGTACTCTCCAACACCTCTCTAACAAGCTAGAGCACAACTGACAAGCAATTGACTTTTCATAAAAGTCAAAATAGAGAGGTATAGCACTTGGGCTGAACCAAAAGTGATCACATAGTTGGAAGCACTCTTCAACACCTTCCTAACAAGCTAGGGATCACTCAATTTGGAATTTTGAATCTCTCAATTTGAAAAATTACTCAATTATGCGACATCCTAGTAAAGCTTAAATGCAACAAATGTTATAAGATGAGAGAGCTGGTGTGCAAATGGTTGATGAAGAGTGAGATATCATGCATAATGATGAGCCAATAGCAAATTAGCACACTCATAGTGATGGTGTCAATCTAAGATTTTAAATGAACATGAATGCGTATGATGCCAACGATGGTCCCACAACTAAACAATGACATGCAAATGATGATGATGATGCAGACCGTGATGGATGGATTTATGTAAGAGCTTAAGAGTGAATGAAGAGAGATGGATCAAGAAGTTAGTGGAGAATTCATCACGCTTGGGGAAAGACTTGGTGCTTCATCAATGCATGATACCCTTATGAAGGTGAATAAGGATTTGGGTGCTTTGTGCCTATGGATGATGCACATAAATGGAAGAAATCTATGCATTATGGGTATGCATCTTACAAAGGCACGAAATCCATGGGTGATCAAGGCAACCCAGTCTCCAGGATGAAGTGGACGATAAAGTCTTGTGGACAAAGATAATATTTCCTTCTTCTCTCTTAGAGGCATGCACCATCAACCATCATCTTTGTCAAGAGGTGAAGGTAGAGGTAAACAAGTAACCTTTGACTTCCCACACATTAATGGTACATGGAATAAGGATGAGTCCTTTACAAGGATATGTTCTATTAATGAAGAAAACAATGAATTCAAGGGAGTCAAGGACAAGGTGGTTTTCACGAAGTTCAAGGGAGAAGATCCAATGATATATTTGAAGAGTGGGCCAATAAAATGGATTTCTACTTTGAGATCAACCCAAGAAGTGAGTGTGCCAAAGTGTATTTTGCCACTTCACATTTCGAAGGGTATGCTTACATATGGGGGAGACATCTTCTTTTTGCAAATGGCTACACCATTACCACTTGGGAAGCTTTTAAGAATGAGATGAGAGATGTCTTTCTCTCCCAATTACATAATGATCACTTGGTTTGTTATAGCAAACCGAGAGGGTAAAGGAGTATTCACATAGATTCTTGAAGCTTTTGATATATGTGGATTCCTCAAGTGGGCATTTCAAGGTCTTAAAGGATCAAGGGGTACAATGGGGGTGATGTCAAAGCCCAAAAACTTGCAACTCTTAAAGAGAATATGTTGTTGGTGATCTATGAAGAGAAATACAAGTTTAAGTCTTTTGGAAGGCCAGAAGCGAATGCTTCTTCTATGGGAAATTCTACACGAGAAGCTTTATTAACTCATACTATCCCAAAGTACCCTATGATCTATGGAAGGGCGAAAGTTCAAATTTGAAATTTGTAACCAATCCACAAAAGTGTTATTGGTAAGGGGAAGCCCACAAATGGTGCTAACAAGAGCTTGGTTATTACGAAGGAAGATAGAATCAATGACATGAAGAGCAAAGGTCTATGCTAAAAATGCGAGGAGAAGTGGAACAAAGACCACTTCAAGACTTCCAAATCAAAGAATCTATCATTGATTATGATTCTTACCAAATGAAACCATGAGAATGTGGGTGAAAAATCTAAAATTATGATGATTGTTATGAGATAATGGAAGAAAAGGAAGATATTTAACCTAAGGGTGAGCTTCCTTTTGATCTGGGTGGGTCATGCATGAAGGAAACAAATAATGCTGATGGATTATCTACCACGTGTGTTATGGATGCATCAAGGCATGATGCTACTCTATGCACTCTTTCCTATGATGCCTATGTTGGTA
>NC_141062.1:56985402-57102902 GCF_041138505.1 Cibotium barometz
ATTTTTTCCATCATGGTTTGGATTGAGTTTACCTCTTCACCAAGCAACATGTGGCATGGGGATGTGTAGAATGCAAAATCAAAAGCATGAGATTGTGCTGATGGAACCTTTTTTTTCTTACGTGAGCTAAAACAACTATAATTGTCAAGAATCTTTCGAGGAGAAGCAATCTCAAGTTATAGGATGCTTCATGAGGGAGACTCCCTCATGCAAAGATGCCATATCTCTTGTATTATGCTCCACCAATCGAATGATTGGAATGTAGGGTTGGTCTACAAGGGAATCTTGTGTGAACTCAATTGAGAATACATGCTTTTTTAGCTTTATAAAATGAAATTGCAAAAACCCTCACTCCCAATGTGATGGTCATGAGTATTATTTGGGAATAGTAGGCTCAACACTCTTGCACATATGTTTTGAGGGCACTTTGAGTTTGTGGTGAGATATGTGCTGCCAATATAAGGTGTGGGTAGCTCTATCCCCACACATAAGGATGTAATTTGATGGCTGCTCTTGACTTAAGGTAGATTAAACCTTAACTTAAAGGTGTGGGTGGATGTAAATTTGATGGGTGCTCTTAACTTAAGGTGGATTATTCCTTTGGTTTGAGGGTCTAGGGACTAGGTTACATCGCAAGATAGGAAGTGCACTATGTGATGAGCCTAAGATTTTTGTAGTATTGAACAAGATAATGACCCAAACACTTGCTTGAGGTGCATTCCCCCACAAGCAAGGTGAAAAATGAATGATTTTGGTTGCCGGCCATGCTCTCTCACACCCTTGGTCTTCTTCCATATATTTATATGTAGGCTTACCAATTTCCAAGAATGAGCTGTGTAAGCAAAGTACTTACCCACACACACACACACTCTCTCTCTCTCTCTCTCTCTCTCTCTATATCTATATATATATATATTTACCATATATTTTATGTTAGGCTTACCAATTGCCAAGTATGAACAGTTACACGTGTGAGGTAAAAAAAAGTATATGTGAATATTTGTAGCCCATATATGGCAAGGTGTATGGATGATTATTTATATGGCACGGTGGATGGATGATTATATCCTTCTCCTTTGTCTCGTTGACACACGATCGAAAACTCAATTCTCCGTTCTTTCCCAATTGTTAAGCTAGCCAGAGCTGGAGTACAGTTCAGGAAATGATAGCTTGGAAACTGAGCTTTGACGTTCCATATCATCTCAATTCATGCAATTTCTGGCATTTGAGTCCCATACTTTCTCACGATTTACTACAACATTCTCCTTCTCCCATTTTTCGGTCCTTCGGGTCCCATAATTTTATCAAAATTTCTGCTATTTCTAATAACGCAATCATTCGTCCACAAGCAGAAAAGGAGAAATCAATGCTTATTTGATTTGCCATTGCCCTTACAACGCAGAAGGCAATTTTGTGAATAACAAACTGGACTTCCAAAGCAAGGCGAGCTCTTTTCCTGCAAGCTTGAGTGTAAAACAGCAGGTGGGCTCTTGAAATTCTGCTGCATTTCAATAGTAAAGTAGGGTCTGAAAGCTTTCTTCCCCGCTTCTGTATAAAAAATCGGGTGCGTTTTGTTAGTAGGGTTTTGAAAGCTTCCTATGTGAGTAAAAAGGTGGGCGCTTCAAAATTTTCTGCATTTGAGGGTTAGGGTTTCTTCCGGGCGCACTACAGAGAGAGCACTTTTTATCAGACCATGTCCTCCTTTTCTCAAATCAGACTCTGATCCTTTGCCATTTTCTTCACATTCTTCCTTGTGTGGGTTTTTACTACACCATGCAATCTCTTTGACAAGAGGGGGACGAAGAAGAAGGGTTGTTTGTAAAGGCAGAAGATATACAGTGCTTTGTTGTTTGATTTCAGGTCAATTGCCTGAGAGATCAAGAGAAGATTTTGGAGTTTCTTCAGGTGTCCCTTGCTTTTCCAGACATTGATCTACTTTTTTGCTCCTGGATCTACGACACCTTCTTGTACAGTTGGATTTCTGTCTCTTTTAGCAAAAGACAGCCATGCTTCAGGGGTGCCTAAAATACCTCATTATACCTAATTAAGATGATTTACCTCTCTTTTTCAAACGCACGCTCATACACCTTCTCCACCTCTTTGCAAAAAGCCCTTCAATCTGTAGGGGTTGTCCCAACACCATATTCCCTGTTACAGATTTTGAAGGACTTTCATGGTTCAGGATATTCATGTTGCATAAGTTTAATCATTAGGTAAGATTTTACCATAATCGACAACATTTTGAAAGCTTGAGAAGGCTATGAATCCCGCATCTCTACATTCTTACACATTAACTATGAGTATGTACAATCATAAGAAACAAGAGAGAAAGGTCCATGGTTGTGAATGCTCAGAGTTTGGTATATGTAGGAGTGCATGCTTTTGCTTTATCATTTCGATGGGCTTAGCATCTTCTTGCATGATACGAGCCAGTTAATGCTAATGTTGATGCTCTCGTTTCTGTTGCATGCAGCTAGCTTGCTGTTTTTACATGGGAAATGTATGTTAGCTCTTTAAGTTTATGCTGAGCTGCAGAAGACCAGCTTCTGTCTCGCTCTATCAAGTAGTTGCAGATGATCAACTGGCAAAAATGCTTTATTGAAGGGAGGCAGTCAGATTCGGATGGATTTTCAGGCATACAATAGAACATAACAATGGCAGCATTTGATTCTCCAGGGACTAGTGCTGACAGCTCAAGGACTGTTAGTGTGGATTCTGTACAAAAGGTGTCTGTTCATCTAAGCAACATTTTAACCTTGGAAAGGATTGTTGAGAAAGGCAGTACAAGTGGAGCACTTCCCAGCATCATCAGTCCAAAGAGTAGTGTTAACATCAATACTAATGATGCAAAAAACAGTGACACTTATGCAAGTGAAGCGAAGTGCAGTGGTAGGGATGACTCGGCTGTGGAAAGCGTGAAGAGTAGCGGTAGTCGGGTTAGTATCAGTAGTTCGGCAAGCGATGAAAGTGTCAGCAGTAGCATCTTTGGTGCCCCCAGTAAGCCCCACAAGGCCAACGATGCAAGGTGGGACGCTATTCAATTGGTGCGCACACGGGATGGCACTCTTGGGTTGAGCCATTTCAGGTTGCTCAAAAGGCTTGGATGTGGAGATATTGGCAGTGTGTATCTTTCAGAGCTGAGCAGCAGCAAATGCCATTTTGCTATGAAAGTGATGGATAAAGGGTCACTGGCTAGTCGCAAGAAGCTCTTACGGGCTCAGACAGAGAGGGAGATTTTGGCATCTTTAGATCACCCCTTCTTGCCGACTTTGTATGCACATTTTGAGACCGACAAATTCTCTTGCCTGGTGATGGAGTTCTGTCCTGGTGGAGATCTGCATACTCTCAGGCAGCAACAACCAGGAAAGCATTTCTCTGAGCTAGCTGCTCGGTATGTACTACCTTCCTGCACTGAAGGTTGAACCTTTTACTGTTTACACTTTCCTTTGATGGCGTTTAAGTGCATGTAAGTTTTTTTCTGCTTTGTCTTGTATTGCCTGTTCTTTTTTGTTGCCTAGAAGATCTGGACGTTATCCCTTCGTTGTCATAAAATAGGACTTTGCACATTTTGCACCTGCACTCTTCCTGCCGGTAGTCATTGATATGCCAGCTATGTGGACTCTGCACATTCTGCACCTTCAGTGTCCCTGCCGGAAGTCAATGATATGCCAGCCTTGTGGAGAGTGATAGTGTCTGAGCCAAGTGGAAGAGATGCATGACCTGCTAAAAAGTAAAACCCTGTAGACTCTAGAATAGGGTTGCGAAACAAGGCGTTAGTCATATTGACAGCAGAAATGGCCTGATCTAGCTGCTTATAGTAGCTAGAAAACTACTCATGTAATTCCTTGCAGCAGTCAGTCTACAAGTTTGATCATGCTGACACGTAGTCTTTTCATGGTAGTCTTGTTGTGTTCCCCCAGAGCTCTCTGCCTTTAAGTTTACCAGTATGTGCCTCTAACAATGTTGTGTGCGCCCTGTCCTGCTTCCCCCCGTTTCCCCTTCTGTAGTCGCAATTTGGTACCCACCAGGAGGTGGCTTGGTCTTCCCACCTGAAACGGCCACAATACCAAGAGGGCCTGCGGGGTTTGAACTTGGCACCTCCCTTCGCCAAGTCACAAGCCCACACGGCTAGGCTATGCGCCTGTTGGCTGTTCCTGTCCTGCCTGAGCAGGCCGGGCCCAAAACAATAAAATGCCTGGCCTTCAATAATAAACTTGCCCACCCTCATAATAATGATGTGTACACGTGTATAAAATACTGATAAATACCCGTAAATTCCGAAAATAGTAGACATCAACCACTTTTTTGCTTACTCTATGTCATTATCCTCAAGTGAAATCTCTATTTTTTCCCCCGAGAAATAGATCCTTCTATCAGTTAATGAAAAACAGCCACAATGGGCTAAATACAACCTCGCCTCATGTAAAGGACGGGGATCAAATAATCAAAAGGGGTGGAGAAAGATGCACTTCCCCTCCGGCTGGCCGCTCTATGTGGAGATGCCTATAATAATAAATTTGGAAGAAGAAGAAAATAAATAAGTGGAGCTAGAATGCTCCTGCACAAAAGACCAATTGGCCCCAAAGCGTGGTGTCCCCCGCAGGTATTTATTTATAACTCAAGGTCGGTGTAGCCCTTGTTCAGTTCCCGAGAAGATGCCTCCTTGATTCACGAGGAGGAGATCTCCTTCTAGCTTTCACCCAAGATGTGTTGCGGGATACAAGAGCCTTGGCCCCTTATTTATACAAGTTTGGGGGAAAAAGCTATGCTTTTCCCCCTTAGAAAAATCTATTACAAAGGCTTTTTCCCAAAAACTATCGAATAGCTTTTCTCTTCTCTTTTTTTTAAAAATAAAAAAAATACATGGCGCTTAAGCGTTTTCGAAAAAAAGAAATCCCACGCTGATTTTATTTTTCGCGTTTGGGCTGCCCGCCGCTTTTTCCCTCGCGTTTGCTTTCCTTCGTTGCTTGTGCACCTGTCCGCTTGCATGGCAGCCAGCCGCCATCACTTCAGCCAGCCGCCATCGCTTTAGCCATGCGCCACGCTGCAACCATGCGCTTGCTGCACGGCGCTTCTCTTTCTTTCTCTCTTGTGCTTGGGTGCAGTACGGCTGAAGCGCCTGCCATGTCAGCACCCAGTGGCAGCGCTTGCAGTCTTGCAGCCTGTCTATCCAGCAGCCAGCTGCCACGTGTCAGCGCCACACGTGCAGTCCAGCCTGTGCAGCCAGCCGTACCTACACGTGTCAGCTGCCACATCAGCTGTGCCATGTGTCGGCTGCTGATTGGGCTGAATCACAAGGTGCCTTAGCTGCTGTTTCCTGCAACAAGGTAAGAGAGAGACCAAAAACATGCACACATGTACACACACACCAAACATGTATCTGCATCCACACACGTGTACAAACTTACACATCCATATACAGGTAAACATGATTAGTGAATGCTAAACAGGTTTAAAACATAATTACAATGCTTAAGAAAAAGAGGTAAAATACTCAGTCCTGTAACATACCCCCCTCTTAAAACAAAGCAATCGTCCTCGATTGTTCATTCAAAGGATCTGCCAACTGAAACAGAACCTAAAAGAGCAACGAGAAAGCTATGTTCTGCCAACTAAAACAGAACATCTGAATAACATAAATCAAGGGCATCCACCTCGTGAATAGTCATGTCCCCCTGGATGCTTTACCTGCTCCGCTCATGGCCATCCCATAGGACCCACGATCAGGAATACATCATGAACATGAGTAAACACTGATGCATATCAAACGAAAAGTCTAGAATAGGCGTCCCCATTCTCTGAAGAGATTAGTATATCCATGAATCAAACCATGTGACTAGTACACATATATCATAGAAATAGCAGATATACTGCTGTCAGTTCAGTATCTCGGGTGTGCTGATAAGAACACCAAGCGACTTCCAGATCTCATCCAAGTGAACTCTGTGACAAAAGAGCGGAGTCACCCCCCTCTTGAGTAACAGGTAGTACTCCAGAATCCACAGCTGAACCTGTTGAAGCACTTTCTAAGGTAGGCTTGAAACCAAAAGCCTCGAGGTAAAGTTGTAGAATCTTGGTGAATTTGCCAAGTCACCCTCCTCCATCCACTTCGAATCCATAGGTGAATAGTTCACAAACTTCACCAGATATCGACGTGAAACTTTTCCTCTGACTTTTCTTGGACATCAAGTGTGAAAGGAACATATAATATTTTGTACTTCTATATTATATGGATGTGGCACACATGCAAGGGTTGACTTGCATTTTGTGGATACCACACTTTTGGCTCTCTCTCTCTCTCTCTCTCTCTCTCTCTCTCTCTCTCTCTCTCATTTCTTTGTGTGAGCTTCTCTACCCTGCACCTAACCCTAATGTGCAGGTTTGTGTGTGTGAGTGTGTGAGTCCAACACCCAACATTTGGTATCAGAGCTGGGAGCTGGGAGCTGGCCCTGATATTCTGCTACTGGAAAAATTCCTGCGAGATTCCGTCCACAGGCTGCCAAATTCCGTCGCCTGTGTTTTTCCGTCCGTCAGGTTCCGTCGCCGCTGTGTTGCCCAGCCTCGCGGGTGGCACCGCTCCTCCAGCTGGCGTCCCAACTGCACCTCTCGCCCGTCCGTCGGCGCTTGGGAGCTCCGTCACCCGTACTACGTCCCGGCCCGGCCTGGGCCGTCAACGATCCGCACGTGCTCCCGTCCGGCCTTAGTCGCCGCCGTCATCGTCGCTCAGACCTCGCCGTCACCATCGCCCTGCGCTCGCCGTTCCGATCGACCAGCGTCGTCCCCACCGTCGACGTTTCTGCTCCAGCCGCCGTCCGTCCTCCACCGTCGACTCCAAGCACCTGCGCGCTCGCCCGTCTCGCTAGTCCAAGGCCACCGTCTGTGCTCCGTCGGCGGTCTATGCTCCGACTCGACCGGCACCCGTTGACTCCGAGACCCGCGCTGGCAAGGCCGTCGGCGCACCCTGTCCGACTCCAGCGCCGGGAGCCTGTGTCTGAAGCGCCTACCCGACTGATGACTCGCCCGACACCTGTAGCTGGGCCCGATACCTTCAGTGCCGTGCTGCTTCCGCCGTGCTTCTCGCCCGACACCTGCACGCCTAGACGACTTCTGCACGTCTGCCTGCTGCTCGCCTACGACTGGCCCATCGGCTGCCCACAGCCATCTGCCGTCCAGCTGCCTCCGTGTGCCTAGCAGGCCACTCGACTGTGTGCTCCCAGCCTACACTCTGCAAGTATGAGGTATTTCTAATACACATTTTTTTTAATCGAACCCAAATACAAAATTTGCAGCCATTCCAGTACAGGCCATATGCAGATTTTGCAGACACTGCTGTGCAAGTCAGATCGAAAGGAAAATTGCAGATGAAATTTGGGGGTTTTTGAAATTGAGGTCAAAATCAGCAAATTGAACCTCTCTTATTTGCAGAAATTTGGGGGTTTTCAAAATTGAGGTGAAAATCGACAAATTGAGCCTCTTTCATTTGCAGAAATTTGGGGCTTTTGTGAAAATTGGCCAATTAGATGCACATTGACGCAATTGGAGTGCATACAAATTGGGGATTTTCTGATTGGAGCATGTAATTGGGCATTACAGCTGCGATTTGTCGCGTATGTATACACATTGGGTGTAATTGGACAATTCGGTGCAGGTTTACACTTGCTTTGGTTTGCAGGCATACATTTGCACAGGATGCAAAAGAGAAAAAGAAAGAAGCAGGCAATGCAGTAGCAGACTCTTCGGATGACAAAGCACAGCAATCAGCTAATGTAATCCAGGAAGAGTACACTTTTTTGGTCACATGCACTAGTGACACACCAGGTGCTTCAGACACTGATATGTCTTGCATTGCATCTGGCAGACAGAATGCATCATGGTATTTTGATAGTGGTGCTTCGAGCCACATCACTTCATGCAAAGATGTATTTCAGCACTTGGTTTATGCTTCAAAAGGTCGCACTGTATCATGTGCAGATCATACCACATATCCAGTAAAGGGAATTGGTAATGTCATACTTATTGCAGCCAATGGTGCCAATATATGTATGAAAAATGTATTATATGTTCCAGGGATAAAGAAAAATCTGCTCTCCTTCTCAGCCATAAACGACCAAGGTTTAAAGGTTGAATTTGAAGACGGGAAGTGTTTGGTAAACACGATACAAAGGCTTGTATAAGCTGGACAGCTATGACAAGCGCACTTATGATGCAAATACAGTGGCTGCCCACACTCCTGCTATGCATGATGCAGAGCTATGGCATGCTCATTTTGGGCATGTAAATTTTCAGAGTTTGATGCTTTTGCAGAAGCATCATATGGTTGATAATATGCCGCCTCTTGAGTCTCCGCCAAGACATGTATGTGAGGGGTGTATTTTGGGAAAGATGCAATGGAAACCATTCCCCAAAGATGGAGCTGTTAGAGCTGAAAGTAAATTACAGCTCATACATAGTGATGTACGTGGTCCAATGCGGACACCATCCATAGGGGCATCTTTACTTTGTCACATTCATTGATGACTACTCCAGGTTTGCTTGGGCTTACCCTTTGAAAGCAAAAGCAGATGTGTTTACATGCTTTCGACACTTTGTAGCAATGGTTGAAAATATGTGTGCATGTAAAGTCCAAACACTCCGCTCAGATAGAGGTGGAGAATACATGTCAAATGCATTCAAAGATTATATGCTTCCAAAGGGCATCAAACACCAATGTACTGTGCCTTATACACCGCAACAGAATGGTGTAGCTGAAAGGAAAAATAGATCTCTCATGGAAATGGCAAGATGCATGGTAAAAGCACAAAAGTTGCCTCACAAATTTTGGATGGAAGCTATAATGTGTGCAACTCATGTGTTGAATAGGTGTCCAACAAAAGCTTTGAAAACCATAACACCATTTGAGGCTTGGTATAGCCGAAAGCCAACAGTGGATTATATGCGTACATTTGGGTGTTTGGCATATGCACATGTGCCAGAACAACTCCGAACAAAGCTTGATGACAAAGCAATTAAATGCATTTTTGTGGGCTACAGCAATGAAAGCAAAGGATACCGTCTTTATAATCCAACTACACGAAGGATTTTTGTGAGTAGAGATGTGGTATTTGCTGAAAATTCAGAACAGCCCATGGTCAGCTTGTATAAAAGCAATGATACAGGCTTATAGGACATGTTTGATGGACTTTTACCCATTGCAATTAGGGGGGATTCAGATCAGCCAGCCCCTACACAAGAAAATCCACATGTAGAACATGTGGACCAGCCAGCCATTCAGCCCCCTTCTTTGGAAGAAGTGGAAGATTTTGTCAGGGAAGAGCAAACAGCCATAGACACAGCCAAGTCAGTGCCAAGATGGTTGCTGAAAACTTTGCAAGAAAGCAAACTTGCAGCTCCACTCACAGGTAGAACAAGGGCTAGTTCCAGCCATGCTTTGAATGTACATCGTGGGGAGTCTGCATTCCCAATGGGTGGTCTCTTTGATTCAGAAGAGCCTTGTTCTTATGAAGAAGCACATGAGAATGAGCATTGGTTGCAAGCTATGCAAGCTGAAATTTCTTCTATCATGAAGAACAATACATGGGATCTTGTGGAATTGCCTAAAGGCAAGCATGTAATTGGCACAAAGTGGGTGTACAAAGTCAAAAGAAAGTCTGATGGTACTATTGACAGGTACAAAGCAAGACTTGTGGCTAAAGGCTACTCCCAGAAAAAGGGAATAGATTATGAAGAGACTTTTGCTCCTAGTTTTTTTCTTGGCAGCTCATGCATATCTTGGTTGAGTAAAAAGCAACCCACTGTTGCTACATCTACTTGTGAGGCTGAGTACAGGGCAGTCTTTACAGCTACAGTAGATTGTGTATGGTTGAGGAGACTATTGGGTGATCTTCGTGAGTGTCAGCAGACACCCACCACCATTCTCACTGATAGCCAGAGTGCTATGGCCGTGGCACGAAATCCAGTATTTCATGCACGTACCAAGCACATAGAGATTCATTATCACTATGTCAGAGAGAGGCTACATGCAGGGGAGATCAGTTTATCTTATTGCCCTACACAGGATAATGTTGCAGATCTATTCACAAAGGCTTTACCTCGAGAAAAGTTTGAAGCTTTCCGCAAAGCTTTGGGCTTACTCTCATACAGAGAGTGATCTGCTACCTTGTACAGGTTCACACTTCCACTACAGGGGGGATTTGTAGGCATATGCTCACTTATGGTAGTGCTATGTGTGAACAGGGCTTAACCAAGGGCACTTTTTCCCATGTGGTTTTTCCCTTTGGACATCAAGTGTGAAAGGACACTCTAACATATAATATTTTGTACTTCTATATTATATGGATGTGGCACACATGCAAGGGTTGACTTGCATTTTGTGGATACCACACTTTTGGCTCTCTCTCTCTCTCTCTCTCTCATTTCTTTGTGTGAGCTTCTCTACCCTGCACCTAACCCTAATGTACAGGTTTGTGTGTGTGAGTGTGTGAGTCCAACACCCAACAAGAATCTCATCAAGTTCTTCCACCTCTGGTTGCGGCTCATCAACCTGATTTGTAGGCACCGCACCTCTGGAAGGTCTAAGAAGACTCACATGGAATGCATTATGAATCTTCCAATGATCCGGTAACTGAAGACGATAGGAAACATCACTCATCTTCTCAATCACCTGAAAAGGCCCATTGTACCGCATACTCAATTTAGGATATAAGCTCTGTTTACCCTTCATTTTCCTGAGTCTAGCCTTCTCAAATCTCAAAAGGACCCAATCACCCAAATCAAAAACCAATGATTGACGGTGAAGGTTTGCTGCTTTCCTCTGTTTCTCTTGAGTCCTTTGAAGAGCCACCTTGACCTTCTTGTAAGCCTCATCCATATTCTCCACAAAACGATCTGCCTCGAAGATCTTATCTTTTGTATGCAGGATCGGAGGTACTTTTTTCCCGCTTCCACAATCTTGAAAGGTGTCTTACCTGTTGTCGAAGTGTGAATGGTGTTGTTGTAAGCAAACTCCACCAAAGGAAGATACTTTTCCCACTGTTCCTTATGATCCGAAACATAACTCTTTAGAAGATCCAATACAACTGAGTTGGCAATTTCCGATTGCCCATCTGTTTGTGGATGAAAAGACGATGAGAACTTCAACGAAGTCTTCATGTTCTCGAACAATGCTCTCCAAAATAAACTCGTCATTCGAGGATCTCGGTCACTGAATAGATGTGGGCATCCCATGGTATTTGAAGATATTCGTCAAAATTATCCTCACCATTTGCTCTGCATTAATCTTCTTCCTGACTGAAATGAAATGAGCCTGCTTGCTGAAACGATCCACGATAGTCTAGATGCCATCATTCCCACTCTTTGTCCTAGGAAGATCAAAGATAAAATCCATAGCAATACTCTCCTATGTGGAATAGGCAAAGGATGAAGTAACCCAGATGTCTTTTGACGGTCATACTTCACCTTCTGACAAATGATACAATCACGAACAACATCCCTACGCATAGTAAGCCAATAAAAGAATACCTCCAAAGCTTTCAATGTAGCCTCAATACCACGATGTCCTGCATAAGGCGGAGCATGGCATTCTGTCAACACCTTCTGCCTCAATTGAGATGTGACACATAGTTTGTCATGCATTATCAAAAATCCTTCCTTGAGAGAATAATGATCAACTCGCTCCCCTTCAGTCAAACGATCAAAAATCTGCTCAAAATCTGAGTCACGAGCATACTGTTCTCGCATATCATCAAGTTCATGATGAAAGATAATGGAGACGGCAACCACATGTGGTCTCCTAGACAAGGCATCTGCTACCACATTCTTTTTACCATCCACATGAACAATCTGAAAGTGAAACATGGACAAAAAGTTTGCCCATCTCATATGCTTCTTTGAAAGCTTCGTTTGGGTAAGGAAATAGCGAAGAGTCTGGTGATCACTCTGAACAATGAAATCAGCCCCAAGAAGGTAATGCTTCCAAGTAGAAAGAGCATGAATAATCGCAAGAAGCTCCTTCTCATATACTTGTAGATTCCTTTCTGCTGGTGACAAAGTTCTACTCTAATAAGCAATAACATGTCCATCCTGCAGCATAAGAACAGCTCCAATGCTATTCCTGCATGTATCACACTGTACCACAAAAGGTTTATGAAGATCCGGTAAAGCCAAAACTGGACCAGTGGTTAGCTTTTCCTTAAGCTTGTTGAAAGCTTCCACTTCCTTTTCTATCCATCGGAATTTTATATCCTTTTTGGTCAGGTGATGTAAAGGTGAAGCAATTTTTGCAAAGAATCGGATAAACCTCCTTTAATATGAACAAAGTCCTAAGAAACTTCTCACATCATGAATAGTTTGTAAATCCGGCCAATTCTTTATTGCTTCAATTTTTGCTGGATCCATCTTGATGCCATCCTTAGACACTCTGTGCCCAAGAAAGTGAATCTCCTGCATGAAGAATCCACTCTTCTTTCCATTGACAACCAACCTATGCTTTCTGAGTTCCTCAAAGACTTTGGTCAAATGCTCCCGATCCTTCTTCTCTGAATGAGAAAATACAATCATATCATCAAAGAAGGTGCCGACAAGCACAGTGGGGTCGAAAAATCCGATCCATCATCCTGGAGCATTCGTAAGACCAAAAGGCATGACCAAAAACTCATAAAGTCCAAAAGTTGTCTTGAAAGGTGTCTTGTGCACATCTTCTGGCCTGATGCGAATTTGATGATATCCACTGTTCAGATCAATGCGACTGAAGTAAGCTGCTTCCTATAACCGATCCAAAATATCATCGATTCGAGGTATAGGGAATCTGTTCTTGATGGTAATCTTATTCAGTGCCCTGTAATCAATGCCCATCTGCCAAGAATTATCTTTCTTTTGTACCAAAAGCATTGGTGAACAATAGGGTGAAGAGCTTGGCTGAATCAACCCTTTGTCCAACAGATCACGCACTTGGCTCATAATCTCTTCTTGTTGAGCTGCACTCACCCTATAGGGTGGCTTATTCGGTGGTGAACTTCCAGGAATCAAATCAATCCCATGATCCTCAGGCCTAGCAGGTGGCAATTCCCCTGGCAAAGCCTATGAAAAACAATCTTGAAAACTTTTGAGAAAGTCCAATCTTTCCTTATCCAACTCAGGTAGGTTAGAATCTGTGGTATCTTGATTCTCTTTAACAAACACTAAGTAAACAGAAAGATGTTTCTATATTAAACGAGAAATGGCTGAGGTTGATACAACAGGAATAGATTCCCCTTTAAGCTTTACATCAAGAGTGTGTTCCTTATTCTTATTAGTGAGAGATTTTCCTGTTGAAAGTATCTACTACCGCTTTAACCTTATGGCACCAAGGCATACCCAACAAAACATCACAACCCTCCAAAGGCATTATGAAGAAATTATCCTCTCTGTCTGTGTAAGTCTGCACACTGAGACGCAGTTTCCCAATGATCGGTGTGTAACCTCAACCGAATGTCCAGGACAAGCCAAAGTAGCCTCATGCAACACACCCATCTCCTCTGGTTTGATGCCCAACTTTACGGCAAGCTCGAGTGAAACCGATCCCGTCAAGTGGGAATAGACTCCGTTGGACACCCACATGCGTAATAGCACAACTTAGTATCACAATTTGAAATGGACAACTTAATAACAACTGAAAAATTGAAATGAAATGAAATGTTGATAGATGGACACCAGCACTGGGGCCGGAACGGGCCAACCCCCCCCTCAATATATGATATATTATTGGGAGTATTTAACAAATACAATGCTCCATGGGTTCAATGAACCAGATGATGTCCATGTACAACTGAGATGAATACAGTACCAAACAAGAGGCTCGAAGTAGATGTTCGAAGGAGAGCGATCACTTGAGTGGTCCAGTCTCTACGGTCCTGTGCCTTCATTGGAATCCGCGGAGAGTGCCCCACTGGTGTTCCGGGACCACGCACAAACAGGTGCTCCCGTACTAACGCTTGGCTCTCCCGATCTCGGCACCTTCGGACCGTGGTTCTCCAAAAGCTTGGACTACCCGGTACCTAACGGGTGTTAGCGGTAGAGAGAATCCTTTATCAGATTTACAACAAAGTTCTTTACTTAAATCTGAATTCACTTACTTGTAGCTAGCAAATGGAAGACAGATACCCGAGGTGTCTGTGTGCAGCTACTAGGGCGTAGCAGCTTGTCGAGGAGGAGGAGGAGGAGCTGCCTGTGTAGAAGGTGTAGCCACCTAGGAGGAGGGAGACGCTGCCTAGGAGGCGGCGGCTTAGCCGCCTATGGAGAGGATGAGGAGGCGCAGCTTGCTGTGGGAGGCGCTGCCACCTAGAGAGTGCAGAAGTCGCCCGCTGCAGCCACTTGTAGGGTGGCGCAGCTGCCGGTATGGGCAAGAGACATCCAATTGCAGCCGCCCGTGGGGAGGAGGCACAACCGCCTGCACAGTAGACAGGCACAGCCACCTGTGGATGCGAGTGGGAGAGAGGCGCAATCGCCTGAAGGAGGTGCAGCCGCCTGATGGATAGGAGACGCCTGGCTGCAGCCTGCGCCACTTGAGTGTAGAGGGGAGCTTGCTGGAGAACAGGCGCAGCCACGTGCAGAAGGCGCAGCCGGTAGCAGAGGAGGTACAGCCGCCTGTATGGGAGGAGGGGCAGCCGCCGATGGAAAAGTGGTACAACCGCGTGCTGCCTGGAGAAAACAACCGCTTGCAAGGGAGGAGGAGCAGCCGCCGTTTGCTTGTGGAGGTGGAGGTGGCGTAGCTTGAGAAGGAGGCGGCGCACAATCATCTGGGCGGAGAGCATAAGGGTGGTCGCCTCTTTGTAGGTGTTGGAGAGGAGTTAAATGACCACAACTGGCCGGCTCCCCACGTTTGCATGGGGGCGGCCAGCTTCATGGTGTGGTGTGGGTAGGTGGCCATGCACCCACCCCCACACACTTAAAGGGTTAAGCGTGGCTCCCCACCATGTCCCATATGTGGGGTGCCCACTTTTAAGTGAATGTAAACTTACAACCTTATAAAATGAAAGGTTAGAATTAAAACTATTACACCAACAAGTGCAATACACTTACCACCTGTTCACACGCAACAAAACTCGTCACAGAAGACAGAGCAAACTTCATGACTCACTGGCAGGCGTCCCCGCTCAGTAAGTGGCACGTCAAGCAGGCAAACACAAGAATACAAGTCATGCGAAAACAGTTTTAAACATGCAAAACATGAGTGCATGTGCAAATAGTATCATGGACATATCTCTCGTTCATGGAACAAGTACAAAACATCTGTCAAAATGGCACGACAGAAAACATAAATCCTGGTCTTCCTATGGAGTGACAGTCCCATAGGTAAAACACAGTTCCAGGCATGAGCCTCCCTATGGAGTGACACTCCCATAGGTAAGACATGGCACAAATACTGGCTCTTCCATGGCGTGACAATCCCATGGATAGAACACAGTCCATGTCATACACGGGTGGCACCAGTCTGGCTCTCGTCCATACGACACCATCCTGCTAACACACGGGTGGCACCAGTCTGGCTCCCGTCCATGTTAAGCAAAAATACTGGCCCCTTCACATGAGACATCAGCCTGGCCTCAAGTGAACGAGACACAAAATTGGAGATGGACCAAATGGTCGGCCAATTGGTGACATCCCCCCGGGCATCTAAAGAGTTGTCCTCAACTGAAAAGCCTCAAGATATGCCTGCAACAACTGTGGGTAGTCAACAAAATAATCCTCATTTACCCACTTTGCATCAATAGGCAAATAATTTTTGAACTTCACAAGGTATCTCCTGGAAAGCTTTCCTGCGCTCCTTGTGAAAGACAATCTGTTCTGGCTGGAGAATCTCCTCAAGCTTATCAATCTCTGGCGGATCTTCTGTGACAGGTTCGTCAGGATCTGGCTCCACATATTTCCGAAAAAGACTCACATGAAATGCATTGTGAATCTTCCAACGACTAGGTAAAGCAAGCCTGTATGACACTTCATTGATCTTTTGAATCACCTTGAAGGGTCCATAATAGCGAGGAGAAAGCTTAGGATATGATCCTTCTCGTCCTGGCCTCTTCCGAAGCCTAGCCTTCTCAAATTTCAGCAAAACCCAATCACCTTCTTTCACTTGCATGTCCCTTCTATGCTTGTAAGCAGCCATTTTATGCTTATCTTGTGACCTTGCAACGGCTGTCCGTACTTGGGCAAAGGCCACATCCAAGTCACGAACATATTCATCAGCTGCAAAAATCTCATCCTTTGTACGAAGGATGGGTGGCAATACCACTCTGCCATAAATAATCTCAAACGGAGCCTTTCCCGTGGAGGTATGGATCGTATTGTTGTAGGCAAACTCAACAAGTGGAAGATACTTCTCCCATGCAGTCTTTTGATCTGCCACATAACACTTCAACAAATCCAACACGGCTGAATTAGCAGCTTCACTTTGGCCATCCGTTTGGGGATGATAAGCTGACGAAAACTCAAGTTTAGTACCCATGTTATCAAATAAAGCTCTCCAAAAGAGGCTGGTAGTCCTTGGATCTCTATCCCCAACAATGGATTTAGGCATGCCATGATGCTTGAAAATATTAGCAAGAAAAAGCTTTACCATATGATCAACTTTAATAGTTTTCTTGACGAGCAAGAAATGAGCTTGCTTGCTAAACCTGTACACAATGGTCCAAATAGCATCATTCCCATGCTGGGATCTAGGCAAGTCCATAATGAAATCCATAGTAATACTTTCCCAAGGTTGCGAGGGAATAGGCAATGGCTGAAGCAAACCTGGAGGTTTTTGCCTGTCAAATTTCACCTTTTGGCAAGTAATACATGCACGTACATAAGTCTCAATGTCTTTACGCATGCTTGGCCAAAAGAAATCTCTCTCAATCATGCGTGTAGTGGGCATGATACCTCTATGACCAGCATAAGGTGGAGCGTGACATTCCTCCATAACCTTTGGACGCAAATCCTTCACGGCACATAGGCAGTTATCCTTCATAAGATAACCCTCATTGATAATATAAGAGGCATGTGAATGACCAGCCATCAAATCAGTCCATATATGGCAAAAATCAGCATCCAAATGATACAAATCTCGCATAGTAGATAAGTCCCCATGAGAGGCCACTGAGACTGCAGCCACAAAAGGCCTCCTGGATAATGTATCTGCCACCACATTTTTCTTTCCCGGAGTATGCACAATCTGAAAATGAAACATGGAAAGAAAGTTTGCCATTCTCATCTGCTTCTCCGAAAGCTTTGTTTGAGATAGAAAGTATCTCAAGCTTTGATGATCTGTCTTGACTACAAATTCAGCCCCAAGAAGATAATGTTTCCATATCTTTAAGGCATGAATTACAGCCAAGAGCTCCTTCTCATAGATATCCATATGAAGCTCAGCATCATGCAAACGACGGCTCTCGTATGCAACTGCATGCCCTTCTTGATTTAGGACAGTCCCTATACAATCGCCACAAGCATCACATTCTACTACGAATGATCTTTGCAAGTCAGGAACAATCAATACGGGTCCACATATGATAGCATGCTTGAGCCACAAGAAAGCATCCTGTTCTTTTGAAGTCCATTTGAAAGTGGTTTTCTTCTTTGTGAGATCATGTAGAGGGGTGGCTATCATAGCAAAATGCCTTATGAAACGCCTATAATATGAACATAATCCCAGAAAACTCGTACTTGATGTACATTTTGCAATTCTAGCCAATTCCGAATGGTCTCTATCTTTGCACGATCCATTGTTACTCCATCCTTGGATACAATGTGACCCAGATAATGTATCTCTGAAAGGAAGAACTCACTTTTCTTGGCATTAATGAAAAGTCTATGCTTCCGCAACTCTTCGAACACTGTGGCCAAATGAGTTTTATGTTCCTGCTCATTCTTGGAGAAAACCAAGATATCATCAAAGAATACTCCTGTGAATTTGCGATGGGATCGGAATATTCTATCCATCATACGATTAAACGTAGCAGGAGCATTGGTGAGATCAAAGGGCATCACCAAAATTCATATAATCCAAAGGCTATCCTGAATGCAGTTTTATGGACATCTTGTGGCACCACTCGTATTTGGTGATAACCGCTCTTCAAATCAAAGTTGGCTGAAACAAGCCGAACCATCAAGCTTATCCAAAATGTCATCAATACGCGGAATTGGGAATCTGTTCTTGATGGTAAGCTTGTTTAAAGCTCTATAGTCCACACACATGCGGAATGACCCGTCTTTCTTTTGGACAAGAAGTACAGGAGAGCAATAAGGTGAGGAACTAGGCTGAACCAAACCTTTCTCTAAAAGCTCATTTACGTGCTTCATGATCTCTTCTTGTTGTGCGGCACTCACACGGTATGCGGGTTTGTTAGGTGGGAAACTACCTGGCACAAGATCTATGCGATGATCCTCGGGCCTTTGGGGAGGTAATTCACCTGGCAGTGCATCAGCAAAACAGTCGTTGAATGCATGAAGAAAATTCAGCCTATCATAAGTCATAGCATCCACATTTTGATGACTTGGTATAATGCTATCATGAACAAAAACCAAGTACGCAGAAAGACTCTTTTTCATTGCTTTATTAATTTGGATGTGAGATACAAGTGGGATGGAATCCCCTTCTTTGCCAGCATCAATGAAATGCATGCGGCCTTTATGCATAAAAGAAATCATGTTGGTCTTGTACTCTTTGCGGGGCTCAAGCCTATGATGCCATGGCTTGCCCAACAATACATCACATCCATTTAGTGGTGCAACTAAGAAATGTTCATTATCAAGGTAGCCCTGGATATATATGTGCAACTTTCCTATCAATGGGGTAACGTGCACCTCTTTACCAACAAAGGCCGCTTCGGCTTCAATCTGAGGTCCCATGTTCTCAACCTCAACACCCAAGGCAGCTGCTGTTTGTATAGAGATGAAGTTATCGGTTGCACAGTCATCAAACATGAATAAGGCGGGCTGATCCTTGATTTGACCCCAAGCCTTGCATACCATCCGCTCTTTTGCATCATGTTTTGTGTTTCCCTGCACATCGGGAACTGCATGTACATTAGCCTTGGTCTGCTTGTCCTCGTGCTTAGGTTTGCGGTCAGGGCATTGTCGAAACATGTGCTTTTTGCTGCCACAAGAAAAACATTTTCCCTCCTTGGCATATTGCTCTCTTTGCTCCGGGTCAAGCCAAATTTGTTCTTCTTTGGGCCCTGATCTTTAGATGAGGTATTTTCAGCTTTACCTCCCTTGTGGGTCTCCCGGAAGTTCTTTTTAGGTGGCTGTCCACCATTTTGCAGATTTGGGACAGCCTTGTCTTTCCCCTTTGAACCGCCTTGATCTTGCTTAATTTTGAGCACCAATTGTTCCGTAGTAAGAGCAGAGGCTGTGAGCTGTTGCAAAGTACGTTTCGGGTTTAATTCAATGCCCGAATGATAAGCTGGTTGCAATCCGGAGCGAAACTTCCTCTTTCTTTCATTCTCAGTGATTTGCATAAAAGGAGTTACCTCAAGCAACACTTTCCAAAACTTGTTGACATACTGTTGCACATTTTCATTATCTCTTTGCTCAAGTCTATCCCACTTTTGGGTGAGAGTTTGCTCCGCATTTGGTGGCAAAAACTGAGCATAGGATCTGTCCTTAAAACTCCTTCCAGGTGCAAATGGGGTCCTTGGTGATCTTTTCAGTGATCCACCAATGAGCAGCGGTCCCTTTCAAAAACATGCTAGCATGGCGTACTTTAGACACAGTGAAGTCCTCATCGCTAAAAGCAATGTCATTGGTGGCAAAAACTGAGCATAGGATCTGTCCTTAAAACTCCTTCCAGGTGCAAATGGGGTCCTTGGTGATCTTTTCAGTGATCCACCAATGAGCAGCGGTCCCTTTCAAAAACATGCTAGCATGGCGTACTTTAGACTTCTCAGTGAAGTCCTCATCGCTAAAAGCAATGTCAAACTGTGCCATAAATGCTAACACTTTGGAAGCATCATGCTCTCCATGAAAAACATCAAACTTAACAGACTTGTCACCTGCTTTAAATTCCTTGAGCTTTCTGGCATGAGGCTCATGGTCCTCTCTTTTTTTTTTCCCTTTATTCAACGGGGCAGCCCTATCTGCATGGGCTTCATGGGCCATCTTGGAAGTTTCATGAAGCACAGTGGCATGTGCTCCACGAACTTGAGAATCAGATGCATGTGACTTTTCTGCTTAAGGCAATGTCTCTCCCTGAGACAACTCAGAAGGCAAAGCTCTTCTAGTGGTAGACCTGTCACCCCTACCATGGGATACATGTCTTGAATGCATGTGACCATCATGCCCTCCATGAGCACTAGCATACATATATCTGTCAGGCTTTGTGCTTTGTGGAGAAGATGCATGACGAGAGGTGACTGTCACCTCTTCCTTTTGCATAAATGACCTCAACCTTTGAGATGCCGGATCTCCATGCTTCAAGCGAGGTGGATTTCTGAATTTCAGCTCTCCATCTTCCCCCTCTTTGATGTCACCTTTGCGGAGGAGATAGGAAAGTGCCAACTCCCTTGGCTTCTTGCCCACTTCCCGTGCCATGGACTCAAAAGTCACATCTACCATTGCATCGGCTTTCCTTGCTTCAATGGCACTTTGCACATGGGGATCTTCATGCAAAAATTTCAGCTCTTGCTCTTGTGCCTGCAAAAGTTTCTCATATGCTCCGATTCAGCCCTCATTGCATCTGGCTCTTCTTCTTGCATGACTGTCTTTCCTCGAGACAGTTGTCTCTTTGAATCACTATCATTTACCCTCTCAAGGGGCTTGTGCCTTCCTTGTAGAGCATCAGAACCACGTGAGGCACTTGATGGGCCCCTCGAATTAGGCACTTCCAAAGGGTTGCCTTGGCTGTCCGTTGTGTTAAGTGTGCTAGAAGCGGGGTGTCCAATACACAGGACTCCGTTGGACACCCACACGCGTAATAGCACAACTTAGTATCACAATTTGAAATGGACAACTTAATAACAACTGAAAAATTGAAATGAAATGACATGTTGATAGATGGACACCAGCACTGGGGCCGGAATGGGCCGACCCCCCTCTCAATATATGATATATTATTGGGAGTATTTAACAAATACAATGCTCCATGGGTTCAATGAACCAGATGATGTCCATGTACAACTGAGATGAATACAGTACCAAACAAGAGGCTCGAAGTAGATGTTCGAAGGAGAGTGATCACTTGAGTGGTCCAGTCTCTACGGTCCTGTGCCTTCATTGGAATCCGTGGAGAGTGCCCCACTGGTGTTCCAGGACCACGCACAAACAGGCGCTCCCGTACTAACGCCTGGCTCTCCCGATCTCGTCACCTTCGGACCGTGGTTCTCCAAAAGCTTGGACTACCCAGCACTGAACGGGTGTTAGCGGTAGAGAGAATCCTTTGTCAGATTTACAACAAAGTTCTTTACTTAAATCTGAATTCACTTACTTGTAGCTCGCAAATGGAAGACAGATACCCGAGGTGTCTGTGTGCAGCTACTAGAGGTGGACACTAGGGCGCAGTATCCAGGAGGAGGAGATGCCTGTGTAGAAGGTGTAGCCACCTAGGAGGAGGGAGATGCCGCCTATGGAAGGTAGGCGCAACCGCCTGCAAAGGAGCACAGCCGCCTGCTGGGCGGGACACAGCTCCCTGCTGTGGAGGAGGCGGCGGCGTAGCTGCCTATGGAGAGGATGAGGAGGCGTAGCTTGCTATGGGAGGCGCTGCCACCTAGAGAGTGCAGAAGTCGCCTGTAGGGTGGCGCAGCTGGCGGTATGGGCAAGAGACATCCGACTGCAGCCGCCCGTGGGGAGGAGGCACAACCGCCTGCAGTAGACAGGCGCAGCCGCCTGAGGATGCGAGTGGGAGAGAGGCGCAGTCGCCTGAAGGAGGTGCAGCCGCCTGATGGATAGGAGATGCCTGGCTGCAGCCTGCGCCACCTGCAGTGTAGAGGGCAGCTTGCTGGAGAATAGGCGCAGCCACCTGCAGAAGGCACAGCCGCCAGCAGAGGAGGTACAGCCGCCTGTATGGGAGGAGGGGCAGCCGCCGATGGAAAAGTGGTACAGCCGCCTGTTGGAGAAAACAGCCGCTTGCAAGGGAGGAGCAGCAGCCGCCGTTTGCTTGTGGAGGTGGAGGTGGCGTAGCTTGAGGAGGAGGAGGCGCACAATCATCTGGGCGGAGAGCAAAAGGGTGGTCGTCTCTTTGTAGGTATTGGAGAGGAGTTAAACGACCACAGCTGGCCGGCTCCCCACGTTTGCATGGGGGCGGCCAGCTTCATGGTGTGGTGTGGGTAGGTGGCCATGCACCCACCCCCACACACTTAAAGGGTTAAGTGTGGCTCCCCACCATGGCCCATATGTGGGTGCCCACTTTTAAGTGAATGTGAACTTACAACCTTATAAAATGAAAGGTTAGAATTAAAACTATTACACCAACAAGTGCCACTCTTTAGCAGTAAGAGAAGCGGGCATTACACCCCTTTCTTTGATAGGCTTTTGCTGCTTCTTCTGGAGCAACACATTATAGCACTGGGTTTGCCAAATATCATAGTTATGTGAGCCTTCAAGCTTCTTGATGTGAAGCAATGAAGAGCTCTCACCTGTGGTTGCCATAGCAATATGCAACCTGTCAATGCCTGACTCCCTGCAAAATGTGCAAACACTGCACCAAAAGCACACAAAGTGCTCACAGTTGTTCTCCCAAGCTTTATCTCCCACTGCGGAAGCACAAATGCAACTCTACTCCCACTGTATGTGATGAAATCAGCAAAATCTGGTTGCTGCAGATTTAGGACAGCACCTTAAATGTGCTCTGTTCCCCTTCCAAAGTACTGTACAGCAGTACTAAGTGCTCACCAATGATGTACCAAACCTGTACCGACAAGTACAGCAGCTGAAAATGAACCTTTTCCTCACTCAAATCAGTGTACAGCCATGCCAAAACTTGCACAAAGCTGTGCCAAATCTGTACCAGCAGCTACAGTAGCAATAAATGCTCTCCTGGCTGTCCAAATGAGTGAAAATCAGACTTTTACAGTCTCGAACACTGCATACAACAGTTCCGAACAGAAATTGGGCAAAAGTCCCTTGACTGCAAGCTGATTTCTGAGGATTCAAGGCATAAATGTCTTGCCTGCTGCTTTGCCAAGCTCAACAAGCATAAAATCTTGAAAAGCCCCTTGATTTAAGATCAATTGCTGATCATACATGGTACATTGACGCACATGAAGGCATCCAAAGTCTTCACGGTGCTTCCCCCTGGCCACATATACATCAAATACATGAAAGCCCCTTGATTTACAGGCACATTGAGTGCTTGTAAGGCATCAACACATTGCCCAAAGCATCAACTGCGAGTGCCTGCATGCAAATCAACTTAATCGGCACAAAAGCCCCTTGATTTGCACTGCAATTTGCTGCAATTTTGCCCGAATGTGCGATTTCTCACATCATACAGCATGTATGAATGCCCAATTGCACAAATACATCAAAAGCCCCAAATTTTGACAACCAATTTCCTGCAAATTGATCCTGATTGTGACCAATGTCACCCAATTTTGCCAATTTTGCTCAGAAATTGAGCAATTCGGCACCTGTACGTGCTCAATTGATTGAATTGATAAGAAATTCCCAAAATTGAAATCAAATACCTCTTAATTTTTTGAATTTCTCTGATCTGCAGGCTAAATTTCAGTTGTTGCAGGAGAAAGGGCGGGGGCACGTCTGATGCTGCTGAATGCTGTTGAGCTGGGCGCTTGTCTGGCTGTGAGCTGTGCGCTGGCTGGACAGCGCTGTGCTGCTAGTTGGACGGATGGCTGGGCAGCCCTCTGCGCTGCCTGGTTGGGCAGCGTGGCTGCTGCTGGGCAGCCCTCGTCTCCTCCTCGCCTAGTCACGCGGACCACCACCCGGCGCCTCAACGCGCTCGAATTTGTTGTAAAGGAGAAGGTGACGTGGAGCGTAGCGTACGAAGCGTACGTGAAAAAAAAATTCGAATACTAACGAGTCGGCGACGCACGGCGCCCGACTCCTCCGGTTGTACGCGAAAGCTCCAGCACGGCGCCCGATTCAACGCCCGCCACCTTCTTCTTCGCTCGCCTGCCTAGTGGCTTTACGCCTTTTGGATTGTCACACTGCCTACGACAGGGTTACAGGGCAGCTTCACATGTGCTTTAGCACCTACAAGAGTTTCTGCCCACGCAGCACACACAGGCGACCAGTTCTGATGCAGCACGCAAGTCCGTACAGTACATGCAGGCTCTGATACCAGTTGAATGGGAGATCTAATTAGGGTTAGAGATTCATGTGGGAGACATGCACAGAGAAGCAAGGGAGAGAGAGAGAGAGTTGTGGGGATAAGTCAACTCATCAAGATGTGAGTGTGTGACTCCCCTATCACACATGTATATTGCACTAGTACACATAGTGCACTAGTACACATAGTGCACTTAGTACATTAAAAGTACTAAGTGTACTATGTCCTATAACTTATGGGCTTGTACACACTATAAGGGTGGGCATAATGCCTTTACCCCAACACCAATATGGACCAAAATAACTATCAGGCCTGCAAAGCCCTCTCAATGACTGAAATAAGCCAGTGGAAATCTCGGTGAACGACAAAGCATGTGTCCTTTTTCTTTGTAGATGAAACAACGTCTCTCCTTGAGCTTCAAAGCCTTAAGGAGACGGTTTTTCTTCGTTGGAGTCGAGTTAGAATTCTTCGAAGGTTGGTCCGAAGACTTTCCTTCTTGTACTAGTCATCGGCGCGGAGAACTTGCTTTTGTGCTTGTTCCCTTGCTCGGTTACGGGCTTGGTTTTGGAAGAGACCATCGTATCATCATAAATACGCGTAGAGTGAATGGTTTTGTCCAAAGTTTTGCACTTGTTATTCTTGACCTATAAATGGTACGAGTCGGGTAAGCCTACTACGAAGAAACCCAAAAGAGTAGTAGAATCCATCTTCGTAGCTTTCATCTGCAAGTCTCTAAATTTCTGGAGGTAGACCTCATAAGTGAGTGAGAATCTGCGAGGTCATTGTCAAACTGGCAAACTGAGCAACTATGTCGTAGTCATCCTCCTTGAGGAACTCTTTCTTGAAGACTTCTTCAAACTGCGCCCAGGTTGTTGGTTTAGGTTTGAGTTCTTTCCACCAGAGCAAAGCCTTGCCCAAGAGGAAACTTGCTGCCAACTGAATCTTTTTGTCATCGCATAGGGATGAAACTAGAAGTGAACGTGTCACTTATGTAAGCCACGTGTCCACAATCTCCGTGGTACGTTGCTTTTGCTCGCCTCCAAACTGCTCCGGAGTAATGTTGGGGCCTAAAGCAGACACCAAGGTATCCATACCCGAGAGAGTGGACAGGGTAGTGGTCAATAAAGAGATGGAATTTTGCAAAGTCTGCATGTGCGCGTCAACCTGTGCTTGATGCTCCATAAAAGAAGCCTCGAAAGTAACTGTAAACTCCCGAAAATCAGATTTAGTCACGAAATCTTCGAAAAGATGGCCATCGGCGTCTTAGGCAAGTGAGAGAAAAGCCTGTCTACAAGCAAGAGATAGTGCAAGAGAACTCCAGGAGATGTGCTGCTAGAAGCTCACACTAGGCGTTTTTTATAAGCCCCCAAAGCTTTTTTGTTTTTGTTTTGTGGCTTTTTGTAAAAAAAAAAAAAAACCTCACGGAATGGCTTTTGTAAAAGCCACACATAAACTGTGAAAAGCCACACTAAAAAAAACCACCCTAGTCGTGTTTGAAAAAAAAAACACTACCTTCGTTTTTTAAAACCCACGCTGCATGCTTTTTTGTTTTTTTGCTACATTGTTTTTCAAAAAACGTAAGGTTCTTAGAAAAAATGGAAAGCAAACGCAGAGGGCTAAAAAAAAAACGTGGGCTGAAAAAAAAACGGTGTACTAGCCACTTGTTGATTGCAGCGAATGTCTTCGCCATCACCTGCGAACAACAGCGGCCGCCCAACTGCATGCCGTTCGCCGACATACTTGGCCACCTGTTTCTCACGCACAGTTGACAGTCGACAAGCTCTCTCTCTCTACCTTGCTGATTCACACAGCCGACAAGCTCTGTCTTGCTGATTCACATAGCCGACGATCTCTCTTCTTCACAAGCTGTCCAAGTCGACCCCTTTCATGTCCACCACCCAACTCGGGTTCTGGGGATGCAAATTAAATAAATAATTAAAAAAACACACTGAAATCTGGAAAAAAAAACAGCAATCATCTCGAACTCAGACCTCTTTCTTCTCTACCTACTAACTTGCACGCTCTTCGAGGCATGCTCTGATACCACTGTCAAAACCCCATGGGTCTCCTCGTAGAGCAATCCTGAAACGAGACTTGAAACCTGCAAAACAAAGCCATAAAACGTGAAGGGGATGCAGGCCTGACTCACCACCCAACCATAACAGCCGTGGGCAAAACCCACAAGACTTGGCTGTCCCCACTGAGCCACAAGCTGAGCTAACTAGCAAGATGCATTGACCAATCTCTACTCCATGACGTCCCATACTGCCATGGAGCTACCCTCGTGGGCCTCGAGACTGCTGCCGTCCTCAGCTGCATGAAGCAGGTGCACGTCTGCACTAGATCCAAGCTCCTGACCGCAGAGCTCTCCCAAACACTCGCGAGACTCTGACTAACTGACTAACCTTGGCCACCCTTTTATAGGCTCTTGGCTGGTCACCGGGCGTCCACACTTGGATGCCCGTCTGTTAGGGCGTCACCACTTGGGCGCCCGCCCGTCAGTCCATCCCTAGGCCACAGCTTGCCAATTAGCCTGCCTAGCTCCAAGCTACCCCAAGCCTCGAAGCTAGTCTTGTGTGCGTGTTGCACACGCTAGATACACTCTGTGCACATGACAGTCAATTACATTAGATGCCCAAGAAGGTTTTTCACCAAAGATGAAGCTGACCAACCTTGAAGCTTGAGCTCCAAGTCCGGCAGGGCTGCCAGACGAGGTCTTGGATGACCTGTTTCTGCCATGCCTGCCCATGCAGCAGTTGTGTACTTTGCCTGGAGCAGCTCATATGTAAAATAGGTAGTGGGCTGCTAGCAGTATGCAATCATGCCCAGGGATTTCAACAGGTCTGGCAGCCTCTGGCTGAGGTTTGGGAACCCTGCTTTCATCCTGTGTTACTGCATTCTGATTTGAGCAAGGATACTGTCTGGACACACTTTGGCAGGAGATCTGTGCCACAGATGGGAGTATAAGCAAGACCATAGCTTGAGCTAGAAATCAAACATTTCTGTGGTCTTGCTGCAAACAATGGTCTGCCTCAAAGAAACATTCGTGCTGCAAAGGAGGGCTGGTACAGGTTTACACAAGGCTGGAAACTTCTCTGACTTGTGCTAACCAGGCAGCGGTCAGATTAGGGCAAACGAGGGCCAAGAGTGGTGGTACTCTCTGGACGAGTTCAGGTGGGCAGGCTGTGGATGACGGGTGCACTGGCTGGTCAGGCTGGAGTAGCAGGCTGACTGCTGGCAGATCAGCTGCAGCCGACCAGCTAGCAAGGGGGGCAGCCCTTTAGATAATGGGGTGTCCTCCCCCTTTCCAAATAAGAGCAGCAGTTGTAGCATTGAAGCAGCCTTCTAGAAAAGCAGGCTTGCAAAAGATTCATGTTTTTTTTTGTATTTGCATCTTCGAACCGAATTTTGACACTGAGAGCTGCCTTTGTGTTCCTCTCAAGGACTCTCTTTTATGTAATTTTCATGGATAAAACAATAGTGCTGTTGATGTCAGATGATGCTTAGTTCTTTTTGTTTTTTTGCAGATTTTATGCAGCCGAGGTCCTGATGGGTTTGGAGTATCTTCACATGCTGGGAATTGTGTATAGAGATTTGAAGCCAGAGAATGTGCTTGTGAGAGACGATGGGCACATCATGCTTTCAGACTTCGACCTGTCGTTAAGGTGTGTGGTTAGCCCGACTCTGGTCAAGTGGTCATCATCTGACTTTGATCCATCAAAGAGAATATCAGCATATTGTATACAACCTTCTTGCGTGGAGCCCTCTTGTGTACAACCGGTCTGTGTACAGCCTTCGTGCATTGTGCCAAAATTCTTTGGGTCCAAGTCTAAGTCAAAAAAGAACAGGAAACCAAAGAATGAAGTGGGGAATCAGGTCACACCATTGCCGGAGCTCATAGCTGAGCCGACCGGTGCCAAGTCCATGTCTTTTGTTGGTACTCATGAGTACCTTGCCCCGGAAATAATCAAAGGAGAAGGGCATGGGAGTGCTGTTGACTGGTGGACCTTTGGCATTTTTCTGTATGAGCTCCTATTTGGAAAGACTCCCTTTAAAGGACCAGGAAATCGGGCCACTTTGTTTAATGTGGTTGGACAACCACTCAGATTCCCGGAGGTGCCCACGGTGAACTTTGGGGCTAGGGATTTGATCCGTGGCCTGCTCGTGAAGGAACCCCACCATAGGCTAGGTTTCAAGAGAGGTGCCACAGAGATCAAGCAACATCCCTTTTTTGAAGGCGTCAACTGGGCGCTAATACGCTGCACAACTCCTCCAGAGATCCCGAAGCCCTTTGAGATAGAATCATTACTGAAAGCAACCCCTAGTGGTACCTCAGGCATGCTTGGAGAAAAAGCTACTCTTGAAGATAAGAAAGCAGAGGGTGCAGGCACAGGCACAGGCACAGGCACAGGCATGCCTTCTAATAATGGGCACTACTTGGATTTTGAGTTCTTCTGATGGGTTTTGAGTTCTTCTGATGGGTGTGGGCAGAATCACGACACTTGAATGAGTTGTCTATGGCACCTCCTTTTACACTCGAATGTGCTCATGCAATTCTTATATGGGAAGTCTGTTTTGGTTAAAGCCTATGACTCTTAAAATGGCCAAACACGTCAAATTCAATACTGTTTTGGTTTCAAGTAAACCATAATTTGTATCATAGTGTCTGAAGTGCACAAGCAACATAGTGATTTTATACTATTTTCGCTGGCAGTTCAAGCTTTTATGTACTCATTTGACTGCTGACAGTTATTGCCTTATCTTAAAACGGGATTGCTATGCAATAGAAGACTCTCACGACGAGCACTTTTCGATGTTTTGGTATCTTGCAAGTCTCCCCTTTCTCAGGCTCTCGAAAGTTTCCAATCCAAGAGACTTTTGCAATCCAAGAGGCTGGATGCAAGTAAGAAGGGTGTGCTGTTACACCCATAGTTGCCACACGTTTTTTGAAACGCGTTTTTGAAACGTGTTTGAAACGTTTCAAAAACGTTTCAAACAAATTTCCAAAAGTTTTTTAAAAGTTTTTTTCAAATTTTTTTTCAGGTGTTTTTTCCAGGTTTTTTTTAGGGGGGTGTCCATAAATTTATGTTTGGTACAGTTTAATGCTAAAATCTACATTCAACTTTCATATACATGAATCATGATACATCATGAATGATGAATCCATGATTCAAATTTCATACTGAATCCTGATTCTTAATACATCATACATGATTACAATTTACATCATACAATGATCATACATGTAACATGAATCATGAATCATGATACATCATACATGATACATGGCAGTCTTCAGGAATCAGGAATTAGATCATAGATGGCAAAAACCCATATAATTATTAATAGCATAACCAGTTTGAAGTTACAAGTTACAACTTACAACATACTAAGCAACATACTAAGCACTAGTGAATAGTGTCAAATGATAAATCTGAAATCTGAAATACAGATGTCTGTACCGAAAGACCAAATACAAAAACTCTGAAAAAACAAATGGTCTCCAATGTCTGGAGTCTGGACTCTCAACTCTAGACTCAAGTGTCAAGAGTCAAGAGTCACTAGTAGTAACTAGTAACTACTCAGCATCATCCTCCTCTGAGGAATGTGAGTCTGTGTCGTAAGAAGATGAAGCCTCAGCCTCAGCCTCAGCACTCGTAGATGCATGATCTGCTGATGTCGGTGCCCGTGATCGTGTCATAGTAGCTGGTGCCATCATCTCCTCGTATAGCATGGCATAGATGTCGCGCTCCTCAGCAGGGATCTCTGGTACGTCCTTCACTTTCTCTATGTCGATCTTGTCGACATTCACTTGGCGCGGCTCAATGGGATTGCCTTGCTGCTCAATTAAACGGAGGTTGCAATGACAATACACCAACCGTTCTAATTGAGCAGTGGACAATTTGTTCCTCTTCTTTGTATGGAAGAGGGCCCATGTGCTCCAGTTTCTCTCACATGGACCAGAG
This sequence comes from Cibotium barometz, assembly GCF_041138505.1. Lineage (NCBI taxonomy): Eukaryota > Viridiplantae > Streptophyta > Polypodiopsida > Cyatheales > Cibotiaceae > Cibotium > Cibotium barometz. Next base: position 57,015,604 of record NC_141062.1, read on the forward strand.
CTGCAATCCTGTGAGAGGACTCGTAATGCAAGGCGTTTCTGTCAAAAGATAACAGAAAACTTTATAAATAATAAGAAGAAACAACTTATATAAGTTGTAAGTACTAAGTTGTTACTTCAAAGTGCAAACTTATTACATGTAAGTTGTAACTTGTCAGTGGGCACTTACCAGAACTGGAGTACCGATGCCATATTTCTCCCACCAAGAGACTGGCTGAAGCTGAGTCTCTCTCAAAACTGCAGTGGCTCTCCCAAAGGCATGACTCCCATTCCGAAATACTAGGAGCTCATCCTCTAACTTCCTGAGGAGCTGAACATCACCTCCAGTCCAGGTCTGGATGTAAGACTCCTTACAACAGGACACCAAAATGTTATATACATTTCTCTTTCTCATGTCTGTCCAGCCATCACAAAGCAATGTGCATCCATATTTCTGCCAGGTTGCCTTCAAAGGCTCCATCTCAAGCTCCACTGCCTTCTTCTCCTTCCTTAAGTGGGTTTTGCGAAGGGACTCATAAGATGGACCCTCCCACTCATACCCAATGCGGCTGATAGCTTTAATGGCCTTCTTCCAACGAGGAGTACGCACGACGTGAAATGACAAAGCGCATTGTATAAACAACTTTGTCAATTCACGTGTGGCCTCCTTGACAGCTTGCTTTTGTATGCCTGCTTTAATGCCTGCCCTCTTTAGAGAAGGCACGGTGGGCAATGAAGATCTGTGGGCTACAGGAATGGAGCTAGACCCACCTGCTTGACTCTGCAAATCATCCTCTGTCCTAGCTCTTTTGGACACATCACCTACAGAATCTGTATCCTGTACATCATCATCAATAGGCTGAATTCCCTTTGCTGCTTCATGTTCTCTCTTCCATTGCTGAAGAGACGCTACAACCTCTCTTGGTACTTGACTGCAAGGGCCAATGCCTTCCCCTCTTACTCCTGTAAAATGGGCCTTTACCCTAATAATAGACCCACCTGACACTTTGGCACAAAAATTGCATTTCCACCTTTCTGTGCCTGAACCCCCATATCTGCTCACAGGAGTTACGTGGTTCCACATGGCATCCTTAGCCCGAGGCATGATGAATGAATGAAGAAATTTGGGCAACCTGGCAAGAAATGCCCAAATTTCAAATCTGAAATTTGGTCCAAAATCAGAAAAAATCAGCATTTAGGGTTATTAAAAACCTGAGAAGCAGGGTGCGTAGGGGCCGGAGGAGTAGGCTTGGTGCGTAGGCAAGGTGTGCATGCACCAATGTAGGCAACCTGGCAAAAAATGCCCAAATTTCAAATCTGAAATTTGGTCCAAAATCAGAAAAAATCAGGATTTAGGGTTAGTACAAACCTGTTACCTACGGTGCGTAGGGGCCGGGGGAGAAGGACTGGTGCGTAGGTAGGGGTGCAAGCAAACCTGGAAGACTTCAAAGACTGGAAACGTCTCTTTCAAGCGTCACTTTCAAAACTGAAATGCCAGGAGATACTGCATCGTACGTTTTCTATCATAAAAAAAAACTGGCCCAGCAAAAAAACGCGTTTCAAACGTTTGAAACGTTTGCACGTTTCAAACGAGTAGCCTAAAGTTTGAAACGCGTTTTTTTGCAACTATGGTTACACCCTTCCTTGCAAGCCAAACATGAAGCAGAAAGGTCATCATTAACAAAAAAGGAAAAGCGAGAGCATTCTACAAGCTTGATGATGCAATGATGCAATTTGATTAACCTATATTGCTATGGGGGTATTCCTGCAAATGTCCCTAGGCTAACATAACGTAAAATAAAGTGGGTAATGGGTATAAAGCTACCACATTCTTTGTACGTTTCACTCTTTTTCATCACAATATCGAAGTTTGTACACAAAAAACTGTAGTCTTGTTACTTGTTCTCTATTGTAGTTTGTTTGCAAATGTTATTAAGGATTCTTGGTATGTGTAGTTTGTAGCATAGTCAAAACTGTATTTAAAGTTGGGGCCTTAAGCGGGGCTTACATGATGTGTGTGTGTGTGTGTGTGTGTGTGTGTGAGTGAGTGAGTGAGAGAGAGAGAGAGAGAGAGAGAGAGCAAAAAATAACATCCTTGCTCACTCGTATCTTATGCATAGTGGGTTTATAACATTTATAACCTTGTTGCTTTCTATTGCAATAAATTCTTGTTGAGTTCTTCTCACCTCATCTAGTATATGTATGCCACTTTAAAGTGCCAAATTTGGTTTTCTATCACAATAAATTTTTGTTGAGTCGTTAGGCAATGAATTGTTACTATAGTAGGGACTATATTCATAATATAAACTAGACTTGCTACCCCTTCAACCCAAAAATAATGAGGCATTTCTTTCTCATTCATCAACACATATTACCATGAGCAATATATTTATGAAAAATATCAATGTCTGCAAAATCACACATGTACCGTGTGCAAACATTGTAGCCTTCACTTTAGGCATGTTTACATATGATGTAAACATTCTTTTAATTGCATTTCCCATTGCAACAACCATAAGACATTGGTCATTAAAATCTTTTACATAACATCTATGAAGATTAAACCTCACTTGTAGGCCTTGCTTAATCATTTATCTAACAAAAAACAAGTTCTTTGTAATGTTTGGAAACCAAGTGTTTTGGGCTCGCATATTTTTTTAATGCGGTTGAATATTGACATGATCAATTGCAGTCTTCATTTTAGCCATGCTTACATCTCCAATGTAAATATTCTTCCAATTCCATTCCCCATTACAACCACACGACATTGGTTATTAAAATCTTCTACATAGCATCCATGAGGATTAAACCTCACTTATTGTAGACCTTTCTCAACACTTTGTCCAATAGAAACCAAGTTCTTTGTAATGTTTGGAACATGAAGTAAATTCCATTCTCCATTATAACCACACGACATTGGTTATTAAAATCTTCTATATAGCATCCATGAGAATTAAACCTCACTTCTTGTAGACCTTTCTCAACACTTTGTCTAATAGAAACCAAGTTCTTTGTAATGTTTGGAACATGAAGTAAATTAACCATATACTTTTTGTCATTCTTCATAGATACAATGGCATCTTACCAACATGTGCAATAGGATGCACAATATCATCACTTGTTTCCACATACCTTGGCTTTTCCATTTTTTATATCTCTAAACCATTTACTATGACTAGTCATGGTGGATAGAAGTACTTGAATCAACATTCCCATGTATCTTATACATATGTAGTCATGGAAATAAGCATTTGTTGCATCATAAAAAGCTACTTCTATCTTTGGCTTGCTTGCTTAAAGATTCATAGCTTCCTTCTTGCTTAAAGATTCATAGCTCCCTTCTTGCTACAACTTCCTACTTTTGATATCATTATGATTTTATAATAATTCTTTGCTATATGACTGGTTTTCTACAATAATAGCACTTCATGCTATTGTCACTTCAATTTATTTGCCATCCACCTTGACCTCTCCAACTCCCCATGCCTCTAGAATGGCCTCCTTCAACTTTTTTGTGTATTAGATTCATGTTGTTGATGCCCATGATTTCTGTTTTTACCATTGTCTACACCTCAACCTCCATATGAAGATCTGTCTCTACCTCTACCTATGTTTATGTAGAAGGCCCAAAGGCTATAGGATCTTCAAAGTTTGGGAACTTATCTCAAGTTTGGATAGATGTCTAAAATTGATCATATTTTTTTCCAAGCCCATTCAATGTAACCAAGACCAAGTCGACATCATCGTCAATTGGAGCTTCAATAGAGGCGAGGAAAAATGTAATTCCTTTCACTTTGTGTTGAGTAATGAGTGATAATCATATTATTCCTATGCACATTATGTAGCTCTTGTTGCATCTTTAGAGGTGAGGGAATCTGTAAGCCCTTTCACTTTTAGTGAGTAATTACTGATAATTATATTATTCCTCTACACATCATGTAGCTCTTGCTTTAACTACATCTTACAACTTAACAAAGGTATCTTATACATTCTTAAGTGTCGTTGCATCCTGTATATGGCTGATCATAACATTCGACATGCTAACAGATAACCATTACATCACTTTGATGGGTTTATCATGCCAAGTCTTAAAGGCATGTGCATGTTAAGTAACATTTTCTTCCAAAGGCTTTGGCTCCTTCTTGTCACACACGTGAAATAAATTCCTAGTATCCTTTCTCCATCATAAAGTTTCTCACTTTGACGGGTTTCTCATGCCAAGTCTATTGTGGGTTTATTTCATGAAGTGAAAAGCGAGATGTTTGCTCACTTTCGGAGATTAAAAGCCTTGGTTGAGAAGAAAAAAGGTATGTATATTAAATGCCTAGATTGGATGGTGATGGGAGAGAGTATTTTTCCAATGAATTTGATGATTTCTTGAGAAAGTAAGGAATCAAGAGATAGTTTACATGTAGGTACACCCTCTACAACAATAGAATGGTGTTCTAAAAAGGAAAAATAGGCACATTGTAGAAGGGAGATGTGTCTTGATGTTTGAAAAGAGTATGCTAGATTATTTTTTGGACAGAAGCAGTAGGCGTTCATGGTATGATGAAGTTTAAAAGCATAAAACCAGATATGTCTCACTTGAAAGTGTTTGGATGTATTGTTCTTGATGAAGTGAGAACAAAGTTGGATCCAAAGGTAGATAAATGCATCTTAATTGGTTATGCTTTGGAGCAAAAATGTTATAATGTTCTAACCCTACCACTTATGTCATGAGATGTGAGTAAGCAAAGATGTCTTTGATGAGGTGGAGTAGTAGATATACACTAGTGAAGGCAACAAAAGATACAGATGTAAGAAGTAACGATGCTACCCCACATGATGTAGAGCAGTAGCATAGGTGCTTAATGTACCCGGAGAGTTCTAGTAGAGGATCCAATGTGAGTCCATGGTTAGGTAGGTTAAGGACAAATGCAGGTACACATATATCACACAAAGGGAAGGAAAAGATAGTTCAACCTTTCGTGCCTGATCTGTTAGTAGGTCACTTATATGTGGATAGTGACTCTAGTGGCTCTAAGTAGAGCCTTGATGAGGAGCTTGGCATTCCGTCAGTGGGTTACTCCTGGTGCAAGGAGAACCAGGGCTAATTTGAGGACACTTGGTAGTAATCCTGGTGTACATAGGTCTATGAGGGTTAGATACTCTATTTGACAGGTTGAGATATGATGGATATATATAGCCCATCATTAACATATATTGTTAAAGGAATACATGAGTTAAAGCCCACTTGTTTTGACCAGGCACTTAGAAATAAATAATGGGAAGATACCATGGATGAGGAGATGGCATCATTGGATATACAAACGCAACATGGAAGTCAATGCATTTGCCTAAGGAAAATAAGGAAATTGGATGTAAGTGGGTGTATAAGGTTAAACATAACTCAGATAGATCAGCGACGAGTAGGTACAAGGCAATATTGGTTTCCAAGGGTTACGCACAGACCTATGGCATTACTGGACTATAAGATTGGGATTTGGTGCCATTACCTAAAGGCAAGAAATCTATTGGCTGTAAGTGGGTGTATAAGGTGAAACATAATAGTGATGGTAGCATAAGTAGGTACAAGGTGAAACATAACAGTGATGGCAAGCTCCATGAGCATGGCATGACAAGATTGTTGAGTATCTTGTCACTATTGGTTTTCATATGGCAGATGCAGATCACTCTTTGTATGTGCACAAGAGTGATAAGGGTGTTGTGATCATCACCATATATGTAGATGATCTTATTGTTGGGGGTGACAACTTGGATGAGATTGAGCATGTGAAAAGTCTTCTCAAAAGAAAGTTTGAGATGAAGGATTTAGGAGATCTGCACTAATTTTTGTTAAGTGAGGTCATTCACACACCTGAGGGTATTTGGTTGTCATAGAGAAATTATGTATTGGACATGTTGTCCAAGTATGGGATGGCTGATTGTAAGCCAATCCTGGTGCCATTAGATCAAAATGGCAAGCTTAGTGTGGATGTAGGTTATGGGTTGGAGGATCCCACTATGTACAAGAAGATTATGGTAGGGAGTTTGATCTATGTCACGATCAACATGCCATATTTGAGTTACACTGTTGGCGTAGAGCGCTAGTTTATGCAGGTTCTGCACAAACCACATCTTGAAAGTGTGTGACGAACACTTCGATATTTGAGGGCTACTATTGATTATGCATTGTTTTATGCAGTAGGTGTACCATTGGAACTATATGGGTACACAGATGCAGATTGGGTAGGTAGCATCTCAAATATGGGTACACAGATGCAGTAGGTGTACCATTGGAACTATATGGGTACCATTGGAACTATATGGGTACACAGATGCAGATTGGGTAGGTAGCATCTCAAATAGGAGATCTGCCAGTGGATTTATGTTTTCATTGGAAAGTGCTGCTGTGACATGGAGCAGCAAGAAGCAGCCCACAATTGCCTTGTCGAGTACAGAGGCAGAGTACATAGGAGTTGTGGTGGTAGCGTGTGAGGTAGCTTGGTTATGTAAACTTGGCTGATTTGGGTTACATGTGGATAGAAAGGTTGTCATATATTGTGACAATCTTAGTAGTATACAGTTGGCTAGGAACCCAGTCTTCCATGCGCGAACAAAACACATTGAGGTACATTACCACTTCATCAGGGAGGAGAGAGTCAGGCGACATCGACTTGGCCTACGTCAACACACAGGATCGGGTCGCTGACATCTTCACAAAGGCCTTGGAAGCTGAGAAGCTCCACAGATTTCGAGATATGCTTGGAGTTCATGAGATGGAGTTGAGCTTGAGGGGGTTGAGATGTCAAGCTCAACATGAGCTGACACTCACAAGGCGCCTACATGATCGTTCTTGACATTTACATCACTAGAGGGTTTGGTAGATGGCACCGACATATCTTCGCCAGAGATTCTATAGCTGGACTACACTGACTAGTCCACACCTACCCACTCCACTTACCGTGTTCACATATGGACCATTTGTATATACTCTATTATGTGTGTTAGTCACTTTATCTTCTTTGTAGACCTCTTTTGTTCTGTGAAGAAGAAGAAGAATTTTCAGCCTCTCACATTGTGTGTTCTCTTCTAGGGTTTGTGTGAGTGTGTGTGTGCTTGCAAGAGCTCAAGCTCCCTTCCCCCCTACATCTTTTCAGTTGTGATATGGTTTGGTGTGTTATGTATAGGTAGAATCACACCAACATATAGTGTGCACATCTAAGAGACACTTTTTCAAGGCCAAGGTCCCTTAAAAGTAACCCCTACCGGGAGAGGGGCTCATTGACTGCTGTGACATTAAACGTGAGGCCTAAGGTATATCTGAACAACTTCATGCGATTGTGTGGGTCTTCATAAGAGGTTTGGGAGCGTTAAGGCTACATGTTTTAAAGCAGCATCCCTCTCCACATGATTGGCCGAAGTGCAAGGGGTTGAAGGCTCTTTGGCTTGCATTTGTGCATCTTTTAGCAATTATAACTCCTCCAAGGTCTTTACTTGATCATCCTTGACCTTTACCTGTTGCTCTGTAGCATACCTTTGGTATTCTTCTTAAGGGCTCTTTGTATCTTGTCGGCTTTAACTTGCATTTCATCAGCCTTGGAGCGTGCGTCTGATAGATCTACAATGCATTTGTTGATTATTTGATTTTTTTGCTATACCATTTTGTTGGACCTGGACATGTGGTCTTCTAGTAGGGCTATCTTTTGTGTGAACTTAGAAGGCACCTTCTCGTTTATTTCTACCTCTGCCTTAGCTTTTTCATTTGGTCTTCGAGCATGATCCATTTCACATTTTCACATGTAGAGACTTAGCCTCTTGTGCATGCCTTTGCTTTCTACTTTGTGCTATGCTTTGTGCATCTCTCAATGTAGTTTCATACATCTGTACCTTCACTGCATGTGATTGTAAATAGCTACAGTGTATTGTACACTATTGACTTGGCACTACTATATGATCAACAATATCACCTACATCCAGCAAATTGTGCTATCTACTTTGTCATTTTCAGAAAGCTAAGAGAATTGCCCGACTGCCTGCATTTGTATGAACACTGCGAAGGTGGTGGATTGTTATTCGTGGTGATGGTTGTGTTATAGGCTATGGGATTGGCTGTAGTTTTGAAGTACCTTGGTGTTCCTCGTCAACCTTAGCCCCTCAGGCCCCTTGCCCTCTTCTACCTTTTCTTTACCTTTCTCTTTCTCCTTCTGGGCTTCTTTATTTGCTTTGATATAAGTCTCAAGCTTTGACCTAGACTCAACCATGATGTTCCCAGGCTTCTCATTGGTGCAAATTTCTACTTTTTGGGAGGTGGTTACTCCCCAGGTCTCTTGTCCTTGGTTAGTTGGGAGCTATTCCTCACTTTGTTGTTAGTGATGTGGTGGAATCTTATTGAGGGAGTCGATGGTGGCTTGATAAATTACTCTTATGAGCAAGGGAGCTATTCCAAGGTAGGGTTCCTTTGGGGTCTTCAGTGCTACACACGCTCGCTTAATCTCTACATAGATAAGCTCAGCCTAGTTTTCTTTTGCCTAAATAGTACTTGGGAATAAGTGCAATGAAGGAAACTTAAGGGTTGCACTTAGTACACACATGTCCCACTCATCATAGGGAGTAGCACCTACTGCACTCAATAATGGAGTACACATATAGCTTCTCAAAAGGGAGAAGTCCACCATGGAAGCTGAGAGCTCCAAAGAGTAAGAGTACTCATGAAAGTATAATGATCAAAAGGGTACAATGTCCATGAGCCCTATGCCTCATATAGGGTCCCCTAAAAGTACACATATAAATCTCCCTAAGCCCAAGTGCCTAGGCCTCATTTCCCATGTGCATGTGCATCCAAACCTACTTCATTACAAACCATCTCCTCCTACAATGATTTCATCCTCGAAATCGAAGGGTGGTCATGCCCAAAGAAAAGACATATACAAGTGGCTATGTACAAAAGCCAAAAATCACATCCCTAACTGAATGTAGTGAAGACCCGTGCATGAATCATAAGACCCCCTAGGTCAAATGGAAAGGATAGAGGGCTCCCGTGTTGATGATGAGGCTATTTATACGAGGCATGCCAAATCCAAGGAAATGGCCCCATGATAATCTAGTGCAAGTGGAGTAGATAAGGAACCACTGTCGATGATGAATCTAGTCGAGTATCCTCCAGGATCAAAGGGATATGTATGGTATACACCCCGAACTGTCGAAGCTAGAATTGTAGTAGCTCCTGGATCAAAAGGAAGGCTCGACTCCAAAGACATAGTAGCTCCAGGGTCAAAAGGAAAACTTATAAGCCCATCCTCATGACCACACTGTGAATCTGGTATGAAAGGTATCCGCCAAAGAAGTTCGAAACTCCTGGCCAGAATGTCAAGTGGTCCTAGTACAAAAGAATCATCGTGTATGCTAAGGCTGGAATATGTCATAGATGCACCTGAATGTCAATCCACATATCCACTTAAATGACAAAGAATACATCCAAAGAAAAATGTCCTGACTCTAAAGAACACAGGATCGTGTCGACATCCGTAGGAGCCAAACGAACATAGCTCAAGGTCGGCCTCATGTAGAGTCAAATGTGAACTCATGCCTCAGTCACATGTAGCACCACTCAAGAAGTCGAAAGCATGATCCACCATATCTATGTATGTATGAGTATGATCCGACCCATGCACAATATCTCCATTTGTATGACACTCTATATGTGTGTGTCCAAGGTCATCCCCAAAGGTATAGACCAACTCCATCACGGGTGTCCTTATATGACCTAAATCCCATGATAGATCAATCTCCAACAATAGCACTAGATCTAAGGAAATACCTAGATCAAATGTATAGCTCTCGAAGTCACCGTCATATGATATACTAAAAATATGATCGATATGCATACTCCTACGATGTCTCACTTCTACAAACTCATCACTACTCTCATGCACTATCCCTGACTGCTCAATCACAATAACTCGACCCACTCGAATACTGCCAAGAATGCACGATCCACCATATCTATGTATGTATGAGTATGATCCGACCTATGCACAATATCTCCATGTGTATGCCACTCTATATGTGTGTGTCCCTCTAGAATAGAAACTGGATCATCATAGAGATCATCATCACTAAGCACTGACCAAGTGTCTACACAAGAGATATAAGTGGTATCAATCAATACACTATCAATGGAATCTCCAAGGCCCACTAAGGTCATCCCCAAAGGTATAGACCAACTCCATCACTGGTGTCCCTATATGACCTAAATCCCATTATAGATCAATCTCCAATAGCACTAGATCTAAGGAAATACCTAGATCAAATGTAAAGCTCTTGAAGTCAACGTCATAGGATATGACAAAAATATGATCGATATGCATACTCCTACGATGTCTCACTTCTACGAACTCATCAGTACTCTCATGCACTATCCCTGACTGCTTAATCATCACAACAACTCGACCCACTCGAATGCTGCCAAGAATGCTATGAAAACTAGGAGTAGACGATACCCATAATCATGTATATAGTCATCTTTGCTCACAAATGTAGGGCACTCAATCAAATCCCCACATACATCATCCCATGCAAGCAATGCCGAATCATCCATATAAAGATAACCACATAGATCCTCAACAAAATCACCATGTGTAGAACGTCTAGACCATCTAGCACAAACATCCTCCTCATCAAATAAGCGTCTAAACTGGCTAGGTAATAACATCTAAAGCTCAAACATCCATATGTGACATGAATATGATGTGTCATTATAGCATGATGTCGGTGAGAAGGATCTAGAGGTCGAAGCCGTGATGTGCCAAATGTATATATGAACTTGGCAAATATATTTAACTCCTCACCTGAAATGACAATCAAGATGACGACCATAAAGCCAAAGTAATAGGGTATGAGCAAATGCCGCACGATCAGCGTCTGGGGGATGGAGACATAGTGATGTCGACAACGATGATGGTGGGTAGCATGACTATCATAGGTAGGGTAGAAGTAGTAATCGATACCCGTGTCGTCCCGCCAAAGCTCGAAAGTGTGACCTCTAAATGTGCTCAAGAATCACACATCGCGTTTGGAAAAGGCAACAATATGCTCAAATGGTCACTTGAACGTGAGCAAAAGCCAAAACAATGACTAAAATACCCCTAACTCAATGCATACTTATCATGCGTGGGAACCACCACTAGCACAAGTAAGGGTCAAGGTGTGGATGGCCAAGCAATAAATGGGAGATGTAAAAGTGAGTGGGAACAAGCTTCAAAATGGGCAAGATGGGCTAATGTGAAAAACAAATGAAGGGAAAGTAGATGGAGGGTGGAGATATGAGTGAGAATAGGGTTAAAGTCAAGAAGATGATAGAAGGGATTAAAAAAACTACACGTTCTTCTTTCTCCCTCTCAACGTTTTAATCCTCTCCTACTGTGACGCGTCCGTCAGTTTTCGACCGTTTTGGTCGTTTTCCGTGACGCGTCGTGGGATTTCTATCCGGAGGGACATGGTGCCCGAGGGGGAGACTAGACCGCCCTGAATATAATGCATCTATATGGGGAGGAAGTGCTTGGAGGGGCAAAGCATGGACTCATGGTAGGCACCTAGACGCACTCACGCACCGGGTAGGCACGTTAGGCCTCCCGCGTTGCGAGAGTGGGGTTGCTAGGGAGCCGAGTGCCCGGGGGATGCCCTCCCAACCTTGATGGAGTCGGGACCGAAAACGCCGACGGGACCGCAAACGGTGGAAAAACGGCCACCCGCTGAGGCCGACGCGCCGGGCCGTGCCGATGGGCCGTGATGGACCCTAGGCCAGCAAGCGTGGATGGAAGGCAAGACTCGAGCCGAGGCCGAGGGAGCCGGAGCCGGGCATGAAGGGCAAGTGAACGGTGAGACCTGCAAGGCATACGCGCGAGACGCACTCGATGGGCCGATGGAGCCGTCATGAGCCATGAAGAGGCCGCGTGCGGCGAAGACGCGGTGTGTTCGTGCCGGACATCCGCTCCTACAGGGCTCGCGTCCGTACGGCCATCACACTTGGTATCAGAGCTTGAACGGCAACAAAACGTCAAAAACGGCAGAAACGTCGAAAACGGCAAAAAGGCCGAAAAACAGCGAAACGGCAAGTCGCTCGAGCCCATGTGACGGCCACGAGCCGAAAAACGGCACAAAACTGCCAACTGAGATTTGAGCTTCAAGACGGCGGAATTTGCCCTTCGTGACCTTTACCGACCTCGAGGAGCGGGGTGCAAGGCACAGGATGGCATGGTCGGCCGGACTCGTCGGGACCCCGAGCTGACGGCGCCGGGGGGTCGACCGCGCAGCTCCTGTCGAGTGCCAAGACGAAGGAATTTGGGGACATGTTATATATGAAAAATGATCAGTTTTCCGAGGGGATCGCAACCGCGTGGTCCTTTCGAAGAAATTCCGGAGTTGGCCGACATGTTTTGGGGCCATGTGGACAGTTGGGTTCCAAGCAAGGTGTGGTCCCGGGTGAAGACCAACATGCGACGTTGGCAAAGAGCTGAACGAAGGAAGCATCTAACTTGATCCTTGTGGGGGCCATCAGCACTTCCAGCAAAGGGAGATCAGCGAGCTTCGGGGTCTTTCAAAGTTACCACTAAGGGCGGTGATGCTTTGAAGAAAACGGCGAGGCTGGCAAGACATGGGTGGCGCATGGACCGACAGCACCTCAGATGAGGACCGCGAGCTGGGAGTCACTTCAAGGTCAAAGAAAAGAAGACAAAGGAGCCACGCATGCGGAGGCAGCGTCGGGAATGGGACTAGGTCCGCTTATGCTAAGAAACTTGAGGCGACGGAATGGGATGTCGTCTCGGTGTGGTGCCCCCATGAAGAGCAGAAAGATGCCGCCGAGCCAACTTTTGGGATAAAGCAAGCGGCAAAGGTGCCCGCTGAGGCCATGACGCGCCTCGTGGCAAAGGAGCCATTTAACCTCACCAACGAAAAAACGGGCTAGGCAGGAGAAGCCGACGCCCTTCCAGATCAAAAAGGATTGCACCTGGGGTGGATGCAGCAAAGCTGAAGCCCCTCTTCTCCATGTGCAAAGAGAGCATCGAGGTCTAGGCCGGAAGGAGCCGAAGCCTCTTCAGATCAACCCAGGATCATCAAGGGCAAAGCAGCAAAGCCGAGCCGGCACTCCTTCGCAGTGCAAAAGCAGGGTGAGACCAGAAGGCGTCAATACCCCTTTCAAGCTATGAAGAGCCATACACTGTACCTTCGTGTTCCGCCCGGGTGAGGGTAAGCCCTATGGAGAGGCACCAAGAGCCCTGGGTTTTCTTCTCCTTCTCCTCGTCTCCGACATTCTGCCTGGGTGAGGGTAAGTCCTAAGAAGAGGCACCAAGAGCCCTGGGCTTTCTCCTTCTTGTGGCCGTGCCGCCCGCCAAGGCCAGCACGCACGCATCACCTTCTCCTCCGATGTACCTTGCCGGGTGAGGGTAAGTCCTATGAAGAGGCACCAAGACCCCGTGGCATTCTTGTGGCCGTGTAGCCCGCCGTGGTGCACGCGTCACCTTCTCCTTCGACTTCTCGCCTGGGTGAGGGTAAGTCCGTGCGACGGCGCCAAGAGCCCTGGGCAACCCGTCAAAGTCCAAAGGATCCATCGTGCCGAGGGCACACACCGGTCCGAACTGGAGCAATCCGGGGAGGGCCATGCTGTGGGAACGTGCCATATCAAGCCAGCAAGGGCTGTAGGGGCACAAGAGCTATATGGTTCGGGAAAGCAGGTTTGAAGAAGGGGACTACTTGGGAGCTCTGGATGGCAGCCTAAGGACCGTGGTGCCGGGTAGATAGCACTCTGTTTGAAGGAGCAAACGGGTATAGCCGGACTCACTCTCGTGGACTCGAGTTGTACGGGTCAAGAGTTGAAGGGCTTTGGAAAGCAAGTTTAAGGAAGGGGACTACTTGTGATCGCTAGAGTTCAGGACATGGAACCATAGTGCTGGGCACATAGCACTTTGGGTGAGGGCGTGATCTTGTACAACTGGAGTTGGGCAAGTGGACCGGAGTCGTTTGGCTCTCCAAGGTCACACCTGAAGATGGAAACAACTGGATGTGCAAGTGGCAGTGTGCGTGCAGTTGGGTGGGTCAAAGTGGCAGTTGGCTCACTGAAGTTCGAAGGCGAGTTCTTGGACCAAGTTACCAGAAGATGGAAACAGCTGGGTGTGCAGGTGGCAATGTGCATGCAGTTGGGTGGGTCAAGGTGGCAGCTGGCTCACTGAAGTTTAATGGCAGCTTGGATGTGGAAAGCACTCATATCTAGCCAAAGGGCGAAGAGGGTGCAGAAAAGAAGATCTGGCCCGAGGCGAAGTTCAAGCAAGCAAAACTTGGCTCCTAGCCGTCCAAGCAGAGCTTGTTGGGATGACGTCAAAGAAGACTGGCGCTTCGCAGTGCGGCATGACACATTCAGAACATAAAGGTTCAAGGTGATGGTGCAGAGTCAAGAAACGGAGCCGTGTGAGGGTCATCATGGTGTCATGGGGACCTAAGCAAGACGAAGTGGAGGGACTTTGCGCCTTGGTGAACAGGAACAGGCATATCCTGGCGTAAAGGTCAAGACCGCCTGAATAGGTTTGGGGGCAGTTTGGCTAGAGCATGGCGAAGCAGGTCTTGGTGTCAAGGCAAGCTAGAGCACTCAAGTCAGGTGAACCGAAGAAGTGCAGAGATTTGAATGCCAAAGGTTCGCGGTGGTTTTCACTTGGTGTCAGGTGGGGCCAAAGGCACTTTGTCACAGAGAATCAATGCACTTATGTGCCAAACAGGTTGAAGCAGGGCATAAAGGTCCAAGACAACAAAGTGCAGAGTTTGAAGTGGCACAAGAAGGGGCAAACCAAGCTGGCGTCAGTGAGGTGGGCAACTCTTGTCCAATGAAGATTCGGCACAAAGAGCTCACGGGGCATTGGAGAGCATCAAGGCTCAAGACAAAGCTCCAACGAAAAGGAATGTGAAGTCAGAAGTGAAGTAAAGATCTTGCAAACCAAGTTGGCGTCAACTCGGCGAACAAATCTCGACTTCCATGAACTCTTACTTTCCCGGCAAAACTGCATTGCTGAAGGTAATCACTCGGCGAGACCACGCAGTCACCTCGCCATTTTTGTGGGGATTGGGGGGACTCAAGCGGGGGCTTGAAGTCCCGGCTTTTAGATGAAAAAAGATAAAAAAATTTAAAAAATGACAAAAATACAAAAATATGCACAGTTCTTTCTTTTGTAAACGGGTTAGACACTGACCTTGCTCATGGCTATAAAGCAGGGTAAAGACCTCCCGTCCTTCAGTATATATTCTTTGCACCGATGCGTTATAATTAGGTCATGCATCCAACCTTTGGTTTCAAAAGTAATTGACGAGGGCGTCAATTCTATACTCGAGATTCTATATAGGGGGGTGTATGTGACGCGTCCGTCAGTTTTCGATCGTTTTGGCCGTTTTCCGTGACGCATCACGGGATTTCTATCCGGAGGGACATGGTGCTCGAGGGGGAGACTAGACCGCCCCGAATATAATGCATCTATATGGGGAGAAGTGCTTGGAGGGGCAAAGCATGGACCCATGGTAGGCACCTAGACGCACTCACGCACCGGGTAGGCACGTTAGGCCTCCCGCGTTGCGAGTGGGGTTGCTAGGGAGCCGAGTGCCCGGGGGATGCCCTCCCAACCTTGACGGAGTCGGAACCGAAAACGCCGACGGGACCGCAAACGGTGGAAAAACGGCCGCCCGCCGAGGCCGGCGCGCCGGGCCATGCTGACGGGCTGCGATGGACCCTAGGCCGGCAAGCATGGATGGAAGGCAAGACCCGAGCCGAGGCCGAGGGAGCCGGAGCCGGAGCCGGAGCCGGGCATGAAGGGCAAGTGAACGGTGAGAACCGCAAGGCATACGCGCGAGACGCGCTCGATGGGCCGGTGGAGCGGTTATGAGCCATGAAGAGGCTGCGTGCGGTGAAGACGTGGTGTGTTCGTGCCGACGTCCGTTCGTACAGGGCTCGCGTCCGTACGGCCATCACACCTACCCTTTTTTTCACACATGAAGGCTTCCTCCTTCTGTGCTTGGTCTGAGAGCTCTACAAGCTCAATGAGGCTTCCAAGAAACCCACAGAGTGTTCAGCGTTGGTGCCTGGCTGACGAGCTGATTTGAGTTGGTGTAGTTTAGACCCTGCATAAAGGTTGTGAGCTTGATGACTGGTTTCATGTGTGTCATAAGCTCAATGGATCTGGTTAAAGCGACGTAGCAAGTTTGATGATGTGTGCTGTGTACTATATAAACTGCTTGTTGACCTGAATAGCTGTGTTTGAATCACTGCGCCTGTATGATGCGTGCTGTGCTTGTTGGACCTGTAGCTTCAACTGTGCCTTCTTTTGCTTACGCTCAAAGCACTGTGCTTCGAGATTTTCTTCTGTTTACGCTCAGTCGCGAGCACTGTGCTTCGAGATCTTCTTCTGTTTACGCTCAGTCGCGCCGATCTGCAGCACACGCCCGTCTTTCGCCTGCACCTTCATGTCCTCCTTGGCCAGATCAGGTAGGTTGGCCTTGAAGATGTGGGAGTTCGAGGTCTCCTTCCAGTCCACCTACGTATTGGCCACAACAGCCACGTCCCAAGCGAAGATGGGGTGCTCCGGGAAGCTGGCGCCCGCGCAGAGAGGAAGAGAAAGACGGGATGGCGAGAGAATCGAAGAGGAGGGAGTCGAATGGGGTCCTCGCCTAATCTATTGTACTCTACTGTACTGGTAGCTTCTGTGAGGGCGAAATAAGAAGTAGGTTTTTTAAAATCTATGATTAGCATATATTCGAAAATGACTATCACTAATCCACTCAAGACAACATTTTAAAAAAGTACTAATCTAAAAATGGATTAAGTATTAATCATTTTAAAAAAGTCAAAACTGTATAAAAGTACTAATCTAAAAATGATTACTCATTTTTGGATTATTCTTAATCTAATTTTTAAAATGCATTTTCTTGATCATGATTAGTGATAATCATTTTCGAAATACTGTTAATTTAGCTTTTTAAAATGTATTTTCTTTATCATGATTATTATTAATCATTCTCGGATAAAAGATTTCCATAGCTTTCAAAATTCATTTTCTTGATTATCTTGCATTTCTGGATGTTCTTGCAAATCTTCTTGATTTACTTGAATTTTGTAGAAATTTTGCATGAATTAGAGTCTCTTTTTATTAAATCTTTATACAAACTCTAGCTTCCTACTATCATTTGCAAGATTCTTTAAGTTCTTTGCATTCTTGGAAAGATTGTTGGTTGCTCTGGAGTTTTTGGTGAAGGATTTATCAAGAAAGGTGTTGATTATCACAGAAATTTGAGATAGATTACGAATATTATAGATTTTGGTGTAGTTTTCAATAACAATCAACATATTAAAGATCTAATGTAGAGTTATTGCAGTTTTCTTGCAGATTTGAGTGCACAATTCAAGACCAGTATTCAAGACCAGTGTAGAATGAAAGATTCACGTACAAAGAGCAAGATTGGTACAAAGATTCACAGTTGTGAGCGATATTTGTCAAAGCTTACACATTCTTTGCATCTCTTTGCTATTTGTTACAGTTCTTGTTGAATTCTTGTAAGAAATAGTTCAAATACCAAGAAACATATAAAAATACTAAGAAATGTTTGCAAAGAAAGATTAAACTACAATGGTATGTGATGATTATACTTAGATTAGGTTGTTTACAACTTAATCAAGTGGACTAGCATTAATCTTTAAAGATTAGTGTTAATCTTACGAAAGTTTAAGCAAACCAGATCACATAAGTATTGTCTTGATAAAGGAAGTATAGTTTTGGTAAAGATTGAGTATAGATTGTAGCTTCATGCAGAAAACAATGTAAATTTTTGTGTATTTAATGCAAATACAGAGTATATAGAGTATGGCCTTACTGGGAATGGAACCCTGTCCCCACTAGTGTGAGTTAGTATGCCCCATACACCACAGGGTTCTCCTAACTTGTATACAAGTTTTCTTGAGTATGAAGATCTTTTGCAGATTATTACAAATCTTCAATCTACAAAACTTGATGTGCAAGCAATAGTGCAAAGATTGGTTGAGAAGGCAAACAATTGTCAACTTGGATCTTGGCATCATAGATGCCTTGAGTTTTTAGCTTCACAAAACATCATCTTGCACAAGACAATTGAGCAGTCTACTCAACATCAATATAAGAAAAATATATTTAAAGCTTGACAAGGACAATAAATGTAACAACAATCTACAAGTTAGCAATAAAAGGAAGTTCAAGAAGACTTGCAACTTATGCCTTACAAAATCAATAGGGATGGTGACCCTTACATCCAAGTCAAGAAGATCAAAATGAAGGAAACAATCACAGATACAGTGGTCACTGATTCATCTTTTTTTAATGATATCCAAAGGCAACCCACCAAAGATGTGTATGATAACATACAATCTATCCTAGGATGTGTGCATCTTTGCTAAGATCTGAAGTGGAGGCATAAATCAATTATTTGGTATCAATTGAAAGCTATAAAAGATCATGGCTATAGACATGATCTAAATGGCTACAGTGATTTCCAGTGCCATTTAGACCCCAAATAGAAACTTATAGAAGGATTTGCAGCTAAAGTATCAGTATAAGGCGTATTGAAATGAGTTTGTTTACTCACCTCGGGCTTTATTAGTGGTTGTTCACATGCAACCATGGATTGTTCCTATTACTTTTATCTTTCATTTGATCGTCATGGTATAGATTCACATCATCATTGACATCATTTTGATAGTATTTCTGATTGTCATGGTAGGAGAGCCGCTCATGCACTATCGTCATGACTCTACGATTGCTATTGTGATTTCCCTTCTCGTGCCATGTGTTGCATATCTTTTGCCGCATTCACACATGTCTTTGGCATTTCGAGGCTTCGACCTCTACATCTTCACTCATTGACTTCTTGCTATCATGAGCTAGCATATTCATAACAATATTGAATGTTCGAGCTTCACAGTTTGATGTTTAGTCATTTTTGGCATTTGTTCGATGAGGAGGAGATATGTGTTAGATGGTCTACACACGATGATTTCATCACTTCATTGCTTGGTTACCATCGGCACGGGTGTTCCAGTCTTGTTTATGTGGGATGATTCTTCTTTTGGTGACTTGATTGAGTTTCCCACACTCTCGCTTCATCGTGATAATGTTTCTGATGAGGACGAGGAATATACCAACATGGATACTTCTGAGGATGATGATTATGTTTGTGATGTGGCCATAGATGATTATATGGGTGATGATGATCATGGTGATCATTCATGGGATACATTTGGTGAGTTATGGCATGATAGGATTGGATCCTTGGAGGATGTGTATCGAGCATGCTTACACTTTCGTAGCTATCACAGTGGTGATCGCATGGGCCTTGATAGCTTCTACAACTCACCCATGACATCGAATAGCCATCATCTCATTGATTCTCATTTACTTAGACCGACTCATTTATTATATTATGATGGGGATGATGAGGACAATGAGGATGATGTTGTATTGTATACACACACACACATGATGACATTGATGTATCATACACACATGCACATGAGCATAGTTAGATACGTGCACATGATGCCACTATGATGATGGTGTATGTGATAGCGATGTGTGTGAGTCAGATCATCTGGGCATGATCTCGAGGATTTTATGGTTGGAAAGTGGAAAAGTTAGAAATTGGACCTTGGAAATGGAATACTGAGGATTATGATGGAAACACTGTGGTTTTATTGCAATGCTATTTTGGAAGTAGTTGAATCTAAGAAAAGACAATTTCATATTAGGTGCGTAAGTGGTGTGTCTATTTAATTTTTACATGAGTGTTGGCTAGGGGGCTTGGGAACTCTTTTCCCTGGTACTCGGGACAAAACATAACCAAATTTTTATAATGGATCCCATCAATACAATGGTTGGGTGGTTGGCTAATCCATGGGATTGGATGGGGTTAGGCTGGATTGGTGGATTCCTACACTAAAGTTCAATTCTGTTTAAGTTACGATAGTTGAAGTAAGTCATGATATAATTCTTGTTTTATGGAAAAGAATCAACGGGTTGTGCCTCTTTGACGGGGAAAAAAGCATTGGTCTCTATGAACCAAGTGCAAGTTCCTCCTTTGATCCGGCCATGTGACCCACGGGTTTGGTCGGAATACAAAGAATAGTTAAGGCTCTTGACTACATTAGAAGATTTTTCCTGGTGGAGGAATCGCCTATGCTTTCTGGGGGCGAGGAAAGTTTTTTCAGGTCGATTTTGGAAGAGCCACCGGACTAGTCCCTTGCTGCCCGGACATTTGTGGGCGAGGCCCCGAGTGGGAAGCTCTGCCCTGCGTAAGACGTTGCTACTTCTGCTATTGCTAGCTATCCCTGACCAGGTGGTGAGCATTCTGGTTGCCGATGATGCCATAGGTACGCTGAGGAAGGGATGAAAGGAATTGGATTTTATGGTTGGAAAGTGAAAAAGTTAGGAATTGGACCCTGGAAATGGAATACTGAGGATTATGATGGAAACACTGTGGTTTTATTGCAATGTTATTGTTGGGGTAAAGGCATTATGCCCACCCTTGTAGTGTGTACAAGCCCATAAGTTTTATAGTACATAGTACACTTAGTACTTTTAATGTACTAAGTGCACTATGTGTACTATAGCAAATATACATGTGATAGGGGAGTCACACACTCATACTTGAGTTGACTTATCCCCACACGTCTCTCTCTCTCTCTCTCTCTCCCTTCTTCTCTATGTGTATCTCCCACATGAAACCCTAACTCTCTCCCTTCAACTGGTATCAGAGCCTATTATATTTCTAGGGTTTTGTCCCTGCAGAGAGGTTGCGTGTGTGTAAGGCGCAGTCTATGTGTGCAGTTGGCAGTGACTGTGTATCCCTGCGTTGAAACCAGTGTGTGTCCCTGCGTTGGGCAGCGAGACGACTGGGTGTCCCTGCATTGAACCAGTCGTCGCGCAGGCAGGTGGGTGGATATGCCCATGTAGGCAGGCGAGTATGCACACTCAGGCGGACACGACACTTCACAATCAGTCGTCGCTACCTGGCTTTAGCACCCTTCACCTTTTCTTTGGTTTCTCTTTGCACGGAGGCGACAAGCGGCATGAGCGTTAGTATCAAGCGGAAGGCATATAGGCACGCAGAGCAGAGGCATGGACGGATCCAAGCGAGCCAAGTCAGGCATCATAGGCGCTGCCTTCAACCTCGTTACACGAAGAAACTCGGCCTACGTCTCCTTCATCATCCTCCTGGATGCCCTTGTCGGCGAGCGATAGAGAAACCGGTGGTGAGCGATGTCTGCCTTCTTCGCCTCGCCAAGAGACGTGGGTTCCCTTATTGGCTCGCATCAACTTTGCTGTCTCGTTCTCCTCCGTCGGCTTCCACTTCCCGATGTCCAACGATACAAGGCATCTCGCTTCTTACAGCACTGCGACACCTGAGTGCTAACACTCGGCTACACAAGTCAGCAAATACGACGCCCCCTCCTTCAACAAAAATCAGAAATTTCAGAGGTATTTGCTTCAATTTTGGAATTTGCATGTCCATTATTATCAATTGAGCAGGTACAGGTCCAAATGGCTCAGATTTTGAGCAAAATTGGCAACATTGGGTGACATTGGTCACATTCCAGGTCAATTTGCAGGAAATTGGGTGTCAACATTTGGGGTTTTTGATGTAATTGTGCCATTGGGCATTCATACATGCTGTATGATGTGAGCAATCTCACATTCGGGCCAAAATTGCAAGAAATTGTAGTGCAAATCAAAGGGCTTTTGTGTCAATTGGATTGATTTGCATGCAGGCACTGGCATTTGATGTTTTGGGCAATGTGTTGATGCCTGTCAAGCACTCAATGTGCCAGTAAATCAAGGGGCTTTTATGTATTGGATGTATATGTGGCCAGGGGGAAGTATTGTGAAGACTCTGGATGCTTTCATGTGCATTAATGTACCACTCATGATCAGAAATTGATCTTGAATCAAGGAACTTTTCAAGATTTTGTGCTTATTGAGCTTGGCAAAGCAGCAGGGAAGACTTTTATGCCTTGAACCCTCAGTAATCCACTTGCAGTCAAGGGGCTTTTGCCCAATTTTTGTCCGGGATTGTTGTATGCAATGGTAGGGACTGTCAAGGTCTGATTTTCACTCATTTGGACAGCCAGCAGAGCATTTATTGCTGCTGTACTTGTTGGTACAAATTTGGTACAACTTTGTACAAGTTTTGGCATGGCTGTACATTGATTTGAGTGAGGAAAAGGCTCATTTTTAGTTGCTGTACTTGCCGGTACAAATTTGGTACATCATTGGTGAGCACTTAATACTGCTGTACAGTATTTTGGAAGGGAAACAGAGCACATCTAAGGTGCTGTCATAAATCTGCAGCAACCAGATTTTGGTGATTTTATCACATTCAGTGGGAGGAGAGTTGCATTCGTGCTTCTGCAGTGGGAGATATAAACTTTGGGAGAACAACTGTGAGCATTTTGTGTGCTTTTGGTGCAGTGTTTGCACATCTTGCAGGGAGTCAGGCATTGACTGTGTCAAAGGTTGCATATTGCTATGGCAACCACAGGTGAGAGCTCTTCATTGCTTCACATCAAGAAGCTTGAAGGCTCACATAATTATGACATTTGGCAAACCCAGTGCTATAATGTGTTGCTCCAGAAGAAGCAGCACAAGCCCATCAAAGAAAGGGGTGTAATGCCTGCTTCTCTTACTACTGAAGAATGGGAAGATATGGATGAGCTAGCAAGATCCACTATATGTTGTCTGTGTCAGACACTTTACTTTTCAGCATACGTGAAGAGAAGAGAGCTTGGGGAATGTGGCAAAGATTGCAGGACTTGTATGCCCAGCAAAGTGCCTCAAGCGAAGTGTATTGGTTGAAGAAACTCATAGGTCTTCAAATGAAGGAAGGGGCGTCTATGACAGCACATCTAAGTGAGTTTAATGGTGTTGTCAGCCAGGTCATTAATCAAAAGTTGGCAATGGACGATGAGTTCAAAGCCACCTTTCTCTTATGCACTTTGCCAGAGAGTTGGGACACATTCAGGATAGCCACTATCATTTCAAATGCTATGCTGTCATATGCAGATGTTGAGGGTGCTCTCCTTCAAGAGGAGATGAATAGGAAGAACAACTCTGTTGGAAAGTCCAATGCAATGAATGCACGTGGGAGATCCCAGCAAAGGGGTAAAAGCCAAGAACGGGGAAGGAGCAAGTCCCGCTCCAAAAAGGACTTGGAATGCCATTATTGTGGCAAGAAGGGACATTTCAAAAAGCAATGCTACAAATGGAAGAATGATCAAAAGGAAAAGGGCAAAGGAAAAGACAAAGACAAAGATGAAGCCAAAGATGCAAAGCCAAAGGGCAAAAGTGGAGTCAAGATTGAAGAAGTCAATGTGTCACATGCAGGTGACAGTGAGGATGACGTCCTATTCACGTCTTCACTTGATGCCCATTCACTCCTTGTAGGAGATGGTCATGGTATGCACTCATGGATCATTGATTCAGGTGCCTCCTTTCATGTCACAGGTTGCAGAGACTTGTTTGTCAGGTATACTGCTGGCAATGAAGGAGTAGTTTATTTGGGTGACAACCATGCATGCCAGATTCTTGGCAGAGGTGATGTGGGGCTTATGTTTTCAGATGGCTCACAGCTTATGCTCCATGATGTCATGCATGTGCCTGAGATCAAGAAGAACCTGCTTTCTACTAGACAGCTTGATGATGCTGATTATGTTACCACATTTGGTCGTGGAAAGTGGAAGATTAGTAAGGGCTCACCGGTTGTTGCCAGAGGCTCTAAGGTGGACACTCTTTACTTCATGCATGCTGGTGTTTGTCACCATGTTAATGTAAATGCAACCGAGCTGCCGGAAATCTCTATGTGGCATAGCCGATTGGGACACATGAGTGTCAAAAGAATGGAGCAATTGTCTCGTTTTGGTTACTTGCCTTCTCTAAAGTTCTCAAGTTTTCAGTTTTGTGAGCATTGTATATATGGCAGGCAACTCCAGTGCCCCCACAAGAAAGTGGACAGAAAGATGGTCAGTTAGAGCTTGTGCATACAGATGTATGTGAGATGCCTCAGCTTTCTTTGGGAGGGGCAAAATATTTTGTGTCCTTTATTGATGATGCCACACGTAAGGTGTGGGTTTATCCTCTTCGTTTGAAGAGTGATACATTCTCAGTGTTTGAGAAGTTTGTTGCTCATGTTGAGAATCAAACTGGCAAAACACTGAAGGCTTTGCGTTCCGATAATGGTGGAAAGTATATATCCAAATAGTTTCAAGACTTTTGTGATGCTAAAGGCATCAAGAGGGAGCTCTGATGATCATTGGGTGTACGGAGGTCCACAAGACACTCCAGACCCCCTGACAAGTTTGTTCCAAGGGTTGACTACTTGATGCTCACTGACTGTGGGGAGCCCTCTTGCTATAAGGAGGCTTTACAGAGGGCAGAAAAGGCTCTTTGGGAGCGTGCTATGAAGTGATAGATGGATTCTCTGCACAAAAATGGAACATGGAAGTTGGTGCATTTGCCTATAAGCAAGAAAGTTTTGCCATGCAAATGGGTTTACAGGCTCAAAGTTGCACCTGATGCAAAGCCAAGATACAAAGCCAGGTTAGTGGCTAAGGGCTTCAAGCAGGAATATGGTGTGGACTTTGATGAGATCTTCTCTCCAGTGGTCAAAATGACCACACCATGAAATCCCAGGATTTCAGGAGGAGTGACATAGATCACTGCTTATACACCAAGGATGGCAGTCTATTGATCCTCATCTTGTATGTTGATGATATGTTGATTGTCGGGAAATCTCGTAAGGAGATGGATGCCTTGAAGAAGAGGCTGCATCAGACCTTTGATATGAAGGATTTGGGTGATGCAAATCACATTTTGGGTATGCGGATACTTCGGGATAGAAATCAGCATGTGTTGTATTTGTCTCAGAAGGAATACATTGGAAAAGTTTTGCAGAGGTTCAATATGGAAGGGGGGAAGAAGACTAGTACTCCTTTGCCTCCATATGTGAAACTCAGTGCTATGGACAGCCCATAGTCGGATAGTGACAGGGCTGATATGGCTAAGATTCCGTATGCTTCAGCTTGTGGCAGTCTCATGTATGCCATGGTTGCTACTAGGCCGGACATTGCATTTGCAGTGGGAGTGGTTACTAGATACATGGCCAAACCTGGCAAGAAGCATTGGGAAGCAGTGAAAGGTATCATGAGATACGTGAAGGGCACACAGGATATGTGCATCTGCTTTGGCAAACAGGATGCATTAGTGCATGGTTACACAGATTCAAATTATGCCGGTCATCCAGATAACCGGAAGTCTACTATCGGTTATGTGTTTACATTCACAGGAGGTGCTGTGTCATGGATATCCAGGATGCAGAAGTGCACTGCCTTATCTCCTACAGAGGCCGAGTATATTGCAGCCACAGAGGCTTGCAAGGAGGCATTATGGCTATCTCGGTTAGTGGTTGATTTGGGTTATACAGGGGATATTCCATTGTTCCATTGTGACAGTCAGAGTGCCATCCAGTTGGCAAAGAACCCTGTCTTTCATGCAAAGACGAACCATGTGGATGTGAAGTATCACTTCATCAGAGAGGTGATAGAGAACAAGCAAATTTAGCTTGTTAAGATTCATACGGATGACAACCCGACTGATCTGTTGACAAAGAGTTTGCCTCCAGAGCGGTTTGCTCATTGCAGACACTTGATGGGCATTGGATGAGGCTAGTTTCAGCCTTGATATGGCCTTGTATATTATCAGGGTACATGTTGATTTTTCTTTTCCTTCATTTAAGGGCACTTTGCCTTTAAGTGGGAGGTTGTTGGGGTAAAGGCATTATGCCCACCCTTGGAGTGTGTACAAGCCCATAAGTTTTATAGTACATAGTACACTTAGTACTTTTAATGTACTAAGTGCACTATGTGTACTAGAGCAAATATACATGTGTGATAGGGGAGTCTCACACTCATACTTGAGTTGACTTATCCCCACATGTCTCTCTCTCTCTCTCTCTCTCTCTCTCTCTCTCTCCCTTCTTTTCTGTGTGTATATCCCACATGAAACCCTAACTCTCTCCCTTCAGTTATTTTGAAAATAGTTGAATCTAAGAAAAGGCAATTTCATATTGGGTGCGTAAGTGGTGTGTCTATTTAATTTTTGCATGAGTGTCGGCTAGGGTGCCTAGGAACTCTTTTCCTTGGTACCCGGGACAAAACATAACCAAATTTTTTTAATGGATCCCATCAATACAGTGGTTAGGCGGTTGGCTAACCCATGGATAGGCTAGATCGGTGGATTCCTACACTAAAGTTCAATTCTGTTTAAGTTACGATAGTTAAAGGAACTCACGATATATCTATAGAAAAGAATCAACGATTGTGCCTCTTTGACGTGGAAAAAAGCGTTGGTCTCTATGAACCAAGTGCAAGTTCCTCCTTTGATCCGGCCATGTGACCCGCGGGTTCGGTCGGAATACAAAGGATAGCTAAGGCTCTTGACTACGTTAGAAGATTTTTCTTGGAGGATTCGCCTATGCTTTCTGGGCGAGGAAAGTTTTTTCACATTCGGTTTTGGAAGAGCCACCGAACTAGTCCCTTGCCCGAACATTCGTGGGTGAGACCCCGAGTGGAAAGCTCGGCCCTGCACAAGAGGTTGCTACTTCTGCTGCTAGCTATCCCGAATTTGATGTGCAGAGAGGGCAGGGATGTCACAAGTAATATGTGATCGTGTATGCATGACACAATTAAAGCTTTAGCCTAGTTTACTACGCAGACCTAGTTTATCCCTAGTTTACTACACAGACCTAGTTTATCCCTAGTTTACTACACAGACCTAGTTTGTAAAAGGTTTTGAATGTGTGTGTGTGTGTGTGTGTGAGAGAGAGAGAGAGAGAGAGAGAGAGAGATGTTTGCATCTTTGTTTTTCTTCCTTGGAAACCCTTTGCTTATTGCATGCAAGCCTTATTGCCATGTTGGGGTTCACTTATTGCCATGCTTAATGCCTTATTGCCATGCAAGTATTTTAGTAATATGTGATCGTGTATGCATGACACACTTAAAGCTTTAGCCTAGTTTACTGCACAGACCTAGTTTATCCCTAGTTACTACATAGAGCTAGTTTGAAAAAGGTTTTGATTTACTACATTTTCCTAGCTAAACCCTTGTGCACTAGATATGCATAGTTTATCCAGACCCTAGCTTACACATTGTTTACTAATGTATCCATGGTTCATTTTACTTCAATGAAAGAAAGTCACAATAATCTAGTCCTTGTAGTCTTTCTTTTTGCTAAAAGTATGTGCTGCACCAATTTGTGTACGTTACTTCTTTATATTGATGGTTCTTTGTTGGTACTCATTGCTATTAGATGGCACGTGTAAACTCTCCTTATGAGGAGATTATTCTTCCTTCTAGGAAACTTGCTCGACAATATCGAGTCTCAGATACGTGTCCTAGATGAAACACAAACTATTGTAAGAGAGTTCACATAATTCACCACTTAAAAGCAGACCATGGCTTAGAGGTGGATATCCCACTTCAAAAGATAGGATGCCCCTTGGGTGGTGGAATCCAAGGAGCTTCAAAGGGTGTTGCAAAGCAATCACAGACAAGGTTTCTAGATGCACAACGTAAATTTCAAATCAACATGAAAAACAATGAAAGAAATCAAAGACTTTTGGCTAAAGATGCTTGAGGAAAGAAAGCTCCATCCAACTTGTCCAAGAGAGCCTATAACATGCAAAAGGAAGCATTTAAGGGTTTGTTGCCAAGGGCATGGATCAATACATGGTGAACAAGGAGAAACGCATTCAAGGGATTGAATGGCGTATTAAAGAGGGATATTCCACACGTGAGATTTTCTCTTGTCCTATTAACCTTAATCATGAAATATATATATATGATGAATATTCTTAAGCTTTGATTTTGCATTGTGTAGCGATGCAATATAGAAATAAAAGAAAATGATGATTGTGACAATGATGATGGTGAAGCGGCTTCTCAACGGATGGAAAATCTTAATGAGGACGCATTGACAAGCGACAAGGATGAAAATGGAAAAGATTCTCTTCCTTTGGTATGCAAGAAATGAATTTTTGATATTTTCATCTTGTTTGTTGTTTGTTGTTTGTTGATTGTTTTCTTTGCTTTCATAACATGCACCCAATCCATTTTCCTCCCTCTAGAAGGAAATCATTAATGAGGCGAACCATGAGCATGTGGCTCCATCTCAAGTAAAGAAGAGGTGAAAGTGTGTTGTTTTTTCTCCTTTGAAGGTAAGAGATGGATGTGCTAGTTGGTGAGAGGGCTTCTTTGTAAACATGGTACTAAACTTAAATTGTATTTTCCATTAAACTTTATAATCTTCCAATTCAAAAGACTCGATCAAAGAAAAATGTTCAAAGCCATGATAGTGAAGGCTCCTCACATGGAAACAAAAATATCGATGAGGAAGCATCGATAAGAAATGCGGATTTCAAGGGGAAAGGCTCCCTTACAATGGTATGAAAATACTACTATTTAAGTACTATTTTATTTCTTGTTTTCCTTACACTAATATACATAAATATGCATTGTTTCTTGTTTCGTCGCTTTTTAGGAGAAAATTGTCAATGAGGAGGCTCATGTGGTGCTCTCTAAAAAAAGTAAGAAACGAAAGAAGGTAAGAGGTGGAAGATGTCTCTTTGTACACAATTTAAGAGTAGGCTTTATTTTACATACCTTGGCTCCTTATGTTAATTATTGTTTGTTTGAACTTGAAGGGAATGGCTTGCAACGTAAATGCGTCTCATGTTGATATTATCTCTCCGAGTGAGAGTAAGCCTTCAAATGTAAGACACACAACGTCTTGGGCATGGTAAAAGATCTAAGTGCGGTCTACAAAAGGTATACTTTCTTTAACTCTATGGCTTGAATCTTGAATTGTCATATGCATGGTTTCAATCTTGATATGTTTGTTTATTACATTTGATTTTTGGTTCTGTAGACTTCAACAGAGAGAAACTATTCACTTACACTCTACACGATGGGGATTCATCATTGAGTGGATGCGTAACTAGCCATACTCTTATTGTTTTATTGTTTTCCTAAGGCCTTGTTGTAGTGTACCCCTTATGAAAGCTCAATACATATGGACCATGCCATGAAATATTGCAATCTCTTAGTGGTAGAAAATTCTCAATCCAAGCTTTCTTAGCATGGAACCAACACAAGATGGCATGGCATGTAACTTGTTGGTGAGTTCCTTGCTCTTGTTAAACCCAACAATGGGGATCTTTGTCAACTACCTTAAGTAATGGTTCTAGTTCTTGTGGACACTTGTCAATGACTAGAGTTGTATGACGAATATCTCCCATTCTTGAAAAAACCATTTTCATAGTAATCTCCAAGGCAATGCTCTCTTGATGAGAGCCTGGGTCATTAGTTCACATCATACACCACACTGGAATTCCAACTCCAAGTTGGTTTCGTAATAAAACTACATATAATGGTAGACCAAATTTATTTGTCTTGAAAGTACTATCAATAGCCCATAAGATATGTAAGGAGAATCGAAGTGCCATTTGTAACATCCACGTATCTTGAATAATAAGAATGAATAGTTTGTCCTTGTCTTCCTTTACTTGAGGATTGTAGGGCTGACAATATAGCACCTATATCCACAAAACATGCAATTAAGAATGTATGGTAAGAAATAAAGGAACTCCAATGATGTCAAGGAAAACCACCAAACTTACCTTGTTTTGTGTCTTTAGTTTCAAGCAGACCATGTACATCAATGCCCAATCATCTTTTGTAGCTTTGTCTGCAATAGCATCAATGTCAAGAATATCTATTTGCATAGAAAGAGAGAGAGAGAGAGAGAGAGAGCAAATTACCTTCAATGATTGTACCACCAATGAAAACTTCAGCACCATAGTAGGTAGTTCTATATCAAAACGAAGATCTCCCTCTACCTGGAGTTGTATTTGAGAGTGGTGATTGCAAACTTCCTTGAGTCAAAGAGAAGTTGGAAGCAAGCATTTTTCAATCACAAAAATATAAAAATACTCAATATAGTCAATAGCAAGCTTCTTTAAGTGAAAGAGGTGGTGGAAGCAACATATGAGAAGGTGGAAGCGGGCATTTTGAATGACAATGAGAAAATGAAAGCAAGCATATTTCTTTTGCAGGTCCTAGTTTACTTTCTTTCCTAGTTTACCTTGGGAAGACACTAAAACCTCATTAATTGATCCATTACATGCAACCAATAGATTTCTTAAAAGAAGAATGTGTTGAGAAAAGGTTAAGATCCAAAAATATGCCAACCCAACCCTAATGATTACCACACGAGCTCTCAAATCCATAATCCACGTCCTTTTCCCAGTCGTCGTCGTTCCTAGTTTAGTTTTTATCCCTAGTTTACTATTTTTGAGGCCAAATTATTTCGATTTGCCTTTTCACGCACGTCTGCTGCTGCATAGATCCCACTTGAACTACCTCTTAAATGCACTGTGCCATATAGACACGAGGATCTTCCAACAAGCCATTTTTTCCCATTGCCAAGTAAGCCCTGTGTAGAATATTTCTTGCTCCTCTCACCCTTAGGGTAGAGTTTCCTTGGCTGCTCTCCTCCCCCCGTGTGAATAGACTTAAGGGAGGACTCCCCCTCCTCTCCCTCTAGCTACATCCTTCTCCCTGTAAATCCAGTTTAAGGACACCTCCCTCCCCCCCTCCCCCCCCTCCCCCCATTAGCGGCGGGTGACTTTAGTAAGGGCTTTTAGCCTCTTAGAGGTGATTCACACCTAGGGGTTTTTTGCTAATAACTTGAGCAAATGAGTTCCGAATTGTGATCTTACTGAAGCGTTGGATTTGTGACATCGTGGGCTACAAGAAGGCATGTAGAATTTCTCCTTCGAGAGTGCCAAAATATTACCTCGAGAGACATGCACATCAATGAGTCTAGAGAGGTTGCTCCTCTAGATGCCGCCCCATCTCTCCCCTTGGGAGATCCACAAAGAAATAATGACCAGGTTAGCTTGGTCATCGTTTAAAAGGAGATTTTTTTTAAATCTTTAACATTAACTTTAAAGAAATTAAGAAAGAAGATGCCACTTTTCTTTATACCAAATTTTTTATGAAATTGTTGTTTTCTCAAGAAAAGTGATGAAATCTATCATATTCTAGAGTTTAGTTTGTAAATTGTTATCTTGATTGTTGAGTTAAGAAGTACAGGTATATCTTCTCTCTGCCTTGATGCTAACCCCATTTCCATGCTTGTGTATCTTGGCAGCAGCGACGTTAGCGAGGCTTGGAGTCGACCCAAGATATCCCTGATACCATTGGGAGAATAAGATTTTCGCAACGGAGGTAAATATTATGATGCTACCTAGTTTTGTGGGCCCAGGCTAGTGCAGTGAATAAGCCCTCCTCCCTAGCGCATAGACATCCCTTTTTGAGGGGCGAGAGGATCAAGCGCGATGGAGCCTGAGAGGGAGACATGCCAGCTTGAGTCCTTGCCAGCTGCTCTGCCGAACGATGAGGTGTATGGTCCTGTAGGGATTGCCCAGTCTATAGAGGCTGGAAGGCCAAGTTCTAGATCATCGGGCAGAATAAAGTAAAGAGCTTGGATTTGGTTATGAATAATTTTGAACATTGTATCTATTTTTCTTAATCCTTTGTTTGTAAACATTGTGTATCATTGATAAAGACTATTGTTAATCCCATTTTGGATTAACAAGCATGCTCCTCCAATTGAGGACAATAATAAGTGTCATGAAACGACACTATAAAAGTTGTACATTATGAGATATTGGCCACCCAAGGCCTAGTTAAGTAAGCTTTGAGCGCCCAAGTGTGAATAAGGACCAAATGTATATAAGGCATTTTCTCATAATGAAAAGATACAATCCCCTTTTATGCTATAGAGAGCTCTTCTTTGTGTCTTGAGAGAGATTGAGAGAGAGAGCATTCTAGCATTGTGCCTCTTCTATGCTTGTATGATTCATGCTTATGTGGGAGAGTGATTACCCTATATGCGATGGTATGAGCGACTCTATGGTGACAATGTAGAGGTGGAGCTTGGAGGTTTGGAGCTTAACAAGTGAGCTTGGAGACCTCAAGGGACTCAAGTTCCAAGCATTGGTAAGTGCCCTATGACGGTTGTGATCTATTGGTCATCCTTTAGGTGAATGCATTGAGTTCCCTCTTGGAGGTGTGGTAGCCCATAATATTTTTGGTGCCGCTATCAGGGAAACACCTTTGTTTCTTCCTTCCTCTTGGAGTTTCAGCTCCCATTGCATAAGATTCATAATTGTCTTTGCATTCTGGTAGTGCATTATGCAGGAAATGAATGGATAAGAATTGTGTAGAAGTAAAAAATCATGTGAAATTGGTTGTGTTTGTTGTGTATATGTGTGGTGGAGTGGTCTTAGAATAGAGCTTCACTATTTTTTTTGGTTCATTTTGATATTTGCATCATTGGAAGTAGCAACGTTAGTGAGCAAGTTGGTGTTCTATTTTTCTTCTTTTTCAAAAATCCACAAAAATCTAAAAAATAAGAAGCCATTGATTGTGCCTTGAACTTGTATTCCACTCCTTAGATGTGGCACAATCATTTTGGGAACCGTTAGTGGATAAGTATTTTGCACCCAAAATCATAATAGTCGACGTAGGAAGTTTCCATGTGAAACTGCAAAAAAATGTTCACACTTGCCACCGTAAACCGTTTTCTGCAACTTCACGAGTGAATCACTACCAACATTAGCACCGTGATTAATGTTACAGATCACAAAATTACCTTGCAAAAAATAAATAACCTTATCTTGACACCTCTGATGCTATGAGATCTGACAAAATCATGAATCGTGAAGGTGCAGAAATCTGTTCACGATGTGAACTTTTTTAGAACTCCTCACAGCATGAACCATTTTTTGTTTATCACGACGTGAACAATTTTAGAAGACTTTCACAATGTGTACCCATTATTTTTCACGACGTGAACATTTTTCTGCAAACTCACGGTTTCGTCCAATCCAACGCACTAGTTTGGTATAGTAAGGCTAAGACTATGAAGGTCTGGAAAGAAGTGACACCTATAACAAGGACGAGGAATTCTGAACCTAAGAGAAAACATTTTGGACATGTGAAAGAGCAAAAAAACGTTCACGACGTGAACTGTTTTCTGACACTTCACGCCGTGAACTGTTCTTTGCAATCTCACGGCCTCAAGAATAGAGTGACAAAAATTGATCAAAACTAAATTAGGTCATCAAAGTAGTTTATCAAATCATACATACATGCACTTAAGATCTAAAAAGCTCATCGAAGATAATCTTACACCTGACGATAGTGCATCGAATCACCCACGATCTTCCTATAAAAAAAGTGTGGGTTCAGGTCACTTAGTAAGCACTCACTGGAGTGTCCTAGGAACCTGACCACCATTGAAACTAGTAGTGAAAAGTCGATGGAAGAAGGGCTACGGTACTTTGGGTTTGGGGAAGAGGAGAAACCACCCTTCCCCAACTAGATCCAGTGGTATCATTGATATCGCTCGAGGATTTTTTGGTCTCCAAACTAGTCATGACAAAGAAGCACAATCTGCGGGCATTCGTTCGTCAACAACCCGTGCTGGACAAGTGGTCCAAGACAAGAAGTGCCCATCCAAACTTCAAATTCAAGGCTGTCGAACACTGGCACCCCTCGAATGAGACGAGACATTGAAAGTGCGGCCAAGACAGGTCAAGACTTCTTTCCCACCTCAGAGGAAGTAGAGTTAGATCTAAGAAGGATTGAGGTGGAATGACAGCTATGAGAGTGAGCTTAAGGAAACAAGAGCTCAACACTCGAAGGACAAGAGATAAACTAAAGGAGATGGGAGGTTTAAACTTACTCCAATCATGGGGTAAGGAACCGAAATTAGTCATGGGGGAGAAATTCCAAACTTAGAACCCATAAATGAAGAGCCCAGAGTTGAGGAAGGGTTTGTAACCCTAGAAGAAGAGGATAATCTAGTAAGAACAGCGGTTGAAGTGGAGGACCGTCTGTACACCAAAAAAGATATTGAGCAGACGATCAATCATCCTACGTTCCTACAGGACATGGAACTTTTAACTCTGCAAAGGCGCATAGAGGCAACTAATGAGATGAACCATTCTAAGGTGCAGTGGCAGGGCCATCCCATGGACCAGAGATACTTAGAAGAGCCAACACAGGAAGAGGACAAGGACTAGGAAGGGGGGGAGCAATTCCTCAAAGACCAAGGGTGAATCCAACCATTGACCTTAATGCAACCACAAGGATAGATCTGTTGAATATGGTTGCAGAGATGGACCGAGGAATGGTCAGGGAACTAGGCACTGCTCTAGAATCCCGACCCTCCCAGATGAAGCCACACATAATTTCCAAACTCATCCAGAAATTCTCTGGGGAGACGGAGACCCTATCCAACATGTAGGGATTTTTGAATCCACACATGCAAAACCTATGGACTTGTCAATGATGTGACAATGATTTATGCTTTCTCACCGACCTTGGAAGGAAAAGCGCATCAGTGGTTCCGAACCCTCAAACCCAAGGATAAGGTTAACTTCACATGACTCAAGAATGTGTTTGTACCTAGCTTTGCCAGAAGTGGTGACCGATGGAGCCCGGTGGCACAGTGCACAATATCAAACAAAAGGAAATGGAGTCAATAAGAGACCGTGTCTCGACTTAAGCACTTAAATTCAGGTGTAAACTACGAGAGAGGTTAACTGACGATTAGTTATTGCCTTTCTTTTGAAGAGGGGTAGAGACCACAAGATGCATGATTATCTAGTATTAGCCCGACCAACCACTCTAGATGCATGTTGCAAACGGGGAATTGAATATGAAGATAATATGCAAGAATTGTCGCAACTCAAAGATGTCAGAATATATTCAACTATGACTTCTCTTATCTCAAGTCACCAAGAAATTGGAACTTAGAGCAAGCAAGTTAGAAACATGACTATGGACAAGCTCAGTAATACAATATTAAAGAAATTTAAGATAAAGGAGGGAGGAGAAACATCTAGGCATGGGCATACCATCTTTACCCCTGCAGGGAATTGGTGTGGTGCTCTATGTGCAGATTGAATCACACTACCACACCGAATGTCAACAATTAAGAGCAAGGCCATTACTTTATTGTGCACACTATGTAAAATTAGGGAATCATGACACTTCAATGTGCAGATATCCAAGATTTCTAAATGTTGCACATAGGAGACAGCCACCCTTCAAGAGCCAGAAACACCTAAGCTTACAAAAGTTGGGCATCGAAAATGCAATAAAGCTTTGGCATAAGCTGATCATGAGGTTAGAAAAGTCATGGCTAAAACAAAAAGTGAGAATGAGGATAAACTAGACCTGCTCTGAGTGCCAGACCACTTCAAAACCTACACTGTTGTGAGACGAACAAAAAGTGGTCCCCCCGACTGATGGCAACAACGGTTAAAGAGGATGGGCTATCCACATCATACGATGACTCGGCAAAAGTCAAGGAAGTTGACATTGCGGGACCAGGGGAGGAAGCCAGCCTCATATACATTGCTAAGGACTTGGTTTTGGCTAAAGAAGATGAGCTCGTTGCCCTCCTTAAGGAATTTAAGGATTGTTTTGCCTGAAATTACAAGGAGATGAAGGAGGTACCACCTAAGGTAGTGCAACATACGATTCTAATCATGGAAGGATCAAGACCAACAAGGTAGAAACCATACCAGATGAATCCTAAGCATGCGGCAATTGTAAAGGAGAGGAAATAGACAAGCTCATTCAATGGGCTACGGATTTCATCTATGAGATATAACACACGAATTGGTTGTCACCAATCGTAATAGTGCCAAAAAAGAATGGAAAATTTAGGGTACATGCCGATCTTAAAAAGGTCAACACAGCTACTAGGAAGGACCATTATCCATTACTCTAACGGAACATGTTTTGGAGACAATGACTGGTGAAGAAGCTTATAGCTTCTTGGATGGATTCTCCGGCTATAATTAGGTGTCCATAGCACCAGAAGACCAGTATAAGACAACTTTCAATACAATGTGGGGGACATTTATATACAAGGTTATGCCCTTCAGTCTCACCAATGCCCCAAAAACATTATTCTAATGATTGATGTGCATAGCCTTCAAAGACTACTTGCAGAAGTGGTTGGAGGAATTCATTGATGATCTGTGTGCACAGTCTCGATGGGCGGACCATTTGGCTTGCTTAAGGAAGTTGTTCGAGCGATGCCGATTATATCGTATATCCCTGAACCCTTTAAAGTGTCAATTTTGGATCAAACATGGTGTGATATTAGGACACATTGTCTCAAAGAATGGTATATCCATGGATGATAGCAAGGTCAAGTTAATATTGGAGCTACCACCTCCAACTAATTACAAAGGTGTGTAAAGATTTATGGGCCACGTAGGGTATTAGCACCGCTTCATAATTTTCTATGCTGAAATTGCCAGACCATTGTATAAGATACTCATTGTCTTTGAATGGACTGAGAAATGCCAGGAAGCATATGATCGACTGAAGAAAACATTGGCTAGCACGCCAATTTTACAACCCCCAATTGGGACCTCATATTTCATGTGCATATTGATGCATCAAACTTTGCTATTGGATGCGTACTAGCCCCAACCTGGTGAGTTCAAATTGGACTATCCCGTCTGCTTCACTAGTCAAATTAAATGACGTCTAGGTGAACTACACCACCACACAGAGAGAGAAGAATTGACCATGGATTATGTTGTCAAGAGGTATCGATATTACCTATTGGCCAACAAATTCGTATTCTTCGTGGACCATCAAGCCTTATTGTACTTCGTGAATAAGCCTTATACCATGGGAAGAATCACACGATAGTTGCTATTATTGTTGGAATTCGACTTTACAGTCACGATAAGAAAAGGGACACAACATGTGTTAGTGTCAAAAATTCCAAATGGAAAACCAGCAAACTGGTGTCAAAGATGATCTCCCTAATGCTTGTTTGTGAGTGAGGAGATATCAGATTATCTAGCTCATGGTTTTCTGCAAGAAATACCCTCGAACAAAGATAAAATGTGGCAGCTTATCAAGCTTGCTGCACCTTATTAACTGACTGCGGGAGAACTATATAAGCTAGGTAAAGATAATGTGCTAAGAAGATGTGTGAGAGAAGATGAGCTCGTCACAATATTGGATGAAGCTCATTCAGGGATAGCAGGCGGGCATTTTGCAGGAGAGATGAAGGCTATGGACTCATGGTCGAGAAACTACGCAGGAAGCATTGGTTCAACAAAAATTTGAAACAAAAAGAATTGGAAATGGGGGACCTTGTCCTCAGGTATGGGGTAGGAAGCACCAGGAAAAAGAAACTCAAATACAGAGGCCTAGGATCCTTCCGGGTGTTTGAGATCACACCTCAGGGGTCGGTTAGAATTAAGACAATTGACGGCATACAGATGGAGGGCTATGTCAATGGAAGCAAACTCAAAAATATTATGGACCATTGACCCAAGAGATGCTCTCGCAAGAACATCTATTAAAATAACAAAAATAGCTTGCAAAGGAAAAAATCCAATAAGCTCAAGAAGAGGCTAAGGCAAGGGAGGCTAGAGCTAAACAATTACTCCAAAAGAGGATGTTACATGTCAACATGGCTTCCTTGACTCTCTCAGACACACGAAGAGGAACTGAACATTGAGCTAGCACGACTCAGAGTGGAACTCTCTACAACTCTAAAGACCATGCAACAAGCATTGCACTAATAGATACGGAATCAAGTCATAATTTGATCTCATATGAGACATGGGAAGCCTTAGATAGACCACACCTTGAACCCACCAATGCATAAGTAGCAGCATACACTTGATAACTACGAAAGCTAAAGGGTTTTTAAATATTAACATTTCCATAAAAAATAATTCCTCGGTTGGAAAAGTGTTTGTCATGCTTATAGGTTCCATGGAAGAGGAAATGATTCTAGGACGATCCTGGATCTACGCCAGTAAATGCAATATCCAATAGGAGAAGAGGACAACGTTGTTGAACGAGGACGACAAGGTCATGTCCATACCCTTATGGGGCCTGACAAACAGAGGGAAATAGATCATGATTGACAAAAAAACGACACCGAACACAGTAACATCAACTCATAAAACAGAACAAGCATCAGTCCCATAAAGCCTACACAAATAATACCCAAAGTCGGCAGGGTACATAGAAGTGGGTGCCAAAGGTTTAACTCAAAAACCAACCCCACAAGAAGGAGAAGAAGAATAATATGGGGACATTAAGAAAAATCCACAAAGGAATCAAAAGTCATACCTGGATTACACAAATAGATTGGCAGGACTCCAGGCATACCAATAGCCCACAAGGCTTTCATAATAAGCAATGGGTCCGAAAAGACTTACTATGAGCACAAGGATACTACCAAGGCAATATGGCAATATGGGTACCCAAACCCCACTTAGTGACCACCATCATAAGGAGTTCCAATAACAAAGAAAAGAGTAGTAAAAGCATACAACATCAACTCCCAACCAATGCTGGAACTATGCTAACCTTGGTGTGGAGGCAAAAGACAACTCAACAAAATGGGTTGGGAATTGCCAAAGCAATGTCAGCAAACCACTTCGATCATAGAACTGAACAGGGACCCTAAAGGTAGAAACAAAGAAGTTCGGTGAAGGGACACGGATAAAAGCCCCCAACCACAGGACCCAGTAATAACATTGTTCAGTTGGGTGGAAGGAAGAATCAAAAAACTCCCACATGAAGCTAAAACGCTTACCGCAACATTTACCCTAGAAGTGCCAAGGTGTCACCTTGGTTTTCATGGCAATAATATATATATATATATATATATATATATATATATATATATATATATATATAATGAAGGTATCCATTTGTTGCATAATGGGTACAAGGTAAACTGGGTATCATTCACTCATTTCGTCCATGTTTGAATGACTGAGCATGAAGGAAAAAAATAGAAGGTATCAATCTTGCACATTCATAATCTAAAAAAGTTCACACCGTGAATTGATCCGAAAATGGTCACGCCATGAATTGGTTCAAAATGGTTCACGCCATGAGACAACCCTAAAAAATTCACGTCGTGAATTGGTTCAAAAAGGTTCATGCCGTAAAACGGTCATTTCTCACAGGCCAATCGAAAGATGCCGTGTGGCTTTCTTCATTAAGGCAACTGCCCTATCCGATGGTTGCGTTATAAAATCAAAATTTCTTTCCTTTCTCGTCATTTTGCATTGTGTGTCCATCGCTACTCACTTGAGCTCCCGCTTTTCCAATCATTATGCATCGTCCTTCTTGGATTTTCTAGCTATAATCGATTGTCATCTATTAAGGTGGGAGCTTCGTCCATTTCTCATTCCTTTTTGTATTCTTTTTCCTTTTTTATTTTCATTTTCATATTTATGTTTAATCCATATCTACTTGATAACAATCTTGAACATAAGTATCACCCGATTTGGTGGTTATTCTCACTAGTTCCTTTGCAGTATCATCACTTGCAATGCATCACATTCTTTAATAACAAAAAATTTAAAAAATGATATAACAACAAAAATCAGCACCTTCACGCTTAATTGAAGTTCACGGGACTACCATACCTGCACTTTTTCACACGAAACCATTGTAG
This sequence comes from Cibotium barometz, assembly GCF_041138505.1. Taxonomy (NCBI): domain Eukaryota; kingdom Viridiplantae; phylum Streptophyta; class Polypodiopsida; order Cyatheales; family Cibotiaceae; genus Cibotium; species Cibotium barometz. The sequence goes on from NC_141062.1 coordinate 57,055,265, forward strand.
TCTCACGGAACTTAGAGTTCACAAAATTGCATCTCACGAAACCTGCTCTCACGTAATCACTTTTCATGAAACCACTGTAGTCTCACAGAACCTGAGTTCTTGAAATTCCATCTCACGAAACCTAATCTCAGGTAACCACATCTCTCACGGGATTTCGGAACTCCCTTTCACGAAACCGCTTTTTACGAAACCACTGTAGTCTCACGAAAACTGAGTTCACGAAACCACATCTCACGAGATTCCATTTCACGGAACTCCCTTTCACGGAACCTCATCTCACGAAACCACCTTTCACGGGATAACTTCTCATGACCTGCATGTTCACGGAACTACTAAGACCCTGCACTTTCACGCCATAACATTCACCTATCAATTAGCGCACCTTGTGATTACTCCTACACTAAGACACTTCTCATTTCAACTAACCGGTTAACCATTAACCAAATTTATTTTTAAAAAAAAAGAAAAAGAGAAAAGAGAAATAGTACCTACTCCACCAATTGGGAGATTGATGTACTTTTCATGTACAGATGTCGGCCTTGGAAACAGAAGCTGTAGAGACCCCAGCTGTCTGCCACTCAAGCCAGCGCTATAGGCTTCCCAACAAGTCAGAAGAAGAAACCAGTATAGGTACCCAAACTGAATTTTTTAGGCCCATATGCCCAAGCCTTCCATGGGGCCATCATCAACAAAGAAGCCCTTACGGCCCATGGAAAGGTCGCACTGCATTACCTCAACCTAGAGTGCCTCCAAATTTTGGAAGAGGCAGAGGTCAAGGAGAAGCTAGAGAAAGTGGGCTTGGGGAGAATGGTGCAAATACTCCCAAGGAGCATCGACACGGAGTTCTGCGCTGGGTATATCAAGACCTATGACAAAGGCACCAAACGTGGCACTATCACAAAGGTTGACGGCACCACAGAGAAGCTCCTGATCACAGAAGAACTCATACGTGATGCTCTGCAGCTCCCACCAGCAGTCAAAGTCCACGCCCATGCATTCGACAAAATGCCTCTGGAGGCAATTTTAAAGAAGAGTTCTTATAACTCTAATGGGGAAGAGTACGAGAATATCCGAGATGAGGCTATAGAGAAAGCCTGCAGGGCCATGTCACTGATAATGCAGGTCAAGCCGGTGGATAGATACAACAGGGTTCCTTTGAACAAGGTTTTAAAGATAGCTGATTCTGTGAAAAAGGCAATTTCATATTGGGTGTGTAAGTGGTGTGACTAACTTTAAGTTTGCATGAATACCCATCCAAAATCTGCAACCCGTACCTGCTAACCCAAGTCCTTAATTCATGTGGCAAAAAGGCCTCTCCCAGAGCCCGAACTAGTAGAGAAACTACAACTGGCATTGCTGCTAGAGGAACCACCACTAACAGCTGAAGAAATACAAGAGGCTCAAGCTGTCCTAGTGGAGACCCATGCCATTATGAAGGAGATAAGGAAAGGGAGAAAGAAGAAGACAGAGAAGAAAATGTGGGGCATCATCCCAGATAGCTGTAAAATCAAAACGACTGGAGGCTGAGGTGGCACTGGAAATCAAAAAGTACCAGAAAGCATTGATAGAGCAAGAAGCCACAATTAGCCAAGCCCCTCAAGAGCAACAACAGCAAGTTACTCCCCCAACAAGCCCGGCACAGTTAATTTTCACCAACCTGTCTCCACTTAAGAATTCAGCTTTGACACACACCGGTTGAGATGATGGAGCCCGAACAAGTAGCATCAATTCCAGTACATGCTAAGGAAACACAAGGCATTGAGGTGGCAACGGCTCAAGAGCCTGAACAAGCAACCCATACTGATACTCGCAAAAGACCACGAAGTGCAGAACCATCAAGCCCCAGCAAAAGAAGGTGTTTGAAAGATGAGGAAAGAATACCACAGCTAGCCTCCCTCTCCAAAACATCATCGGACTATCAACAATTTATGCAAGAAACAATGGAGGGTCTAGATGAATTGTTAAACCTGCCACACACAGGACTAGAAGAAGAAAGCGCAAGCACAAGTGCACCATGGGAGCAGGAGCAGAAGGTCTGGCGTTGCCACCTCCTCACAACACACATGCTCCATGATCGTAACACTGCCCTTTGGAAGCCAGTTAACGAGTCGAACACACAAGTGTGGACCTTAAAGGACCACTTGGTGGTAATCAAGGCCACACATTGGGATGTCATAATGAAAAGCTTGAAGGCCACGGAGGAGTAAGAGACCAAATACAAAGCACTGGAGAGAAATAATGTGGTCCTTAGCCAAACCATTGTACAAAGGATCAAAGAAAATACAGACCTCAAGGCAAAGTTAGAACAAGCTAAAGAGCAACTCCAGAAGGAGGTCACCCACACCCATGAGCTCACAGCACTTCATGCCCAACAAGTACAAGAGCTCCAACACAATTCTAGGGCCAAAGAAGAGGAGCTACAATGAGAGATCCAACAGCTATCCTCCAATCTGAAAGCAGCAGAGGACAAAGCCACTCACTTAAAGCCACTCACTTAAAGCAACAGAGAGAACAATCAAACAAGGCACATGCAGAGAAAATAAGAACACTTAATGGCACCATAAGTTCCAATCAAGTTAAAATGCAAAGGATGGAATTGGCCCACCAAGAAGCAATGGCACAACTTACACAAACTACAAGACAGTTAGAGGTTGGTTGCCGAAAGGCTCCGAAGAATCTCTAAAGTGAAGCAACAGCCAGGTGTGCTCAAGAAAGTGAAGCAACAGCCAGGTGTGCTCAAGAGGAAGCAACCCCGAAGATTCAAGGAATTGGATGCTGCAAGGATGGTTCATGAAAGTTCCATATCAAACCTCCCAGCAACAACAATGACTCTCATCTACAAGAGTTAGAATGCCAGTTGGTGATACAAGACAGAAATCAACGGTCAAAGCCTACAAATGACCTACGCCTACTCCTTGAGCGTACCTTGGAGTTGGGTGGTAAGTTGCCAGTAACTCCTCGGGCCCCTCCTCAAGCTCACTCTGTTTTTGTCCACACTAACCCTCTCTTTACTTCAGTACAATATAAATCTATCTAAAGCCCTAGGCGTAGGTGAACTAACCCTTATTAAGCAGAATATTGAATGCGATGTTGACCCTACAATAATAATGGAAATTTTGCGGGGGGACATAGTCTTAACTAATCCACAAGATATCTTCTTTTACACATTACATCCTATTATGTTAAACCTTCTTTTACACATTACATCCTATTGTGTTAAACCTTCATAGTTGGTGTCGGATACTCCAAAATTCTGAAATTCTAGACAACAGTGTAAAAAAACTAGACCTATTTGTTCCAGATGACATTCCCGAGATACCAGCCAACTATGAGGTGAGCGTATAGCTATTAGTGGATTATAAGCCATGGGTGGCTCGAAGTTTATAATACTCACCAACATCTTAACTTATGTGAGTCTACCTTGTATCATCCTTTTGGAATTCTAAAGCTATACTCTAATATCTACAAATACTTAGAATTCATGTTAACCAATGTACATTACACTTTTGATGCCACACATATTGAATATCCTACCATAAATCCCAAGGAAATCCCTGCCTTACAAGAGTTTATGAAATCTCACAAGCCTAGCCACCCACCCCCTAGCACAGGTCATGGTCAAGAAGAAACCTCATCTTCATCTTCAATGTCCACTTACCCGTCTATTCTAATGTCGCTAGTAAACTCCTTAACCCCTATCCTAATACCCCACCTACTAACACATCTCAGGCTGACTACTCCCCAACAGCAACCTCAAGAGGTACGCTATCCTATTCCTCCCTAGGACAATATTGAAGCCTTCACTGACGACACAATTTTGGAATCATTGTCTGGTGCAGAATTCAAGGGCTTCATTCACACTGGAAATCCTCTCTCAAAGCCCAAGTTGATGTTCAAGGTGCTCATGCAAGTAACTCCATTTGAACCAACTTAACGGATTATGCCAGAAGCCTACTTCGAGGTCACACTAACAAAGCAGCATTATGTGCCATACCCTCTGGCACCTCACCCCCTGATTTGGAAGAATTACTTCCCTTGGCGGCTGGAGAAGGCACATTATGGAAAAATGTGACAAAGCACACAAAATTGGCCAATCCCCAATTGGGTGACTTGCTACTGCTGAAACTCAGGATTGTCACCTTCATGATCAGCTATACTGCTTCTGTAGGTGGAGAAAGGCTCACCCCGTACACACAATAGATAGCTATGCCACAATTGTCACAAATGAGGCATAGCCCAAACTAGAAGATTTTGGAATACAACCACACTGGCGGCAGAGAAAGAGTACTTAACAATTCTAGAGTACACCCAAGTCTATATGTGTGCACCACCAACATAGCGGGTTGACCCATTGTACATGCCCCTTAAGAGAAGATGGGCTCCATTGGTGTTTTAGGAGGCCAAGCGATGCGACTCCCATGTTTGCTACAACTTTTTGATCTTCATGCCAGCAACCTTTTCAGACATACGAGAGCAAAGGAAGCAAATGCTTACTTGGATACAAGCATGGCGCCGTATCTCGGATCCAGCGATCGTGGCAAGTGTTAGATTTTTGAAATTGCCGGTGGTCCTGATTAACCAACCTAAAGAGCCCTATGATGGCCATGACGTTGAGCACCTACAGTTCGACATGAATCAAGGCCCATCTGATCGGGGCATGATGCTTATTGTCGCCTAAGGTATCTTTCGGCTTACATGCATGTCATGTTTGAGGACATGGTGGACACAGGGCTATGGCACTCCCACTCAGCGTTCAGACGCACACTAAGGAAGCTTTAATCACGAAGGAATTTCTATTGACATGAGTTCGATGACCAGGTCTTTAGACCTCGGTAAACAGGTTCTGAGGACAGAACCTACATCAAGAAGGGAGGGATGTCAATCCCATTTTGGATTAATAATTCAATTGAGAACATTAATAAGTGTCATGAAACGGCACCATAAAGTTGTACATTATGAGATATTGGCCATCCAAGGCCTAGTTAAGTAAGTTTTGGGCGCCCAAGTGTGAATAAGGCCAAATGTATATAAGGCATTTCCTTATAATGAAAAGATACAGTCCCCCTTTTGTGTTGTAGAGAGCTCTTCTTTGTGTTGTAGAGAGCTCTTCTTTGTGTCTTGAGAGAGATTAAGAGAGAGAGCATTCTAGCATTGTGCCTCTTCTATGCTTATATGATTCATGCATGTGGGAGAGTGAGAGAGAGTGATTTCCTTATGCGACGGTCTGTGCGACTCTACGGTGACAGCGTGGAGGTGTAGCTTGGAGGTTTGGAGCTTAACAAGTGAGCTTGGAGGCCTCAAGTGACTCAAGTTTAAAGCATTGTAAGTGCCCTACGACTGTTGTGATCTATCGCTCATCCTTTAGGTGAATGCATTGAGTTCCCTCTTGGAGGTGTGGTAGCTCATAACAACTGTCTAAATAAACCATGTGTAAGGTCTTTGATTAAGAAACTTGTTTATTTATGTCAAACAGTGTGGTAGGATTAATTAGAAAATAAATTGACGCATGAGTTGGGTGGAAAGTGGGAGGATGGAATGCCCTGAGTGACGGTAACATCCTATGGATGGGTGGACCCGATTAGTTAGATAACTTTCCAATAAATTAATTAAAGCACTATGTTAGATAAATAAATCCCTGGGCAACACCCTACTCTAGAGGACTAGGTCAGCGGCTATGCCTTGCATAAATGAGGAAAAAAGCATTGTTTCTAGAAGTCAAGAATAGAGGTTGTCCGAGTTAAATTCAATCACTCTATGAGTGGTTTGATTTTTAGAAGTCAAGAATAGAGGTTGTCCAAGTTAAATTCAATCACTTTATGAGTGGTTTGATTCTGGAAATCCTTTAAAAAGACCACGCTCTCCTTGTGAGATAGAACTAGGTCATATCTACTAATCGTATCCTTGTATCTTACATGGTCAAGGTGTCGACGAGTAGGAAATTATCCCAAGTTAGACTTAGTAGAGTATCTTAAAGGTTTCCCCTATTTAGGAAGGGGGGACCTTACAAGTTGTATCAGAGCCGATCTTAGTCCCTAGGACTTGTTAATTAAGATTGTTTTGGAATATATGGTCCACCTAATGCACTAATTGATAAAATAACTTACGAGAATAACTTGAATTGGTGATTGAATGATTGTAGGAAGAGAGTGATGCCTACTCGAGATTCTTAGTCTTCCAGTGCATCTTCCAAATGGCATGTCTCTCTTCAAATTTTGAGTTCCATGATACTATGGTGCAAATACTTGAGAGATTGGCCCTCCCTCATACCTCTCGTATCCAAAGAGGGTGGGGTAGAGATCACCTTTGGAATCGCAGGCCAAGGTATTTTTTCATCAGAGCAGACCAAACTGGGAACATCACCACCGATTTAAAGCGGATTCATTGGATTGAAAAGTTGAAGATGGTATGTTTATTTTGATTCATGGTTGGGTACACCTAGGCCCGACAGTTTTGTGACCATAGATGGACATCATATACTACAGGACTGCTCTGTGGGTATATGGCCAAGTAATGCAGGTCTTACCCACCCACCACAGGGTAACCGTTTCGGGACACAACCCAATCCAAAGTCTACCACCCTTACGTCAGTCTTCCGTGTCTTAGAAACTACGACCCCCCATATTTTCCCTATGTGGATCGCTCTAGTCTCATGTCTAGTTGAGCCTAGGATTTTTCTTTTATGATGAATAAGACTAATTATATTAGTCTCAAATCTTTGTAATAAAACTTTTCCTTGTAAATATTTGAGAAATTAAATTATTTCAAAAGTTTTACTTTTAAAGATTGAAATCCTACAAGAATATGACTTTGACGTCAAATTCCGCCCTGGGAAAGATAATGTGGTAGCAGATGCACTCAGCCGAAAATCTTTCTTGAGTGCAATTTTGATGCCAAATAATCCCATACTGGATAAGGTCAACGAAGTCTTATCTCATGATCCTGATTACTAGAGGATGGTGAAGCTAGTAGAAGAAGGAGGAACTTCAGAGAAAGAGAAAAATCTAATCAAGGGGTCCATGACGGAAGTCTTTACTTCAATCACAGCTATGTATTCCTAAGGATCTAGCTCTAAAGAAGCTAATCCTCCATGAAGTTCATGATATCCCACTGCTGGGCATCCAGGCTATGCAAAAACATTGAACACTGTAAGGAGGAGCTATCATTAGCCATGCTTGAAAAATGATGTCCTTTGATACTTGAAGCAATGTCTCCATGTAAAAGGATCAAAGCTAAAAGAGGCAAGATGCCTGGGAAGCTTCAACCCTTGGATATCCCCTAGATGAAGTGGGAATGCATTAGCATGGATTTTGTCACGTCTCCCCACTGTACAAGGAGGATATGATTCCATTTTAGTGGTGGTGGACTTGCTTACCAAAGTAGCTCATCTTATACCACCAAAGAAAACCTTCAAAGCTTCTGATGTTGCTCGGTTATTTGTTAAGGAGGTCTTCAAGCTTCATGGTCTTCCGAAGAGGATAGTCGATCGAGATTCTGTTCTCACTTTAAAGTTTTGGCAATCCTTATTTCAGGCCTTGGGAAGTCAACTTTTCTTTAGTACAGCTTATCATCCAGAGACCGATGGCCAGACTAAGAGAGTCCACCAAGTAATTGAAGACATTCTCATGGTATATTGTGGACGGGAACCAAGAAGATGGATTCAATACCTAACTAAGAGAGTCAACCAAGTAATTGAAGACATTCTCATGGTATATTGTGGACGGGAACCAAGAAGATGGATTCCATACCTTCCTCTTGTAGAATTCGCCCTATAATACATCTTATCATATCAGAGCATAGGAATGTCACCATTCAAAGCACTCTATGGGCAAGAATGTTTATCTTCTCTAAATTTCTTTGATCTAACCATAAGATTTGAGGCATTTAGAAAAATGCTCAAAGAGATGGAGGAACATACCAAGGTGATCCAAAAAGATATTAAAGTTGCTCAAGATCGGTAGTAAAAGCATTATGCTTACACAAGGAGGTCTGAAAGGATCTTCAAGGAAGGCGACAAAATTCTTCTACGAGTGCGACCGAAGCGTAGTTCTCTATCACTTGGGAAATATAAGAAACTCAGCCCAAGATATTTTGGGCCCTATACAGTCATCAAGTGTTTGGGTAAAAGTGCCTATAAGCTCCAGTTCCCAGCCCATATCAAGGTCCACAATGTATTTCATGTAAGTTTGTTAAAGCCTTATGTACCTAGTCTCGATCATATTCTTGATGATGAGCAAGTTGTAATCCCAACTCAGGGAGTCCTTGAGTTGCAACCTAGTAGGATCATAGATTCTAGAGAAAGGCAACTCCCTAAAAGAACTCTTGTAGAACATCTAGTACAGTGGAAAGATTACCCTGAAAGAAGATGCGACTTGGGAAGATGAAGTGACACTCTTAAAGGATTACCCCCCTGAATTCATGATGAGATGAGGACATCTTGATTTCTTTAAGGGGAGAAGGATGTAACATGCCCATCTTCAATAATAATACATACGAATTTAGGGTCTTTTATGATGTAAAAATCAACAATTTTAATAAATGAGCTGTTTCCACTTAGAATCTTAGAATTCTAAGTTTAAATTCAGAATTTACGAGTGATTTTACCCTAATGTAGGATTTTACAGCATCTAAAACGAACACCGGATTGAGCCTATACATAAAATTTTAGTTTTTTTCCAATTAAAATACGTAAAATTTTTTCCAATTAAAATACGGTAAACTTAAACCTTAATAAATGCACGACCGGGTGTCCGATTGACAAACGGTCAGCACCCCTACGACCAAGGAGACACCCTAGACATTTTCACCGATTGTCCGATTGACAAACGGTTAGCACCCCTACGACCAAGGAGACACCCTAGACATTTTCACCGATTGTCCGATTGACAAACAGTCAGCACCCCTACGACCAAGGAGACACCCTAGACATTTTCACCGATTTTGTTTTTTGCACTTCCAAGTGCTTCAGCACACATATCGAGGCCGACATTCCAAATTATACGTCCCCACCCTAAAAAGATGTCATACACACTCGGGTGCCCATACAACTCTCGCACAAGGACCAAAGGTTGACTGCCATAGTGGACACCCATGCTGCCTCTGACCAGGAAGGTACATGTGTACCAGAGCTTTTGCCCATGCATAGGTACCATTCCTTTCCCTAGGCCCATGCAATCCATAGGTCGGAGTACTTTCACCGTACAGCGTCCTTTGCACCCATGCTTTTCTCTCCCTTTCCCTGCACACATACCTGTACCTTTGCCTATATAATTCTCCCAACACCTAGTGGTCCACACACCCCAGCACCCTGCTCTGCCCGTAACCGATATTTTACATAGCACGTGTACTTGATAGTCCGCACCCGGCACTCTGTGTGGTACTCTACCCAACAAACCTCTACACCCCTCTTCCAGCAAGCCATTTTTGCCCATCTCCAAGTAAGCCCTTTGCAGAATATTTCTTGCTCCTCTCACCCTTAGGATAGAGTGTCCTTAGTTGCTCCCCCCCGGTGTGTGAATAGACTTAAGGGAGGACTCCCGCTCCTCTCCCTCTAGCTGCAGTCTTCTCCCTACAAATCCAGTTTAAGGACACCTTTCCCCCCTCTACCCCATTAGCGGTGACTTTAGTAAGGGCTTTTAGCCTCTTAGAGGTGATTCACCCTTAGGTTTTTGCTCATAACTTGAGCAAACAAGTTCCTATCTGTGATCCGACTGAAGCGCTGGATTCATGACATTGCGGGCTATAAGAAGGTGGGAAGAATGCCGAAAGTGCCAAAATATCGCCTTGAGAGACACGCACATGAGTCTAGAGAGGTTGCTCCAGATGTTGCCCCATCTCTCACCTTGGGAGGCCCATAAAGAAATAATGACCAAGTTAGCTTGATTATCGTTTAAAAGGAGTTTTTTTAATCTTTAATGTTAACTTTAAAGAAATTAAGAAAGAAGATGCCACTTTTCTTTATACTAATTTTTTTGTGAAATTGTTATTTTCTCAAGAAAAGTCATGAAATCTGTCATATTCTAGAGTTTAGTTTGTAAATTGTTATCTTGATTGAGTTAAGAAGTACAAGTATATCTTCTCTCCGCCTCGATGCTAACCCTGTTTTCGTGCTTATGTAGCCGGGTGACGATGTTAGCGAGGCTCGGAGTCGACCGAAGGTATCCTTCATACCATTGGGAGAATAAGAGTGCGGCAGAGCTCATATAGTCGAGTTCACACTATAGACCATTGTATATTGTTGTAGAAGAGTACTTTCCCTTTATGTATGTACTCTTATCTTTAGTTATGTGGTTGTAGAGAAGAGAAGAAGATAGAATAAAATTTAGCTATCCATCTCTCTTTTGTGTCTTGCACTCTCTTTTGTGTGTGTGTGTGTGTGTGTGTGTGTGTGTGTGCTTGCAAGGAACTCAAGATCTCGCTCTCCCCCCGCATTCTCTTTAGTAGTTGTTTCCATCCTTCAAGTTCCACTTGGTGGAGCCAAATAGATTTGAGTCAGATCAATCACCTGAACTAGATAGGACTCAGGCAGTCATCATAGGTGAAGGTCAGCTAAAGTGAGGTAATAGACTGCAGTGTTCAATCTTTGTAGGATCTGAAGTGTTTGAAGGTTTGTGAGTGTCAAAGGACATAAAGGTAAGGAGATCTAAATCACCTGAATCAGCTAAATCAGTTTAGTCAGACCTGAGTCAAGTAAGAGTCAGTAGTAGTAGAGGATAACTGACATATTTAGTAGGGTCCTAGAGCTAGAGATTTGAGGATTAAAGATTGTTGATTTTGGAGGAAAATCTGAGGGTTTGGAGGACAAGAATCTCATAGAGGTCGACAGTAATTAGCTAAATCATATTACAGTCAGGTAGTGGTTAACTAGAGTTAGCGGGAGTCAGTTTAGGTCAGCTGGTTGTCAGAGAAGGTCAACTGAGGAGATAGGGTTGAAGTTTAGGGTTGTTCAGAGTCATATCTAACCTAAGAGGATATTTTAGAGGATCACTTGATTCAAGTTGAGGAGGGTAAGGTGTTGGATTGTAAATCTACTACTGTGTGCCCTGGGCTGGGCAACTCATAACCATCTGTAGCATATATTTAGTATGAGCAAATGTAGTCTAAACAGAGGGATGATCCTAGCTAGAATGAACCCATGTTCATAACCATGTGTATTCATAGTTCAAAGTAACACTCTTTCACTTGCTCATTAATGTGTCCATTGAATTATACTTGGAGGCTCTTGTCATAGGGATGAAGCCATTTAAGCAAACCTAAGACATGGGAACTAGAGGAAAAAAAGAAATAAGTATATTGGCATATATTTTGTTCTTGATTGAAAGGACTTCTGAGTGAGGATGGCCTCGTGTCCAAGGGAAGAAAACTACTCCCCGTGTGTTTAGTATTCCTACTTTACCAGTGACGAGTCCAGCGATGGAATTATGAGGATTAGAGGGGCTCTTGACACCCAATGCCCTCCTCGGGTCCCCATTAGGTGAGACTAGGACGAGGTCTCAAGGTGTGGACCTTGGGATAGGCCGTGACCCAAGACTCTTGAAACACTCTATAAGTGGTGAATCAAAAATTCTAGGGGAACATTTTGATCATGGATGTACCAAGGTCAAAAAAGCTGAGGTATCCGAAGATGAATTCGGTATGGGCAACCACCAATGAACTTGCACAACGATGAGGATCAAGTGTAAAAATTTATTCAAGAAAAATAGAATTTGTGATGTTTGTTCTTAATGATTGTTTCGTAAGTAAAAATTAAGGAAATAACTAAAATCCATCCCTAGCAACTGAGTGGTAGGGTGGTGGCTGGATCATGGGGGTTTCGACCAAGGTTGGATCTAGACTCGAGTCTCCTCCCTTGTTTCCCTGGTGAAAGTGGAAGGCTTTAGGACTTAGATGCTTTCATTCCACTGCTCAATAAAAAGTGGTAATTTGGCCTAAATTTTGTTAGCCCTTGGGTTTGGAGGGATCACAATCAAGAGGCACCCATTACCCATAAGGGCAATCCCAAGAGGGGGGAATTGTGGGCATGGCCTCAGATTCATTCAATGACTGTGATGATCAAGTAGTGCACTTGTTCCTTGAATTTTTCTTTAGGGAGAAAAAATATTCCACTCAATTCACAAAGTAATATTAGTCTTCATCAATTATACATCAAAGGTTTTTCTATACAAACTTATAACATCATGAGAAAAAAGTGATGTTTTAAAAATATATACCTTTCTCACGAGGATATGTACAGACTACAATTGTCAAATTTTCTCCTCATTGTGAGCGTAACACACTCTTGTCAAATTTTCTCCTCATTGTGAGCATAACACACTCTTTTTGATGTACTGAGTGTAGGGACTCCATGTCTCAAAAAGAATATTGGAATATCCTTCTACGCTATAAAACCTTTCTAGTTTGTAAACAAACAATGTGCAACATTTAAACAGCAGCAATGAAAAATAGGGTACATGTAACGGGGATGGGGCCTTTTAAAAGCCAACATCCTTAAAACATGAGATACCATCAGATATCAGCGAATGCGTGTGCGGACAAGGGGGAAGGGGAGGAGAGGGGTGGGCGGAGTGGAGTGGGAGAGAAGTCTACCATCATATGAAAGGACGTGAGATGGTTGGTTGATTGGAGAGTTCCCTGGAAGAGGCGGCTTGTCATTCTTCTTCTTGTGTTGGTGGTTGTTCTTGCAGGTCCAGCTCTTGTGCTTGTGCTTCTTGCTGTTGCAGCTCTTGTCCTTGTGGTGCTGGTTGATGTTGATCGAGGTTGGGTTCGGCTGGTGGTCTGGTAGCTGCATCGTCAGCAGTTTGGGAGATGGAGTTGCGACGGCGCACAGTGTTGGTGCGGTGGAAAAGCATGCCGAAGTGGAATGAGAGCGGCGGGGGCGCCACAGGGGTGTAGCCTTCGAGCATGAGGAGCACATTGCCCATGGTGGGTCTGAGGGAGGGCTCGTCTTGAATGCACCAGAAGGCAATCTGGACAACTCGTGTGGCTTGGGCCATGTCATCATGGTCGAGGCGGCCGAGGAGGGAGTTGTCCAGGATGTCCTCCATATGGCCGTCTCGCAACTTGGTGGCGGCCAAAGCTGGGAAATACCAACCTTCCCCATCTCCATACAGCACCAATCGCGAGACATCCACATTTTTCCTACCACTAACTATCTCTAGCAAGACCATGCCAAAGCTGTACACGTCACTCTTTTCAGTAGCATCGGTGAGGATGAGGCATTCGGGGGCCATGTAGCCAGGGGTGCCCCTCATTCTCGTGACGGCACTCGTCTCATCCTCGTTAATTAATTGGGACAATCCAAAGTCAGAAAGCTTAGCTACAAATTTCTCATCCAATAAAATGTTCTGGGGCTTGATGTCCAGATGCACGATGCGGTTCCTGCACTGCTCATGCAGAAAGAAGAGGCCGCGAGCTGTGTGTACGGCAATAGACAGGCGCGTCTTCCAGTCTAGCGGCTGGCCGGGACTGTCGGATCCCTTCCGGAACAGCCACGTGTCCAGGGACCCATTAGGCATGAACTCGTACACCAGCAGCCGGTGGGGTCCATCTGCACAGAAGCCTCTGAGGTGCACAAGGTTTTGGTGATTAATGTTGCTTAATGCAATAACCTCGTTTCTGAATTCTTTTAGGCCTTGTGTTGTCTTTGTTGCATTCTCCAGCTGTTTGACTGCCACGCTGGATCCATCTGGGAAGACGCCTCTGTACACTGACCCGAACCCCCCACCCCCAAGCTTGTGGCGGAAATCTGACGTGGCAGCCCTCAAGTCCTTGAAGTTGAACCTCTTGGGCTGACCCGGCAGTGAAGCCAGCAGCTCATCTTCATCTTTGAGCAGGATCGTGTGGGGCCCAGCAGGCTGGCCCTTGTGGCAATGCCACATCACCAGAAAAATGATTGACACCAGTGAGGCTATGCTTATGCCAATGATTAGCTTCATCTCTGACCTCCTGATCCTGCTTTCATCTAAGCTTGCCCCTTTCTCATACTTTATGGAGGCCTTGTAATCACTAGCGGACACTTGGATCAAGGACAACACATCATCTTGTAGAAAGCATTGCTGTGACTGTGCCCTATAGAAAGCTGCCCTACATGAGCAATTAGCTGCACAAGCTGCCTTGCAAAGCTCAAATGACTGACTAAGCATAGACGGAGCAATAAAATCATTGGCAAAATAGTCTACTTTTTCCATATCTAGAAAGCCTTCATTTTTCACATCTTGTTGTGACGACCCTCCTTCCTCCTGCTTAATGCAACTTATCGGAACCTTAGGAACACATGTTGTTGAGCTCAACACGTATTGGTTTATCCCTCCTAGCTGTGAAAATATAGCCAAGGATTGATTGCCACCTGGACACCGGCAAGGGGGTGTGCTTGATACGTTGCATACACCATAAGGTCCACAAACATTAGGAATTCCACACAGCCCCCTAGTGCTAGCTTTAAACAAATCAAATGAGGGCTTAAAGTCACGATGATAACCCCTTATATTACCATCTGGGTCTAGCCTAACAAAGGCAACTTGGCTATCAAAGGATACAGCTACGGATGAGCTCTTGACCAATGGAGGAGGCTTACATGGAGGAGAAGCAGGCACTTGCACTAAGGTCAAATTATTGGAACTAAGCTGTAATTGGGTGTGATTGCAGGGGCTAGTGACGATATTTTCAACTGTTGAAGGGAAGAATGGGTACTGGATTGCATAGTAAGGCAGGGGTATAGTTGAAGAAAGCTCATACAGGATTAAGCCACCGGGGTTCATTTGGGCTGTAAAATTACCAGTGGGCGAGATTAAGTAGGAAGAAAATCCAGAGACAAGCATTTGGTTTGTCTTTAAAGATTGATGAGGGACAAGGAGATCAATGGGCTCATCAAAACTTTGCCAGACGGTTAATCCCTGATTATCGAACATAATTAAGTTGCCATCGGGCGCTAACCTCATGCCGGCAACGTTAGAGGTGTTGGAGTCCCAGATGACGGAGCCATCAACGTCTGCCAGGACGATGCTGCCTCGGGAGTCTGCAGAGAGGGTGGCGTTATCTTTGACGGGGCGATAGCGGTTGGCCACCCAGATGGGCACGTTGGGGAAGTTGGCGCTGGAGATGGCAACGCTGAGAAAGTATGTGGGATTTCTCTGATAAGAGAGGCAACCAAAGGCAAAAGGCCCGTTTGCTAGAAATATTGTTGTTATGAACCCTGGTGCGGACTGGCTTGGATCACAATCGAGAGCCCCAATCGACGACGTGTTGAAGTAAAGGGTTGTCTCATTAGCAAGCTGAAGCGACTGTGTGATCCCTAAATTTTGCACAATGAAAAAAATCAACAGAGTGACACCATACAAGAGCAAAGAAGCCATAGAAGAGCTCCTCCTCTGCATTGCGAAGGACGGACTACCTAGGCGAAAGAGAAAGAAGTCTAGACGCATCATGCACAAGGGACAAGAGAGAGAGGGCGAGATGGTGGTCTCACCATCCCTCTTTTGGACAATCCAACATATTTTTTTTTATAAAAAATAAAAAAGGCAAATCCATTTTGCATATTATTTATACTCCTAAGCACAAACTAAAAATTGGTTTGTATACATATAAATAATATAAGCACCGAGTCGTTGTTTTCCTCACCTAAGGTTCCTTGCCGCCTCATAGCACTCCACTAGCCTCCAACAACACCCTCCAAAGCACCATATTCCCAAATTTCTTTTTTCTTACAAAAAAGAGCCCCGTGTCACAATCAACTAATTTCACTCCCCTTTTCACAAAGGAAAATTAATAAATGACTTTGCAAATCAAAGAGAACAATCCAAAGAAAGTCCATTTTGATGAAAGTAAAAGAGAAAAAACTATTTTTCATTTCACAAAGGAATTAATTCACAACAAAATCCAATATCATAGGTCATCTTTGCAAATAAGAAAATAAAACATATGATTGCTCCACAATTAACAAGATCATACAAAGATTTACAAAAGAAACAGTCGGCCTTTATTTCACTAACTCAATCAATAATTAAATCTTTTACACCGTGCCACACTAGAAAGTTATATGTAGACTTTTCAAGTCATGTGGGGACACATTCATATTACTCTAACCACAAAAGTAACATCCTCAGTGATTCCATCTAGCATGTTCTCCACTTACATCATCTTTATATTTTTGTTGCTTTATGTCTTCTATAAGGAATCTCATATTTACTTATCAAATTCATGCATAGAAATAGAGAAGAAATCAAACACAATGAATTGCAATTACATTGTTTGTGGATGAGAGTGTTCGGTACAATAGGAAATTTCACATTGTGCACTCACATGCAAACACTAAGAATCGAAACATAAACTTAGACCTAAGCCATGATTCAGTATAAGCTTAACAAAGAAAATAGCATGATAATACTACACATATTGAGAATATTGAATAAGGGATCTCTCTCTCTCTCTCTCTCTCTCTCTCTCTCTCTCTCTCTCTCTCTCAGATGGGGAGAGAGAGAGAGAGAGAGAGAGAGAGAGAGAGAGAGAGAGAGAGAGAGAGAGAGATAATTTGTGGGGATACGAGTGAACCATATTTGCGAGAAACAGATTCAAGCATATTTTTTGATATTGGGCTTTAGAAGTCACGCTTCTCTTGTCGTTTTAGCCTAGATTTCAAAAATCACATTTTTTTAAAATGAAGGGATGTAACTTGAAAGAGGGGTGTCTTAAGAATATATAGTGCATGCTACACATATGCACCGTTATATCATGACTATGTCCAATGCTTAATGCCTTCAATACTTACTTTCCAAGACCTCTTGAGATATATCTTTGGATTTTTTCATAACTTAATTGTCTCAGAACACTAAATAGTATTACATGTAACTGCATGTGACTTTGTACACGTATCCACTCCACCACCTAATATCATGAATTCGATGAGAAAACTTGCCACGATTTTTTATGTTGTATATGTTTTATCACTTTTAATGAGTAACAAAAAAAGGATTAACGAGCATTTCAAAATTTTGGGAAATTACAAAAAGCATACATTCACACAATAGTGAAGTAAACTAGTTTACTACCATAAATGAAAGAAAAGATTATTTGCTTTCAAATTTTAATGTAAAAGTCTACTACATTTTCCATTAGCTTGTATTAAGAACGCATAGTTCTTGAGATAATATAAAGCTTGGTGCTAAAACAAATACTCGTGTGAATGCAATGCTACACACATGGTGCATATGTATATGCATGTATGTGTGGTTGAATTAGTACTAAACCAAATTATTAAAAATTACCAATGTTACCAACACATAAAATCATTTGAGGGTGTAAGCATCAATATCTATACAATGTACTTTAAAAGGTAAACATTATTATAGCATATTAATCCTTGGTAATGTTAAATCAAAATGGCTTAGATATGAATTAATGCCACATAAACTTAAAGAAGCTACAAACTAGCATCCCCTCTCCATAGGAAATATGTTGGATGTCAATGTTCATCCTCATTCTATTTGGTAATGGGTTTATTAGCTCATGTTGTGAGGCCCCAATTGTGAGGAGAGGCCATGGTTGAATAACTTGATGCACCATAGGCTTGGTTTAGACACAAAACTATGGCCTTAGTAGCTAGATGGTATTGGTAGGTCTAGCACATTTCCAAATAAGCTACATGTAGGTGTGGAACAATAGACAAAAAATGAGATGCACCAAGGTAGATAGACTTTACTCTTGGACACCGTGTTCTAATGTTATAGGGACATATAAGGCCTTAAATGATCATGTAAGGCGTGAAAATTGTGTATTTCTTTCTATTAGGGCCAATTCTAGACCACAAACGATTACACTAAGTATGACCATGAACTTATGCTACTGTCTCATAGATACCGCTACATCTCCAAGCCTATCTAGATGCACTATGATGTTTGTCTCTACATAGTTCATTAGTCACATCAATCTTATAGCCACTCTTAGCAATTACGATAACCATCTAATCTTCCTCCGTGTGAGCACATAGGTGTATCCATCCTTGTAACTTTGCTTGATGCACTGTAGTTCTCTATGTCATTATAATTATTGTGCTTAATTAGTGCTTTTCAAAATTATCTTGAATTTTGTGAGTGTACACTACTATTATAACTATTATTATATGTTATAGCTTCTTTGCAACACTAGATGACATTAGATAATGTCAACTAATATTGTAGCTTCTTTGTGAGTGTACACTATTACTGCAAGACTAGTTCACATTAGATAATGTCAACTACTATTGTAGCTTCTTTGCAAGACTAGTTGACATTAGACAATATCAACTACTATTGTAGCTTCTTTATGAGTGTACACTGCTATTGTAGGTTATCTTACATGGTATTAGAGATTTAGGTTCTACATATAGCTTCTTTTCAAGACTAGTTGACATTAGATAATGAGATACTAATAGACCCCACTCACGACCAAGGGCTAAGATTGCAAAGATGAAGGTCACCAACTACAATCTTTAGAGAAGATGAAGATGAGATCGACCCTTGATTTTCATGATCTTCCATAGATTGTTTTGGGAGCTGAACTTAGACTGTAACAACTAGCAGACAAAGGTGTTGTAGTACTATTAGAGGCATATGCAAGAATATGCATTATATGCTCTCACGTCGAAGGCATTTTGGATAGCATGCTAATAATGGTACAATATCTATCTCTTACTTCTAAATTTTTTGAAGCCTTACAAGATTAATATGAGACAACCAACCTTATCAAAAATCTTTACCTATAGACCCACGTTCAAGTTGAGAAGTTGAGAGGGAGAGACAATGCAAGAGTTCAGATGCAGATTGGGCTTATTTTCTTAAGGAGAAATCTTAGGCATTTTGAAAGTTCTAAGAATGGCTTATTGTGGTTGAAGAAAAAATATCATACCCATGTATTTGCACTTGTATGTGAGCCTCATAGAGAAGTCCATAATGTTATATGGACTTTATGTGCTTGAGTGTCCTCCTTCCTCAGGGCCTGCATAAACTAACTCACCAATCCAATCGAATAGCACAAATCTGGCATGGTGATAGTCATATAAATCAAATCACCTACTATGTGTGTGTACATAGTAGGTTCCTCCAAGAGATCACCTACTATGCACGTGTACATAGTAGGGTCCTCCAAGAGATCACCTACTATGTGCATGTACATAGAGGGTCCTAAGAGATCACCTATATCTATAGATAACCTCATGTTCAACTTCAATGGCACTAAGATTGGCTTACACCTTGTTATCCCCCCTACTTACACAGCATGTCCAAAGTATACTTCCTCTGTAAAGCCAAATCCCATCACATGATCTAATCACCTCTATACCCAGAAGTATACTGCCTCATTATACTTTAGAGGGTCCTAAGAGATCACCTATATCTGTAGATAACCTCATGTTCAACTTCAATGAAACTAAGATTGGCTTACACCCTGTTATCCCCTATACTTAGATAGCATGTCCAAAGTGTACTGCCTCTGTGTAAAGCCAAATCCCATCACATGATCTAATCACCTCTACACCCATAAGTATTGCAGCTCACCCAAATCTTAAATTTTAAACTTTTTCTTCAAAAGCATCTTCATCTCATGAATATATATCATCATCACGTGATCCAATCACCTCTATATACTAAAGGAAGTATCATAGCTCACCCAAACCTTTAATTTCAAACTTCTTCTTCAGAAGCATCTTTATCTCATGAATGTCACCATCACTATCACTTGTGATGACAATCAAGTCATCAACATAGATGAAAACTAGTGTAGTCCTCCTATCAGTCTTTCTCACATAAGTGAGAAATCAACATTGGATATCAAAAATCTAATAGTGACAAGAAGCCATATAAGGATTTGTGTAACTTATAAACAAAACCTAGGTGTGCATAATCCTCGTATCTTGGTGAGTGCACTATGTAAACTTCCTCTCATAAATCACCATGTAAAAATGCATTCTTTGCATCTATCCAATGTAAAGACCATCCTAAGAAAATTCAAGCCTAACTCATGGAGAAGTACTTATTAGTAGAATGGGAAGAAGTGGAGATCAAGAGAAAAATGCCAAGGGAACACTAGTCCTATTATTGAACCATGAACGTGGCTTAAGATTAATTTATGGATTTTGAAGAAATAAAAAGGAAAATCAAGCTAGAATTCTATGAAATTTATTGAGAATAACTAATTGATTATGTGTGCGAACTAAAAAATAAAAATCAACTTAAAATTCTATAAAACTTATTGAGAATGTTTAGTTGGAATGCATTTACCTACGGTAAAATCATGCAATATTGTTGGCAAGCCATTTGCTCAATGCTCCACCCTTATGTTGCCACTGTGGATAATAGATGTGCTCTATTTTGAGGCCCCCTATATATGAGGAGTAGCCATTTGTGGCACGAGCATCCGGACACCCACCATCGACAGTTTCAAATTTATACATGGTGGCCAAATATGGCTAGATGGTTAGAAGATGGCTTATGGAGACTTGCATTCTACCAACAAGTAGGATGCGTGCTTGTGCAAGCTATGGGACTGCATTTGTGAGCGGCGATGGATGGACACATTTTTCTTGGGTTTTATAGGGTTCGTTTAAGGGTCCAGACAGTCCTGAGATGACCGTGGGGAGCTGCACTTAGTCTACTTGCAGTAGTGTAATATGGTCCCAATCAGATGATATAGTCGGTTCGTTATTTTGGAACAAGTTGTGGATTGGGTCAACATGGCCCAACCTATGTCCATGATAACTCGGGCACTATATATAGACTAGTTTGGTGGCCTTTTTCATCATTGAGTATGTTATGTATATAGACTAGCTTAGCAACCTTTTTTCATAATTGAGTTCATTGTGTTTAAGTGCTCTTATAAGCAAGGCATCCTTTATCCAAAGTCTGCCTAGATTACCATCCTACAATGCCACAAAATGATAAGAAAAAGGATAAGTCATTCGCTAACTGCAATGGGGGCTAGCTTTGTTCCATCAAATTATGGGTAGTAAGCACTTCCATATGAAATGAAATCAAGTGAGAAGGAAGATCCTACAATGCCATTAAAATGATAATAAGGTATTCCCTAAGTGGTACTACTTATAGATTTTTGATGGAGTAGCAATACAAGCCATTAATGAGGAAGCACCCAATATTCCAAAGTCCAAAAGATTAGAGGATCAAAGAAGGGATCAAAAAAATTTAATCAATTATGAGGATCCAATCAAAGTATAGTATGCTTTGCAATTTCCCTTGAAAAACTTGTGGTCTCGATAGGCTTTTATAGTGTAAGATCATGAACATCAAGTGGGTTTACAAGGCTAAGTACAAGTAGCTTGTATCCAAAGATTTAACAGAGGTGGGAGGGAGGCTTTGCCTTTTAGGAATCCTTTAAAACCACAGCTTGCATGGTTTTTATTCAAATGGTTTGGCATTAGTAGGCCAAGAAAATTGTCTTTTGTTTACCAAATGGATGTGAAATCAGTCTTCCTCTCATTAATGGAGAACTCAAGGAGCAGGTATATTTATAGAAGCCCCTAAGGTTTGTTATCCCCAATACAAAGGTAAAGTATAGGTTACACAAGGCACTATATGGCCTAAACCACGCTCCACAAGTATGTGAACGTATTGGTCTCATTCAAATCCCTTTAATTGAAACCTTGTATGTCTGTTTTGAGAAGGACAGGTGCATTTAATGTCTGTTTTGAGAAGGACAGGTGCACTATATGGCCTAAACCACGCTCCACAAGTATGTGAACGTATTGGTCTCATTTAAATCCCATTAATTGAAAACTTGTATGTCTGTTTTGAGAAGGACAGGTGCATGTAATCTTTTCATTAGGGGGAATTTAAGCATAAAAAGGGCCCTGTAAAAGGATCCCTAATTTTAAGGAATTAAGACTAATTTTATTGAGGCTTAAGGAGACAAAGCTCATAATGACACCTAATTTTGGGCCTAAAAGTAGGGGATCTCTCTAATTTTCGAACTAGGATTCTCCTTCTAGCTATTAAACGAGGATCACTGATATCTACGCTTTCAATCTTATTTACTCCACTTTAATAGTCATTTGAAATTCCCCCCACATTCCGTTTCTTTCAATCACGTTTCCTACCTACAACAAGATTCTCTCTCTCTCTCTCTCTCTCTCTCTCTCTCTCTCCCCCCCCCCCAAGCTCTCTTCTCCTATTGGGAATACAATAGGTCTATCTCCCTCTCTCTCTCTCTCTCTTTCTCTATCTCTCTCCCTCTTCACAATAGAATAGCCCTATTTTGAATACAATAGGATAGTCCTAAGTCACTTCAGAATAGTCTCTTCCATTTTTCAAATGGCAGAAATTTTAGATTCAACAAGAGTGCAGAGAAGGTAGACTTGCATATTTGCATATTGAATGAATATGCACCAATCAATCAAGAACCTCTGAATCCACATGAGAAGCATGCAAGAAGACAACAGGGTCAGACTAATGTGGATCTTTGGGTTGATGGATATTTATCCTAATGATCCTTCTTTGCATTGTCCTCCACCCTTCACTGATCTCCCTTCATTTATTCAGTTTGTTGGAGAGGGTGAGAATGGGCTGCTTGGGTATTGTAGGAGGTTAAGCATGAGAAATGCATGGAGAGTCCAATTTTCCCTCTCACCAACACAAAGCTTAAAAAGCACTTTGAGTAGTGCGCAATATGCACTACAAGATGCACAAAATAAATTGTAGAGCTAGAGAAAAGAGACAAAGAGAAAGAGGCTCGTGTTATGAAGCTACAAGACACAATCTCTCGCATGAAGAGCACCCCCGTGGGAGCAAGAGAGAAAAAGAGGACAATCAATAACATTCAAAAACTCGTAGTTGGTGGTGGTGCTCAACAAGCGAAGAATCCAATGCAGCAAGGTTTATTTTTTGTTCTTTGGCTATTATTATTGCAAGTAATTTTGATTAAGGTATTTTTGGCTATTGTGGTTGTTATAAGCAATAGATTAAGGTGTTTTTGGTAATCTTTATTGGTTTGTGACAGAAACTTTTTGAAAGAAGCATGTGGTGATAATGGTCCTCAAGATTTTGGAGAAATATTACGTAGTTGTGTGAGCAGGCGTGACATTCTTTCCATCATTCGAGACCCACGCCATAAGAAGATACGCCAGGTACTCGCAAAATGAGATAATGGATGACATTACCAATCTTCTAAGCATTGAGGAGGTTCAAAATGCATGCGATGAGGCGGGCATTAGCACAAAAGGATATCAAGCCCTCCATTAATTGTTGCTAAAAGATACACTCCATAAACAAGGCATCACACAAGGAATATTTTTCCTGTCCCTAAAGGACATGCAATGATGATGTGCAACACAAAATTGGAGAATACTATTGCATCAATGATACATTAACCATTTGAGCTTGGGGGGAAAAGTGAGGCACAAATGGTAAGATCATGTATCCCTACAATGAGTTCAACAATATACTTGTTGATCTATAATGTCTTCAGAGAGCTATGATCTTATTATATGGATTGCCTAAACAATGTAAGTAATTTTTTACATTCTTTGCGAGCTAATAGAAAAATCTTTTGTCTAAAACTTATCTACTTTTGTTTGCCATGCAAGGTGGCAAGGTAAGTTTTGTGTTAAAAGTGGCTGAGTGTCAGATTGTGAAAGGCAAGAGGTTAGAATGAATATCACACTTATGAATGAGGCAATGGCATATGCAAAGAGTGAGATCAACATGACCGAGGAGACTGAGGTACCTTTGGAAGGTTCTAATGAAAAGCCAGACAATCAAACGAGCAATAGGGAGAGGGTTTGCAAGTCAAGTTTTTCCTCTTTTAGCATCCAATCTGAGAGAGAGAGATATGGTGTCTTGGGTGTTTGAAGTACCAAAGGAAATACATGAAGTGCTGGCTTGGATGTTTAATAGGATACCATGGATTACCAATGTCATTGAGGTACAAATTTAGGGAAAAAATTAGAAGTGGAGGGTAAGGGCACTTATACAATAGACTGGCATTTAGGAGGTGACTTAAAGACAATAAAGTGCCTTCTTGGGTGTCCACAAGGTGCTAGCACCCCAAATCCTTGTCCATGGTGCATGAGAATAGTGAGAGAAAAGAAACAGAAGAAGGCAGGAAGGAAGAGGAAGCTAGAGAATCAAGATGATGAGAATGACAAAGTGTATGATAATGCTGGCAATTGGGTTGGTGGTGTCTTGTCTATTAACATGCTAGCTGAGCTAAATAGGCATTTGAGAGACTCCGAATGGAATCCTGTTATTCCATTCAAACTCAAGAATATCTACTTTTGTACTTTGCATGCATTCATGCATGTGTTTGATCGTCTGCTCAAGTGTCATGTTGATTATGCATTTACTAGCAATGCAAGGAAAGACAACATGAAGCTCTTCAAAAAGTAGAGGAGCTACTCAACTCAATTGGGTGCCATGGCGGCAACGTGCAAATTACTGGTAACAAGAAGACCTTTGGCATAAATCATGAAGTGGCCCAGCAGAGGTGTCAATGAGTGGATATAAGGCAAGACATTTTCTAGAGAGGCTAGGAAAAGTAAAGAACTCAAAGTCCTGGGACTTGTGGAAGAACTTGTGTAAACATACAACGTTTGACTGCACCAATACAAGCCTTGTAGTTCTACATGAGAAGGTTTGGTCAGACTTTAATAAGATGGTTAAATTAATGACCAAAAGTAGGAAGATTGTAAAGGAGCACCAAAAATTTCAAGAAGAGCTTCAAAATTTTACAAAAGCCATGGTCAATACATGGGGTGATACCAACATTACGCATTACATGGTAAACATGAGTTTCTTTCTACTCATCAATTTGAAATGATTATGAATAAAAGCTTCATAATTAGGCCTATTTTTTATGCATCACATTTTGTATGCTCATGGTGCATACTTCATGAATGAATATGGTTTGTTTGACATGTGGAGCACCCAAGGAATAGAAAAATCTCATTACCAAGCTAGAGGAGTATATTTCAAAAACACCCGACATGGAGGAGGAAATACTCATACAAATTACCTCAAAGAAATGCTCAATTGGTTCTACAGATATACTTTTGGGAAAAAACTATCAATGAAAAAGGCATGTATATGTGATTTAGCAAAGGTAGCACGAAATCAAGCCAAAATAAGGAGATCACTGAAGTGGAAAGCTAGCACAGGACCAACGTGTCATGCAGCATGGAGATCATCAAGAAGACGAGAAGGAAGAATTTGGATTTAGTGTAACAAAATTTTGTATATGAAATTTATAACATTTTAAAGAGTGTTGTAAACATTTTTGCTTAATACAGACTTGTAATTAAAACTTAATCGCATCATTTCATTACATAAAAGATATAACAAAATATTTACAATGACAAGATAATTAATTGCTCTCGAGTCTCTTCTCTACTTGCTCTTCCTCTTCACTAGGCATTTTTCCTCTATAACGCAAAAACTTCTTGCAACTATAACCCTTGAGTGCATTTACATCTTCTAGTTCGGCACCTAGTGCATAGCTAGCATAACAGAGGAAGTATTCGGTTTTGGAAGGCCAAAATCTTGTACCGTATCCAAAGATACGAATAGAAGCACACTTCTCTATCAGCATGACCTTATGTGTATTGTAAGGGATAAAAGAATAGCCCATATATGTAGATAGTGCCTTGAGTGTGAGAAGTGGAATTTCAGCATCACTTGAATATTTGTTATGGTAGACAATAAATATTTCTTTGTCAATAGATGGGATGTAGTGTGCAAGAGCAGCATCTTGGCCAACTCTTGCACGGGCAGCAACTCCACGTCCAAGGAAACCATCGGCATCATCAAACTCAATTTGCATTAAATAAAGAATTTGGATTTCACATAAATTTAGTCAATGCCATAAACTCACTCAAGAACAAATAAATTACCTTATGGTTCTCATCCTCTTCCAACTTGGATGCATCCCAAAGGTTTATGGAGTCTTCTTCATTTCCTTGATCAAGGGCGGGCAAGGGCTCTCTTCCCATTTCAGTAATTCCCAACTTCTCTTGAAGACTTTGAAATTCTAGCTCTATGGGAAGAGAAGATTTAGTCTCCTTGGCTTTGTCAAAGCATAATGACATGGCTCTAGGGGCTTCAATGAAGTTCTCTGTCACCTCAGTGTCCAACTTTAGAAACTCCTCTTTATGTTCATTTTTCACATCGAGTATACCCCTGGCAGCTTTACAACCATCTGCTATAATTGCGAGGTTACAATCCTCCCTTAAATTATAAAGCTTTTGTATGTGGAAGAGAAGAATAAAATTCTTGCCATTTATAAGAAAGGAGGGCAATCTAGGGATGACGAAGTTTAATTTTAAGTGCTCTCCATACACAGACAAACCCTCATCAATAACAGTGGATACCTTAAACTCTGCCACATCAAACCCTGTGCTTAGAAGGCACTCCTCATCACCAGAAACTAGGTCCACAACCTCATCATCAGATTCAATCTCTATGACAAATGAAGCTTATGAAACCTTTTGACCCTTCTGAACTTCCAGTTCATCCTTTGTGTAGTCCTCTTTGTCTGCCATAAAGAAATAGATAAGCAACAAATCCAAAGTAGTACTCAAGAACCTTGCACTTTTTCTTGTGCAGAGAGGACAGTTGTCAAGACAAGTCTTTATCCTCTTATCTTCTGAATAGGCATCCCACCTTCCTAACATGCTCTTCTTTTTAGATGAGGATAGGACAAGCTAGACACGTGAACATATTGTGATGATCCCTCATTTATAATTTCTGTACTAACCAATTTACTATATGCCTCCCACTCTTCCCCTAACATAGATCTTGCCATGTCCTTAACAATATGTTCTAAATTAAGCACATTGAATATACAGGCTCAACATCTGGAAGACGTTCATCGTTGCCCAGCTCTCCTTAACAAATCGAATAGGTTTTCATTGGCACTAGGCTCATCTGTTACCTCTTCAAGTGTCTCTACATCTTCCAAAGGATCATAGTAGTGAACCACCTGCTCTATGATTGAATTGCTAGCCACAGCGTGAGGACGAACAACTAACAAGAAGCGAAATTTCCAATCACACGGGTGAACTGAAGGTGCAAGTGAAGGGGGACCGAAACCAAGCCACGACGCGAGGACAAAGAACTGACCAGAAGTAAATTTGCTTATCGCATGGTGAACTGAAGGCACAAGTGAAGGGGGACCAAAACCAATCTACGATGCGAGGAAGGGGGACCGAAATTTATAAAAAAAAATTAAACAAGGCACGACTATATATAGATATTATTAGGGCTTATGTCATACATGTACGATGAAAGTGAAGGGTTGACATCATCGAAGTGTACCGTTATGCCACGTGTAGGGTTGACATCATCACCGAAGAGCCATGTGTAGGGCTTACATCATCCTTGTAATGAGATGACATTGCATTCTATAAAAAGGAGAAAATATTCTTTTTTTTTTGTCGAGTACCATTGATGGCACGAGAATTATTTTCATTATTTCCAAACTTTTCCTTTCGCTCCATGGATAGTTGCAGCCCTCCCTCTACGACGCGATTCTGAGTATTGTCTATCAGCAAATTATCTCTATCGCTTCGTGGGTGGAACGCGACATCTTCTTCTCCCCGCTCGATTCCGTCTCAACAGCGCAAGTGTACTCTTCCATTAGGTTTGGATCCGCCTTATCGATCCGTAGACAGCGTTCCGGCTCGTCACCTACCTTGTTGCCCGATTCCTTTGACGTTGTGAGTCTACTCTTCCATCAGGCTTAAATTTGCCTTATCGCTCCAACGCTCTGGCTCGTTGCCTGTCTTGTCGCCCGATTCCTTTCACACGTGTGAATCCAGCTCTTCTCAAAGTGTTGGATTTGCTTCATCACTCCATGGATTGATTCGTGAAGTATGGCTCGTACGAAGCAAACTGTGAGGATGGTTTATCCATATCCCTCCCTTCCAAAATAGCAAGATTCAGAGCCAAAGCCTCAAACTGAAGCTAAGGCAACAACGTCTAAGCAACCAGTAGAGAAGAAACTAGTAAAGGGTAGAACCAATATATCTAAGGCAAAAGTAATTGTTTGCTAAGATAAGGCAAGCACAAGAGTCTACACATCTCATTCCTAGGGCACCATTTAATAGTTCCTAGCTCATAGTACCCGACAATATAATCACATAAAAATATCTAGATAGAATCCCCGTTGAAGATCAGTAAGATCAAAACCAACAGTTCCATATAAAAGAACCATGGACTCATCCGTTGAGGACCTGCAAGGTCAATCAACCAGATCCATGTCCGAATTCAGAAAACAACTCTTACTCTTTGTTCCAAATATCTTCCCCGACGTACTCATGGGTATCTTCGGCAACCCGGAGCCCAAGCACCATATGGTCAGCACCCTCTAGGATCCTTCGCAGGTCACCTAGCGCTTCACTCATAGGCCACTTCCTTGGTCCCTCATCCACTGTACCGGAAGCTCACCATTTAAATCAAACCGAGGCTGGTCAAGACCTTGGCCGACCTTGCTACGCGAGACGTCCTCCAATGACTCTCCATCTCAGCAGTTGCAACTTTAACAGATAGGTCTCCACAACCTCATTCACAAGACGGTCAAAAATGCTTCCCCAGCATTCTTGACATACAACAGTCATTTTAAAACAAATTTCACATACAAATACAGTTCATACAATATTTCCATCTTTTCTCATTACTCCACATCTTTTCACATTAGACCCCATCTTTTTCATCTTACCACAATTTTATTTTCTTCATCGATCCCTATCACATCACGTTATTCCCACATCAAAATCACATTCAATCATATCTTTTCTCATTACTCGACATCTTTTCACATTAGACCCCATCTTTTTCATCTTACCATAATTTTATTTTCTTCATCGATCCCTATCACATCACATTATTCCCACATCAAAATCACATTCAATCATATCATCCACGCATCAGTCCACATCATCCATACATTCATCCACATCATCCACATCAATCCACATCATCCATACATTCATCCATATCATCCACATCAATCCACACATCAATCCACATCATCCATGCATCCATCCACATCATCCACATCAATCCACATCATCCATACATCCAGCTACATCATCCACATCATCCATGCATCCATCCACATCATCCACATCAATCCACATCATCCATACATCCTTTCACATCATCTACATCAATCCACATCATCCATTCATCCATTCACATCCTCTACATCAATCCACATCGTACATATATTCATACATCAATCCATTTTCATTCATACATCAATCCACATTATTCATACATCCATCCACATCATTCATACATCCATTCACATCATTCTTAAATCAATCCACATTCATTTCATAAGCATCCCCATTCTCATCTAATCACATCTTTTTTTTTTATCCCAACACTTAATTCCTCATTTATCCTCATCAGATCTCATCCACTTGCATCTACCCATACATCTCATTACTTCACCCCTTATCGATCACATCATTCTTACATCAATCCACATTATTTCATAAGCATCCCCATTCTCATCTAATCACATCTTTTTTTTTTATCCCAACACTTAATTCCTCATTTATCCTCATTAGATCTCATCCACTTGCATCTACCCATACATCTCATTACTTCACCCCTTATCGTTCATTCACATCCTGATTCACATCACATCACATCCCTTATCATTCATTCACATCTCGATTCTCATACTAACACATTCATTCACATCCTATATCATTCATTCACTTCTTGATTCACATGTTTACATCCTAATTCACATGCTATCACATTCATTCACATCCCTTATCATTCATATCTATCCAATTTACATCACATCTCATTGCCTTAATTCTCGTTCATATCCATCACATTTATATCCACATATATTCTCCCACATACATCCACATCCATACTTATCACGTACACATCCACATCTATCCTTTCACATACATACATCCACATCCATTCTTCACATGTATACACCCACATCCATCCTTTCACATACATACATCCACATCCATTCTTTCACATACATCCACATCCATCCTTTACATACATCCACATCCATCCTTTCACATACATACATCCACATCCATTCTTCACATACATCCATCCATCCTTTCACATACATACATCCACATCCATTCTTTCACATGCATCCACATCCATCCTTTACATACATCCACATCCATCCTTTCACATACATACATCCATATCCATTCTTTCACATACATTCACTTCTATTCTTCACATACATTCACTTCTATTCTTCACACACATTCACTTCTATTCTTCATATTCATTCACATCCATTCATTCCCATCTTTCTGATTCGCATCTCGTCTCATCACATTTATTTACCTCTCATTCTCATCACATCTATTTATAGAATGTAAGAGAATTCTTATTTTTATATAAAGATTCTTTACACATCTATTTATGCATAAGAACAATTTTAGTGGGAAATAACATTTTTATAAAAATCCATTTATGCATCTAATTATGCATAAATTTAATTTTAAGGAGAATAACACTTTCAAATTAAAAATAAATTTCTTTATGCATCTTTTTATGCATAAAATCAAAATTGATGAGAATAACTCTTTTGAAATAAAAATAAATTTCTTTATGCATCTTTTTATGCATAAAATCAATATTGATGAGAATAACTCTTTTGAAATAAAAATAAATTTCTTTATGTATCTTTTTATGCATAAAATAAAAATTGATGAGAATAACTCTTTTGAAATAAAAATAAATTTCTTTATGCATCTTTCTATGCATAAAATCAAAACTGATGAGAATAACTCTTTTGAAATCAGTTTAGGTTACTTTTTGGAACTAGACTTGAATTAGGAGAGAGGAGAGATGAAATATCCCAATTTTTTAAGATTTAAAACTCAATTACACATGTGAATTAGGCGCCTCATTCATGAGGGGAGGAATCCCCATTCTAAGGTGTCAAAAATCCATTTTTTTTAATTCCTTTGGTCCTTAGTCCACTCTTCATCTTATGTGAGTATTTACTCATTTTTGGGAGGATTTTCTTTATTTCTTCTATTTATCTTCTCCATACATTTGGATAAATCTTATTGGTCCCTCAAAACCTTAATTTATAATTTTTCAAAAATCTGGACCCCTAGGATAAGGCCTCTTGAACAGATTATACTTGATTTTATAATGCACCTTCTGAAAATCTTTTTGAACTTCTGTTTTGGGGGAACTGATTTTATATTTTTCCATCCAAAAACATTCAATTTCTGAATATTCGTTCTCTAGGCCAAAACAAGTAGAAACAAGATCTTTTATATTTCTAAAGAGGGAATTGATTACAGGGAAAGATACTGGACATCCTGAGAGACTGGGGAGGAATCTTACACAGTTGGAGAAGGCCAATTCTCAGAGGTTTACCCAAGTACCAGGGTAGCTAATCTGTAATGTTAGCATAGTGGAGGAAGACTACCTCTATATTGCACCTGGGGACATTTACATGCTTGTAGAGAAGGATAGGGAGATCAATGATAATGTTGTTCTCATGTGTTTAAGCTGTGACTACATTTTTCACATATGTTTATTTTCTCATATGTTAATAATGTAAGAATATTTTTTATTTTGTTTATTTTTTCTTATAAACTCTTTCACGGCACTTATGAAGGAATTTCTTCCAAATCAAGTTAATGAACTATTCATTTATGATCCTTAGTGTCGCCTGCATTGATTGATATGAAGAAGAAGACTTCCCAGCTCTGGCATTCTATTTCAAGCCAATGAAAAATAAGAACATTTGTTTTGTTGTTTTGCCATATGTAGAGAGGTTCGTCTCTCTAACTGGTGATTCCTATGTGTTTACTATATGACATATGATATTTGCTTTCTTAAATATTTCTTTTACTTTTTTTCAGTGGACATTAGAGTGCTTGTGTTATCAGTCTTTTGAGAAGAAGTGTTTTTTTCATGAATAGCCTGCTGCATGGCAGATTAAATTGTAAGTAGTTCTCCTTAATAACTTGAATATTAATCATCCTTCTAAGCTTTGTACTTTATTTTTTCTTATATTTAAATTTAATTTTTAATAGGGCATATAAGAGAGCTATTGTAGCTATTGAAGACGAATATCCAAATTTGAAAAAGGAGGCAGAGTATAAGTTTTTGAATCAGCCAGTGGCTTTACAAAAAGATTCTACCTCATGTGGATGACATGTTATTGCCAATGTGTGGATGGCATGTTATTGCCAATGTGTGGAAATATCTTTTGTCTAAATATACCGAGATTGATAGCAGTGTAGGTTAAGTTAAAAACCCACTATTTTTACAGTAAATCTTTACTTAATTTTTTTACTTATTTTCTATAGTTCCAAGTTCTTAAATCTGAGAAATTTTCTTAATTTGATAGGCTCTTGGATCTCACGAGTCTTGGATGTGGAGTGTTCGTGCAAGAGCAATCAATATTATTTTGAATAATTCAATTACTCCTAATGATCCAGATTCTCCACAAGCCCCAAGGCAAGCCTCTCCATCTAAGAAGAAGAAGAAAATGCATGTACAGCATTTTATGTTTAAGCAAGGAACTCTACATAAAGAAATCAAGGGTGCTCCTCTCCAAGGCAAACATAAAGAAACCAAGGATACTAAACCAGGAAGTATCTCAAAGAAAGGTAATCCTCAAGTGGGTGCCAAGAAGGGTGTGTTGGCAAGAAAGCTAAGAAGGAACTCAAGTTTGCTATGGTAAGAATAACCAAAAACAGTCAAAGAAGGAAATGGATGGAGACAAAGGAGGCCACAAAAGTAGAGGAGACAAAGGGGGACATGGAGACAAAACCAGAGGAGATGGAGACAAAATAGAAAGCTTCATTCTCCTCCCTATTTATCATTGTAAATATTTATAAATTTTCTTCTAATTTCATAATCTTTTTTTGTAAAGATTGAGAAATTCTCCTCATTTTATGATGTTTTTTACTCAAAACACATTTGTACTTAAATTTTTCAAGGTAGAAACATAAGTCTGTAATGGTTTTGAGATATTGTGCCATAATTGCCTTCAAATGTCATCTCGTGACTTGAGTACATCTCTAAAAGGAAAATATTAGAACTCGTAAAGGGCTTCATAAAAAGAGCTCCAAATATTGTAATTCTAAAAGAACAACATAAAAATTTACAAAGGCATAACAATCATAAGACAACTTTTCATTGATGAAATTACATACGTAAATTTACAAAATTGGTATGAGTGGAGCCCAAGAGTCGAAGGCAAATATTATAATTCTAAACAGACTTCATAAAAAAACTCCAAAGCTTTCTTATTATAAGTCATTCTTATACAATCATATTCCCAATCAGCATCTACCAATCTTCACCTTGAACTATTGTGCCCCACTTATATCCTCATTTCCCATGATATTGAGGTGCTCCTAATATTTAGGAGGCTCTAATGCCTACTTGCACTAACAATTCCACCACACCATTGGGTAACCTAATGCTTATGTCAAGAGGCAAAATAATTTATTCATCCACTTGCAATGGGACCCAACTACTATTTTTCTTCATCCACCGTTCATAATAAAAGCGAATGTATAAGGTAGAACGAGCTTTAAGATAGCAAAATGTAGCACTGGACTCTACTATTTTACACTTGAATGTATCATCCTTATGCTTCCCCTCTATAATGTTCCACTGCTCTCCAAGCAAGGCAACTATGTCATCACCTAGTACTTTCTTACACAAACATGGTAAGTGTTTGAGAAAGTAAATTGATTTAACATCTTAGCAAAAAGATGAATTGGACATACCCAACTGAGACACAAAGATCGAGATAGATTTGCAAACTTCAAAGATCCTTGTATGTCACAAAGCATCTTAGATTTCATGACCATAACCGTCCAAGCATCAGGAGTTGTCCATTTAACAGAAGAGAGGAGAGGAGATGTAATGATCTCTGGCTTACCAAACCCACTGTCATGCATTGGCACCACATAAGAGTGCTGGTAAAAGAAGATCGTTTCCTTAAGAAGGTATGCACTGGTTTTACAAGAAAATAGTGCCTCACCAATGTCTGCATGGAGTGCTTGAAATGTTCCGGTAAGGCTTCGTAATGGTTGCTCCCATGCCAAGTTGGAAGGAAAAATATCTGCAACCTAAAAATAAGGTCATTAAACATAAAAGATGTAGCTAGTAATATCACATGTCTCCTTCCTTCCCTATGATACTTATAGTTGTATGGGAATTGAGTTTGTTTACAAAGATGTATGTCTCGTGCCGTGTACACATGTTGTACAATGGCCACCAGGTCTCCATTGCTCGATTTTTTGAATCCCTCTAAATGACCCTTCCAATGAAGCTCCATCACACCTCGTCGTCGAACTTGGTGCGGATCAATAGCAGTAGGCATCAGGAAAACCCAAGCACCCTTGCAAAATGCCTCTCTCACCTAAGCACCATCATTGTCCCTCTTGTTGTACAGTGAGATCTCCTCAATCTCATCTTTTGGTCTTCTTCGTGTTGCAGCCATATCAATTGTGAAGCTATAGTACTGAGATTAGGTTTGGGCGAATGAGATAGAGAAAGAAAACACAAAGATGCTATGCAGATTAGGGTTTTGGGCTTGATGGATATTGAAGAGATGGAAGAGGAAGGGAGGAAGGTTAATGAGAGTTAATTTGGACGTTCAAGTGGGAAAGCGGACTTGAAAATGAAATTTTTGTCTATAATGAAATTTGAGATGGGTTTTTGGGGGAAAAAGTGACTTTGGGGGGAATCTCAAAAATTTTAAAAATTTAAGGATTTTTTGAGCCACAAAAATGGTGGGACCATACCTACACTAACCCCCCTACTTTTTGAAAGGAACAAGTGTAATTATTAGTACTGAAATCCTAGTCCCCCTCCCTATAGCCTAGTCTCCCTCCCTATATTCAAAGGAGACCAAATGTGCACAATCCTCTATTCCTATTGGTCCATGCTAATTACTTTCATTAGCAAAAGGCCCAAAATATGTTTAAATTCCCCCTAATGTTCTTAATAGTTAGTCACACACAAAGAGAAGATTTCTTAGATTAAGGAGTTACCTAGCCAAGAGTTTGAGATGAGAGACCTTGATCTTATGCATATTATTTTTGAGTGATTGAAATTTAGAAGGAGTCACTAAAGATCTTCACATATCAAAAAAAGTATGTGATGGAGATACTAAAGGCCTTTAGCATGGTTGAGTGCAAAGCAATTGTGACACCTATGTAGGTTGGGAAAGCTTTCTAATAAAATTTGCCTACAATAGTGCGAAGCATGTTGCTGTAGGCTTTAGTGGGTTTCAACCCTGATCTCTAGTAGATGTGGGTTAGCTACTAAAAGAATTCAAAAAGTGATTATGTTGTATTTTTCATTATCTTTTGGTAGAAGCCTTTTGTTGAGAACAATCTCAAAGAATTATCCCACAACAAGAACTCTCCACTGACTCCCATTGACTATATATTATGAGTGTTCTGACCAAATTGACCCAGTTGACCCAAAATTCCTCTCCTCTATGTCCACTGACCCTCATAAGCCCTCAAAACACTCATACCCCACCAGGATTCACCTTGCTACCCTCATAGCTGATAATTGTCTGCTGACAATCTCCTACCTCAGGAATACCTTTTCCTTCAACTCTACCATTTAGTATGGTGTGTATTGCCACTTGTACAAATTGATTGCACAAAAGACCTATAGAGAGTCTCAGTTACAAGAATTCTTGGTCACCCACAAGAAATCCTTCCCTTCTACCCCCAAGCCAAAAGCACGAATAAAATCATATGTGCTATCTTGACCAAGACAATAGAGGCTAGCCGAATGATTGGGAGAAAAAGTTGCCAGTAGCACTCTGAGCATATCAAAGAAGTGGACTTTGAAGAAGAGGACTTTGAAGTGAAACCCACATGGTTATGGTTAGAAATGACCACCCTGATGAGTTTTCACACAAAAGTTAGCTCTTGTCGATATAGGAGCTAATCATAATCTAATGTCCTATGACACATGGCACTCCCTTCAGAGGCCAACATATCACTACTGTTGCTTCACATTCGGTCCAATGTTTAGGCACGATTATAATTTTTTTTCACATTGGCAATAACCCCCTGGAAGGAAAGTTTTATGTTATGCGTGCAATAGGAACAATGCATGAGAATAGATCCTTCTGGGGGCGTGGATGGATGGGACACAACCAATGTCAAATTGATTGGGATACAAGGACGGCAACCCTGCAAACAACTGCCTCAGGGCAAGTTACAGTCTTGATGATAAACGAAGAGTCCTTATCACCTAATCACCCACCCCACATTGACCACTCTCTTCCACTAAACCCAATCACCCTGCTCCCTGACCGACATAAAACTATGCCACCAAAAAAGAGGCCTCTCCCCCTCCTGAATACCTACTCGCCTCACCAAGCCTCATCTACACCAAGCTCTGCAGTAATAATTGGTTTTTGTCTGCCATGTGTAAAACTTTTCCCCATTAAATTTGGCTATTTCTTGTGCTGTACTCATGATGATGATGTGAAGGGGGTCTTACCTCTTGATCCAATTTCAAGATTCAAGGGCAGTGTCTACCTTTTTACAACTCAATCTAGTGTTTAAGAGATGATTACAACAAATTTATCAGCATAAAATCACCATAAATTACATGAAATCAAGGGTAACCAATTTGTACGAAATGGTTGGAGTATCAAACCCTCTCCAAATTGAAATCTGAAGTATAGGGATCTATATCAGATACCTAATGGTTAATTTGAACCCTCAATTGTATCAACATATAGTGATTAGCACTGATTAATCACTGATTAGCAAATTAATCCTCTGTTTTGTGTGCAAAAAGCAGAGTATGCAGGGAGCCCAGATCTGAGGCCTTAGAGTTCAAATGAGTTCAAATCCTTTCAAGGCCATCAATAGCAATTAGTCTAGTAGAGGATTAAGCCAAGAAACACAAGATTTGACCAAACATTGAATGCTTAATCTCTATTTTACCAAAGTCACCTCCTGCAGATTTGATGAAGAGCTTGGATCTCACTGTAGACTTGATCAAATCAAATTCTGACTTCACCAGCTTGTTGTAGAGCATGCTTGAAAACCCCTAGGGCTAGCTAGAATTAGATCAATTTGATTTGGAGTAGACAAGATCTGTAATTTTATTTAAAAAAAAACAATGCTGGAAAAAAATACAATTTCTCCTAGATGCGCCGGTGGTTTGCGCTTCTAATTTGACTGGCTGGAGCACAAATGAGTTGGCTATGTTGGGCTAGAAGGGTTTGGGCAATGGTTTAGCCTACAAGGAGAGGGAGCTCCTCCACTGGCTAGGGGTACAAAAAGCTTCTTGAAAATAACTTAAAAAATTGATTATTTTCTAATTATCTACTAATCCTAATTAACTAAATAATGGGCTCATAAACTTGATGGATTCTAGGCTTGGCTCTGATACCATGTTAAAATTATAGCAATGTGATGAGCTATGGTGGATCAAATGCTAGAATCAACATCATTAACAAAGTGATTAGATGATAATTAAGATGTGATTAGTGAGTAATTAACTAATAGCTTAATGTAGGCATGGATAATCAACATCATTAATAAAGTGATTAGATGATAATTAAGATGTGATTAGTGAGTAATTAACTAATAGCTTAATGTAGGCATGGATAATCAAAAACCAACAAATTCTCATTAGGCCAATGCCTCAATTTATAGAGTTTACATCCAAGCATCTAATCCCACTGATTTCTCCTTGATTCACTCCACCTCTTTTGCTTGATTCTCTCTCCACCTCTCCCAGAATATCTCCACACTTCCTAAATCTTCTCATGCTACCCTTTATTCTCTCCCAGTAGATTCTTCTTACCTTTTCATAGGTTCTCTCACAATTACACATTCTCTTTTACAGCCTCTAACCAAGGGCTTGTTCCCGCACACACCCTATTCACTTGTATATTTCAACATCATTCGCATTCAGAGCATAGCTACCATTCCAACTCCTCTCCCAAATCACAGACCCTCTCCAACCTCTCTGCCCTCCAAATGCCATCACATCGAGACCCAACAATAGGGCCATCCGCCACACAATAGGTTGCTGCTCCAAAGCTCAGCTCAAAGCTGAATAGGAGGACGAAGCCCCGACATAAGGCATAGGAAGAGGAGGACATCTACCACACCACCCAGTTCTTCGATGAAAATATCATCAAAACCCCTAGCCTCGATGGCTACTACTTCCCCTCTCTGCCCAACTTTTCCTGAAGGCACTTCATCGACCTCCTCCTCTCAAAGGTATACAATGGATACGATGTGTTGGGTCCATGTGGGCCATTTCAGCTCCTAGACCACCTACTTCGAAGGAACCATACCCTATTTCGTCCAAGGTTTTTCTAACCTCGCCCATGAGCTTATCTCCTTCATGAGAGATTACATGCAATGTCAGCAAGAACGGGTGATAGCCGCCTAGCAGGCAGATGCTCCTAACCAAGGCAAACAGGAAACCCTCCAAGAGACAACCATAGCCAACCAGCAACTGCATGCGGCCTTGGAGGACCAAGAGGTCACTCTCGCCACTATTGCCAATGGTCACAAAGCTCCAGCAATGACTACAAGCCACTCAAGAGGCTAAAAAGCAGGCCACCCAAGCCCTATCCCTCGCCCACAATGAAGCCCAAGAGCTCAGGAGGAGAGTTGCACAAGCTGAGGATGAAAGCACTCACCTCCGGCTTTCTTTCAGCCAATACCAACAACAGGTGGCGGAAGAAACCCTATGCCAAAAGGATGCCCAACTGCAAGCCACGAAAGCACATGCAATCCAACCTCAACCCCCACACTCCGAGTTGGTACCCCGTGTCATCGAGGGGAAGGTCAACACCCTCATGGAGTTTCCTGTTTGCCTTGGTTAGGAGCATCTGCCTATTTTGTCCAAGGTTTTTCTAACCTCACCCATGAGCTTATCTCCTTCATGAGAGATTACATGCAATGTCAGCAAGAACGGGTGATAGCCGCCTAGCAGGCAGATGCTCCTAACCAAGGCAAACAAGAAACCCTCCAAGAGACAACCATAGCCAACCCACAAAACCCTAATTGTACTTGTATCTTGGGGGTGCACACGCAAGATATTTGTACAATAAATTTGAGAAATAAGGTTGGGGAGAAAACCTTTTGTGAGAAAAAACATAGGGTGATCAAATTAAGAAACTAGTGAGAGACTGGAAGGATAGACCGAAACTTGTTTAGAGAAATTTTCAGGATATATCTCATTAACTTGCATATTATTGTAACTCCATTAAGATTTGAATAGTTGACGTGTGAATGCCATCCATTCGATACTGTACACTAGGACGATCATCCAAGATCTTTAATCCATCTCAGACAAACATGGGTCTTGGATGTGTAATTCCCAGAGTATCATGCTCTTAGATGTGTTAATCCCAAGATACTAGATGTATAATTTTCAGAAAACTAATCATCTCAGACGTGTTAATCCTAATAATCTTTGGATGTGTTAATCTCAAGGCACCAGATGTGTAATTCTCAAAAAAATGATCTCAGATGTATTAATCATGTCTGCCTTCAAATGTGGCGCTATGATAAGTATTTGATAGTTTTGAACTTTTAATGGATATAATGAAAGAAGCAAGCTCACCCTTGCTCGCATCTAAAAATCGTAAGAAATGCCAAATTAGTTGGAAGCACTGTTGTCAATCTAACCACTGGAACTAGAATTAGACGCCATGAAATTACACCTTCGTGAAAGGTTTTGTCCTCCAGGAATTAAAGAGGATAAAATGAATGAATTTTTGGAGCTAACCCAAGAAGGGAAGACCCTAAAATAATATCACCAAACTTTTGTTAAACTTCTCCGATTTGCTCTAGAGATGGATGAGGTAACTCTTCTCCATCGATTCATTTGGAAGCTTAATCTATCTTTGAATAACCTCATCAAGAATGTGAAACCATCCTCTATTTCAGAAGCCATAAGTATAGCCAGTGACTGTGATAAAGTTTTTTTGTATAGAAAATGTCGAGAAGGACATGAGTCCTTCCATGTTAATCAAGAAGAGGTCTCCTAATTCAAGAGGAACGTCAAGTCCACCCTTCGCTACAAGGAATCATGAGCTAGAGCAAAAAATTAGGTCAAAAAATAGGGATAGCAGGGTTAAAGATAATCGAATTCAACAAGTATTTCTATGAGTAAATAGAAGAGGATTGGTGCAAGATTCATGTGAAGTAATGTGCATGATGATGAATAGAGCTCTTCTACAAGATGATACTAAGATTATGAAATTGCTATCATAGGTTAGATTGCATAAAGGATTGATTCACTTACGTTTTTCCATGACAATTTGTTAAGTACCATATTACATGGGGGGTATAGAATAAGGAATTCGAAGGTTCATAGCATATGAGAGGTATATGGATACATGAACTTAGGATAATAAGGCCAATTAACTTTAGAATAATAGACCTTTTGGAGGCACAACAAAACGAGCCAAACACATGAAATAAGGGACTCGGAACAATGTTTAGATAAAAAGAAGATTTCTACCTAGTGGGGACACCACTTTGAAAGAGACAGGAGGATTTACTTAGATACTACCCTAGCTCGCGAGATGAGGACATCTCGAATCTTTTAAGTGGGGGAGATTGTAAGGTCCCTCCCAAGCAATGTATGTATGTGTCTCTTTTAATATAGATTTCAATAAGGAAAGAGAGTGTAATTAGAGAAGAGTGAGACAATAAGGCTAGAAACATTAGGAAAGTGTTAGAATAAAAATATTAGCTCCAAAAATCCTAAAAGAAATAAGAACATAAGAATAGTTCTATTAAGAGATAAGTATTCCCAAAAATAGAATTTCGAGTTTAAGTGATAAGAGGTCATATTTAGAGTACTTTTACACATTTAGAGTCCATGCATACTAAAAATGTGGAAAAATAATGCATTTCTAAAGATGGTGCGTTTGTGGCTATATACAGACGTTTTTGCCTATTCTGCCCGCGATGGCTTGTAGACCAAATGCCTTCCCGTTCTTTTGACTGGCTATATGACTATATTTTGAGTTTTTATCAAAGAGTTATGGTCGAAACAGTTTGCTGTTTCTGTCAGGGTCTCTACATAGAGAAAACTGTGAGAAGGCAGCAAGTAGCCTCAAGGTAATCCTAGAGTTTGAGATGTATATGTCCCTTCATTCTTATCTAATATCTTAGAAAAGAAGCTTAGATTTCTATGGTCTTTCGAAGGAAGAGACCAAAACTCCATAGCTTTTCTTGTAGAGAAAGAATAGTAGACCGTAGTCCTGTAAGAGAAGGCTATTTTGCCATAGACCTTAGAAAGAGAGAAGACTCACAGTATGAGTAAGAGAAGAGTCACAGTATGAGTAAGAGAAGATAAAGCTTGGAGATTATTGGATGATTTCAATCAAAAGACAAGGTATTCGAAGACTCTATTCTCATATGTCAAGTTCTAAAGCTCTTGTTAATAACGAGCAAAGGCAACGATAAATGACAAATTTCTATGAGGTATATACATATTTTGTTTTTCAATTATATATCATTCTTAGGGGTTGAGGTATGGCCCCGGCTTCTCTATTAATTGTTAATAGTGATCTATTTGATTGATTTACTATTTAAAGTTTGTATTCTTTTAAGCAATAGCATATGCCTTAATAAAGAATGTCTTATCGTAATCTCAAGTTGAAATGCTAAAATCTTTGTGAAAAAGATTGTTTTCTTAAAGAAGGTGACATGGATCCTAGTCATATGGTTTAGTGAGTAAATGGATTATTATCTTGGTTAAATTAAGGTACAGGTACAACTTCTCCCTGCCTTGACGCTGCCCTGTTCTTGTGCTTGTGTAGCCGGACGGCGAAGACGTTAGTAAGGCCCGGAGTTGGCCCATGGTATCCCAGGTTTGCCGATTGAGGCAAGTGATTGTGATGATGCTGCCTAGTTCTGAGGGCCCAGGCTAGTGCGGTGAATTAGCCCACCCTAGTGCGCAGACATCCCTCTGAGGGGCGGGAGGATCGAGCGATGGAGCCTGAGAGGGCGACAGGCCGGCTTGAGTCCTCGCCAGCGGCCGACGATGAGGTGTATGGTCCCGTAGGGTTTTGCCCAGCATGTAGAGGCTGGAAGGCCGAATTCTAGATCATCGGCGGTATAAAAGAAAAGAATAAGAGAGCCGGTTTGGCTTGTATGAAATTGATTCATGTTTAATCTTTGTTTTTATAAATCTTGTCTTTGGTATGATTGTATTGTTGAAAAAGGCTGTTTTAAACAAACCTTGTGAAAAGGGCCTTAATTAAGGAACATGTTTTTTTATGTCAAATAGTGTGGTAGGATTAATTAGAAAACAAATTGACGCGTGAGTAGGGTAGAAAGTGGGAGGATGGAATGCCCCGATGGCACCATCCTACGGACGGGTGGACCCGATTAGTCGGGTAGCTTTCCAACAGATTAAGTGAAAGCCCTACACTAGATAAATAGGTTCTTAGGTAACTCTATTCTAGAAGACTAGGCCAGCGGCTGTGCCTTGCATGGATAAGGAAAAAAGCGTTGCCTCTAGAAATCAAGTCTTGTCCAAGATTGCCAAGATTCCCTAGAACTAGGCAAATATATAGAAGGAAACTAAGGTTAATGAATGGATTTGATGAAAAGAAGCACTAATCAAGAAGATTTAACAAGAAAGATCCAAAAAATCACTCTAAAAATAGTTGAAAATCTTACTTCAAAAATCAAGAAAATCAAAATTCTATTAAATTTGAGCAAGAATTAGGATTTTTAAAATTTGTGATTAGCATATATCCAAAAATGATTATCATTAATCCTATTATTAATCCACTCAAATAGAATCAACAAAAAATTTAAAAACTGTGTAAAACTACTAATGTGAAAATAAATTAAGTACTAATCACTCCCTAATCAAAACATCAAGATCAAGCCAAGAGCTTTGATACCAAATGTAATGAAGTGATACTAAAGCTGAGATATGAAAAAATCACCATGGATTAATGCAAGATTAAGGAGATAATCTCATACAAAGAG
This sequence comes from Cibotium barometz, assembly GCF_041138505.1. Classification (NCBI taxonomy): domain Eukaryota; kingdom Viridiplantae; phylum Streptophyta; class Polypodiopsida; order Cyatheales; family Cibotiaceae; genus Cibotium; species Cibotium barometz. The sequence goes on from NC_141062.1 coordinate 57,098,244, forward strand.
CCATGATGCCTAAGTGAGTTAACCTCTCACCACAAAAGGATGGATTTAGCCTTCCATAAGTCTATGGTAGCCAAAAAGCTTTCAAGAACATATAAATGGTGGTTAGATTTATTAATGACACGTGTATATTTTATGACCAAAGTGATGGAGACATCACTATGGTATCTATACTCTAAGCCATGGGCTTTACAAGTTGGACAAGTATGAGAGATTGGTGTAAAATGCTTGTTCAATTGCTACCACACGTGCTATGAGTGACACAAAGCTATGGCATGCCCGTTTTGTCACTTGAATTTTGGTAGTTTGTTGTACCTTAAAAGGCAAGAGATGGTGGTGTCAGAGAGCAACTAACGCTTAAGGACCTCGTTAAACATATATGTGAGGGGTGCATTTTGGGCAAGATGCAATAGGCATAATTCCCAAAAGATGGATCAATTAGGGTTGTCCAAAATTTATAACTTATATATAATGATGTATTTGGTCCCATGAGGACACCAACGATCAGGGGATATCTCTACTTTGTGAATTTTATAAATGTACTCTAGGCACACCTAGCCATATTCCTTGAAGGCAAAGTTAGAGGTTTTTACATGCTTTAGACACTTTGTTTCTATGGATGAAAATATGTTTACATGTAAAGTTAGCACCCTTTGTATAGATTAAGAGGGGGAGTATATGTCAAAGAAGTTTCATGTATATATGGCTAAAAAAAGCATAAAACATCAATGCATAGTGCTTTATACACCTCGTAAAATGGAATGGCTGAGAGGAAGAATAGATCTCTCATGGAGATGGCATGTTTCATGGTTAAAGGCAAGGCTCACATTTTGGTTGGAGGAAGTTATGTGTTCTACTTATGTGCTAAACAGATAACCCATTTATGTGCTAAACAGATTTCCCACCAAAGCCTTGTAGACATTTACCCTTTATAAAGCTTGACATGGCAAGAAGCCCTTTCTGGCTCATTTGCATGTTTTTAGTTGTCTTGCTTATCCTCTTGTGCCTGAGCAACAATGCAATAAGCTGATGATAAGGTGGTAAAATGTATTTTTATGGGATACAACTCCAAAAGCAAAGGGTATAGACTCTACCATCTAGCCATAATGTCAACTTTGGTGAGTAGAGATGTTATCTTTATTGAGAACTCAGTCCAATCCATGATTTTATGTAAAAAAATGGCAAAATGTATGCTTACATGACATCTTTGATACACTCCTATCTTTGTACAATGCCAAGCAGCCATATGTGGAGCAAATGAATGCTCCACATATGGCATTGTACACTCCTATCTTTGTACAATGCCAAGCAGCCATATTTGAGCAAATGAATGCTCAAAAAGGTGCTACAAAAGTCAACCCATATTGGCTAAAAATCAGCTCAAGTTTCAACCCATAGATCAACCTACTGATTAGGAAATTATGGATGATACAAGGGATGAGGAAAGGATAGCCATATAGGCATCTAAGAGTATGCTAAAATGGCTAGTGTAGATATTACATGATAGAAAATTAGCCTAGTCCTTTATCGAGTAGGGTTCTCATCATACATCTTATTCTTTTATGGATCATGCTCTCGTTTTTCTAGAATATGCAATGAAGAGGAACCTATTTCCTTTAAGAAAACACAAGAAAAGAATCATTGGATGCAGGCCATACATGATAAGTACGATAACTCAATCCTCAAAAATGGGGTTATGCTCAAGATAAGGGCATAGATTATGATGAGACCTTTCCATTCACATCTCATATGACTACGATCAGGTGTATTATTACATTGGTAGAGTATCATGGTTGGAATATACATCACTTGGAGACATCATGCTCAAGAGAAGGGCATAGATTATGATGAGACCTTTCTATCCACATCTTGTATGACTATGATAAGGTGTATTATTGCATTGGCAGTGTATAAGCTGGAACATACATCAGTTGGATATTAAGTCTATGTATCTCAACCACATGGTTTTATTGCGAAGGGGCAAGAATGTAAAATATGAAGGTTAAGAAAAGCTTTATATGGTCTTAAGCAGGCTCCAAAGCATGGTATAAGAAAATATACTCATACTTGGTTGCCAATAATTTTTACAATAGCCCCAACTAAGAATACCCTCTATGTAAAGAGGAGTAAAGATTATTTTTTAGTCATCATTTTATATGTTGATGACATGCTACTCAAGAGGCCCTAATGAGACCAAGACTTTATCCTTTAAGGCTGAATTACATCATGTGTCATTTGAGATAACACATTTGGGGTCATTGCATTATTATTTAGTCATACAATTTATGTAGTGTGATGATCGTATTGTGTTACAATCAAAGTACATACAGAGGCTACTTATATGGTTTGGTCTTGAAGATTGTAAGCCTACTGCTACACTAGCAAGAGAAGTTCTAATAGGCTTAGTCTCCACCATGATGCAAGTGAACCATTTGATACATCACTTTATGTAGGCTATTGGGTGCCTTATCTAAATACAAGGCCACACATTTAATCTGGGATCTCCCAATTGAGTAGGTTTATACACGGTCCAAGAAGTAAGCATTCTCAGGCTACCAAGCAAGTATCCAGATACTTACAAAGTCCCTTAGCTTATTCTATGCTAAGGGGGGTGATGTTTAGTTGCATGCTTTCAGTGATTCAGATTGGGCTAAATACTATGATATACGAGTGTCCACTAGTGCCTTTTGCTTTCACCTTGGTGATTTATATATATCACGGCTCAAACAGTGGCCACTTTGAGTTATGAAGCTAAGTACACAGGGTAGCTTTTATAGCAACTATGAAGTATAGGTAGTTTTTATATGGAGTGTGTATGGCTCAAATGCCTTTTGGTAGATCTTGGTGTTGTTCACTGTAGCCAGAGTACATTAGTCATTTTACAAGGAACCTAGTGTTTCATACTCGCACCAAGCACATTGAGGTGCATTATCATTATGTCAAGGAGAGGTTCATTTTACAAGAGAGATTAGCCTAGCTTATATCTCTACACACAACAATGTGGCAGATATGTTCACGAAGGCCCTCTTAGGAGAGAAGTTCAAAGCTTTTCACAAAGCTTTGGGCTTATTTCCATTTGAAGATTGATCAGCCACATGATTCTTATACATGCTCACATCATACTATAGGGGAGATTTGCACATTTATATAGTAGTGATGTGTGGATGCAAGCTAATAATGTGTCGAGGCACGTTTTTCCTCTTTAGGAGGTTTTTATATGTGCATACTCTTATGAGTGTGTAAGTGACCTTATTATGTCACTTCACTTGTACTTCACTCATTCTCATCAATCAACTTTGAGTATTATGCTTCTATATATCTCTCTTTGATTCCTACATCTATGTCTGTATTTCTACATTGATCTCTACTCCAATAGTAGAAAGTGCCTCATAAAGAACCATGTCTTATCTTGCTTGTTATTATAGGTGAAACTATGGATGTGCACCAATGTGGTAAAATTGGTAAGATTCTTTCTTGCTATATTTATTGATCTTGGCTAAATGGGACCAAAGGGAATGTATGCATTTTGGTTACAGTGTCACTTATACCTTGTGTTATTGGTAAGATTCTTTCTTGCTATATTTATTGATCTTGGCTAAATGGGACCAAAGGGAATGTATGCATTTTGGTTACAGTGTCACTTATACATTGTGTTATTGGATAAGAAGTTATCATACCTGCTAGAGCACAATGGATTATGGTCATGTATGAGGGTCAAAATCGAGCATCTTAAAATTTATGCACCTAATGTGAGAGGTGAGAGGTGAGAGGGTGGCATTTTGGGACACCAGCACACAGCTCCTCCCCCAAGTAGGTCATTGGATAGTTGAAGGGGATTTCAATAGGGTTAAGCAACCCTCCAACAAAAAGGGTAGTCTTGAGAGGGTAGAACACACCCTTGGGGAGAGCTCATGGGAGAGATTCATGCTCACCTTCTATGGCACAGACTATTGTGGATAGAGGATGAGAGGATGCCTTTATCTTACTCCTGGCATAACCAAAGAAGTAGGGGGGATGGATGTATCTTTCATGATAAGAGAATTTCTATGTGGATGATTGGGGCCTGTATGAGAGGCGCCATTTATATCATGCTTGGCACCACCAAAGTCAGATCATTGCTTGATTTATCGTGCCTCAGGGATCCACAAACTTAGATGGCATTCCCTTGTATTTGTATATCTCTCTCTCTATTTGGATATAGAGAATTCACATAAGGTTAGAGTGTCACGTACATTCTGTACTTGGATGCCCACATGGCCATATCTATATACAAGGTACAAGTCTTAGAGTGGTAACTAGCCCTTTATGCCCGATGCCCATGTGGTCATATCTATATAGAAGGTACAAGTCTTAGAGTGGTAACTAGCCCTTGTTTGGGATAAGCTAGCCAAGGATCCACTGTAGAGGGTGATGTGGTAACTAGCCCTTGTTTGGGATAAGCTAGCCAAGGATCCACTGTAGAGGGTGATGTGGTCAAGTGTGCATATCCCACACATGAAGTCAATGCATTTCCCACATGCCTATGTAACCCTCTAAAATGGCATACATGTGTACTAGGAATTTTTTAGGCTTCCAATTGGATGCACAGGTGCACTAGTCTTGTTTAAGAGAAAGGCTTTGAAGAAGTCTATCTCATGGACATACTTCTAGCTTTTGTAGAAG